>NW_028322712.1:0-300000 GCF_047325235.1 Durio zibethinus
TTTGTTCTATGTTCTAATTTTTCAATAACTTTTTCCCTTTGAAATTTTCTTTCTTTTGCTTTTTTTTTTTTTCATATGCTTTCAGTTTTACTTGTTTTAATTTTTTTCGTTGTTTTAAAATTTTTTACATTTCTTTTTTCTTTTTTTATTCCAAATCTTTTGTCTTTTCATTTTTATTCTTTTCTTATTTTTTTCACAAATTTCCTTTCATTTCTTATTTGCATTTTTAAATTATCAGACTTTTTTTGCGCACTTTCTTTTTGTTTTTATTTATATTTTTTATTAACTTTTATTTTATTTTTTTATCTTTGATTTTTTATATCTTTTTCCTATATTTGTTATATTTTTGTTGTTTTTCTTTGTATATTCTGAACTAAAAGTTTTTTTCTATTTTGTATTTGAAATTTTTATTCATTTTGTCTTTTGTATTTTTTTATTCGCTAATTTTTTAATATCTTACTTTTTTATTTTTTGCTTTTTTGGTATTTTATTTAATTTTTTCTTCCATATTAATATTTTATCTTAATTTATTTTTCCATTTATTTTTATTTATATTTTAAAAATTTTTATAAAGTTCAAAATTTTTTATTTTTATTTTTTGAATCTTTTTTATTTTATTATTTTTCTTGCTATTTTTGTCCTACTTTGTAATTTTTTAATAACTTTTTCCCTTCAAAATTTTCCTTCTTTTTACTTTTTTTTCATATGCTTTCATTTTTACTTGTTTTAATTTTTTCGTTATTTTAAAAATTTTTATTTTTCTGTTTTTTTTTTTCCAAATCTTTTGTCTTTTCATTTTTATTCTTTTTTCTTTTCTCACAAATTTCCTTTCATTTCTTATTTGCGTTTTTAAATTCTCATACTTTTTTTATTTTGCATTAAATTTTCTCTTTTTTAATTTTTTGTCGCACTTTTTATATTGTTTTATTATTAGGTCTTATATGTTTTTCAATTTTTTGTTCCTTTTTAAACTAGTTTTTTTTCATTTTGTCATTCCATTTCATTTTTGAAATTTTTCTTCAATTTTTGTCCTTTTTTATTTTCTTACTTTTTATAATTTCTTGTTTTTTTTTGTGCTTTATTTATCTTTTTTCTTTTGCTTTAATTTTCTTTCTTTCTTTTTTTATAGTTTCATAAATTTTTATTAAGTTTTGACATTTTTTATTTTTCTATCTTTTTTTCTTTTCTTTTTTTATTTTATCATTCTCGGTTATTTTTTATTGCATTTTTATAATTTTTCATTAACTTTTTCTCCTTTCAAAATTTTCTTCTTTTTTTTATGTGCTTTCGTTTCTTTTTTCTTCACTTTTTTCTTTGTTTTAAAATTTTCTATAAATTTTTTTCTTTTTGTTTTATTTCATATTTTTGCCTCTTCATTTTTTATTTTTTTTCTCAAATTTTATTTTATATATTTTGTGTTTTCATTTTTTATTTTTTTCTTGCTTTTTCTTAAATCTTTTTGTTTGCACTTTTTTTTTTTTTATTTCTTCTTTATAATTTTAAAACCTCAAACTTCTTTTTTTGTGCACATTCTTTTATTTTTATTTATATTTTTTATTAACTTTTATTTTATTTTTCATCTTTCGTATTTTATATCTTTTTCCTTTATTTGTTGTATATATTTTTATAATTTTTCATTAATCCTTTTTTTCTTTTTCTTTTAACTTATTTGTTGATTTACTTTCATTTTTTTCTTGCTTTTTATATATTTTGTTTTTTTTATTTTTTTTCTTGCTTTTTCTTATATCTTTTTTTTCACACTTTCTTTTTATTTCTTCTTTACAATTTTAAAACCTCAAACTTCTTTTTTTGTGCACTTCCTTTTGTTTTTGTTTTATTTTTTTCTTTAAACTAAAAGTTTTTTTCTATTTTATATGTCAAATTCTTATTCATTTTGTCTTTTTATATTCTTTTCATTTGCTAATTTTTTATTTTCTTACTTTTTTTTATCTTTTTCCATTTTTTGGTATTTTTTGGTTTTTTTTTTCTTTTATATTACTATTTTTTATTTGTTTTTTATTCGTATTTTTATTTTTTGAATCTTTTTTATTTTTTCATTTTCATTTTTTTTGTTCTATGTTCTAATTTTTCAATAACTTTTTCCCTTTGAAATTTTCTTTCTTTTGCTTTTTTTTTTTTTCATATGCTTTCAGTTTTACTTGTTTTAATTTTTTTCGTTGTTTTAAAATTTTTTACATTTCTTTTTTCTTTTTTTATTCCAAATCTTTTGTCTTTTCATTTTTATTCTTTTCTTATTTTTTTCACAAATTTCCTTTCATTTCTTATTTGCATTTTTAAATTATCAGACTTTTTTTGCGCACTTTCTTTTTGTTTTTATTTATATTTTTTATTAACTTTTATTTTATTTTTTTATCTTTGATTTTTTATATCTTTTTCCTATATTTGTTATATTTTTGTTGTTTTTCTTTGTATATTCTGAACTAAAAGTTTTTTTCTATTTTGTATTTGAAATTTTTATTCATTTTGTCTTTTGTATTTTTTTATTCGCTAATTTTTTAATATCTTACTTTTTTATTTTTTGCTTTTTTGGTATTTTATTTAATTTTTTCTTCCATATTAATATTTTATCTTAATTTATTTTTCCATTTATTTTTATTTATATTTTAAAAATTTTTATAAAGTTCAAAATTTTTTATTTTTATTTTTTGAATCTTTTTTATTTTATTATTTTTCTTGCTATTTTTGTCCTACTTTGTAATTTTTTAATAACTTTTTCCCTTCAAAATTTTCCTTCTTTTTACTTTTTTTTCATATGCTTTCATTTTTACTTGTTTTAATTTTTTCGTTATTTTAAAAATTTTTATTTTTCTGTTTTTTTTTTTCCAAATCTTTTGTCTTTTCATTTTTATTCTTTTTTCTTTTCTCACAAATTTCCTTTCATTTCTTATTTGCGTTTTTAAATTCTCATACTTTTTTTATTTTGCATTAAATTTTCTCTTTTTTAATTTTTTGTCGCACTTTTTATATTGTTTTATTATTAGGTCTTATATGTTTTTCAATTTTTTGTTCCTTTTTAAACTAGTTTTTTTTCATTTTGTCATTCCATTTCATTTTTGAAATTTTTCTTCAATTTTTGTCCTTTTTTATTTTCTTACTTTTTATAATTTCTTGTTTTTTTTTGTGCTTTATTTATCTTTTTTCTTTTGCTTTAATTTTCTTTCTTTCTTTTTTTATAGTTTCATAAATTTTTATTAAGTTTTGACATTTTTTATTTTTCTATCTTTTTTTCTTTTCTTTTTTTATTTTATCATTCTCGGTTATTTTTTATTGCATTTTTATAATTTTTCATTAACTTTTTCTCCTTTCAAAATTTTCTTCTTTTTTTTATGTGCTTTCGTTTCTTTTTTCTTCACTTTTTTCTTTGTTTTAAAATTTTCTATAAATTTTTTTCTTTTTGTTTTATTTCATATTTTTGCCTCTTCATTTTTTATTTTTTTTCTCAAATTTTATTTTATATATTTTGTGTTTTCATTTTTTATTTTTTTCTTGCTTTTTCTTAAATCTTTTTGTTTGCACTTTTTTTTTTTTTATTTCTTCTTTATAATTTTAAAACCTCAAACTTCTTTTTTTGTGCACATTCTTTTATTTTTATTTATATTTTTTATTAACTTTTATTTTATTTTTCATCTTTCGTATTTTATATCTTTTTCCTTTATTTGTTGTATATATTTTTATAATTTTTCATTAATCCTTTTTTTCTTTTTCTTTTAACTTATTTGTTGATTTACTTTCATTTTTTTCTTGCTTTTTATATATTTTGTTTTTTTTATTTTTTTTCTTGCTTTTTCTTATATCTTTTTTTTCACACTTTCTTTTTATTTCTTCTTTACAATTTTAAAACCTCAAACTTCTTTTTTTGTGCACTTCCTTTTGTTTTTGTTTTATTTTTTTCTTTAAACTAAAAGTTTTTTTCTATTTTATATGTCAAATTCTTATTCATTTTGTCTTTTTATATTCTTTTCATTTGCTAATTTTTTATTTTCTTACTTTTTTTTATCTTTTTCCATTTTTTGGTATTTTTTGGTTTTTTTTTTCTTTTATATTACTATTTTTTATTTGTTTTTTATTCGTATTTTTATTTTTTGAATCTTTTTTATTTTTTCATTTTCATTTTTTTTGTTCTATGTTCTAATTTTTCAATAACTTTTTCCCTTTGAAATTTTCTTTCTTTTGCTTTTTTTTTTTTTCATATGCTTTCAGTTTTACTTGTTTTAATTTTTTTCGTTGTTTTAAAATTTTTTACATTTCTTTTTTCTTTTTTTATTCCAAATCTTTTGTCTTTTCATTTTTATTCTTTTCTTATTTTTTTCACAAATTTCCTTTCATTTCTTATTTGCATTTTTAAATTATCAGACTTTTTTTGCGCACTTTCTTTTTGTTTTTATTTATATTTTTTATTAACTTTTATTTTATTTTTTTATCTTTGATTTTTTATATCTTTTTCCTATATTTGTTATATTTTTGTTGTTTTTCTTTGTATATTCTGAACTAAAAGTTTTTTTCTATTTTGTATTTGAAATTTTTATTCATTTTGTCTTTTGTATTTTTTTATTCGCTAATTTTTTAATATCTTACTTTTTTATTTTTTGCTTTTTTGGTATTTTATTTAATTTTTTCTTCCATATTAATATTTTATCTTAATTTATTTTTCCATTTATTTTTATTTATATTTTAAAAATTTTTATAAAGTTCAAAATTTTTTATTTTTATTTTTTGAATCTTTTTTATTTTATTATTTTTCTTGCTATTTTTGTCCTACTTTGTAATTTTTTAATAACTTTTTCCCTTCAAAATTTTCCTTCTTTTTACTTTTTTTTCATATGCTTTCATTTTTACTTGTTTTAATTTTTTCGTTATTTTAAAAATTTTTATTTTTCTGTTTTTTTTTTTCCAAATCTTTTGTCTTTTCATTTTTATTCTTTTTTCTTTTCTCACAAATTTCCTTTCATTTCTTATTTGCGTTTTTAAATTCTCATACTTTTTTTATTTTGCATTAAATTTTCTCTTTTTTAATTTTTTGTCGCACTTTTTATATTGTTTTATTATTAGGTCTTATATGTTTTTCAATTTTTTGTTCCTTTTTAAACTAGTTTTTTTTCATTTTGTCATTCCATTTCATTTTTGAAATTTTTCTTCAATTTTTGTCCTTTTTTATTTTCTTACTTTTTATAATTTCTTGTTTTTTTTTTGTGCTTTATTTATCTTTTTTCTTTTGCTTTAATTTTCTTTCTTTCTTTTTTTATAGTTTCATAAATTTTTATTAAGTTTTGACATTTTTTATTTTTCTATCTTTTTTTCTTTTCTTTTTTTATTTTATCATTCTCGGTTATTTTTTATTGCATTTTTATAATTTTTCATTAACTTTTTCTCCTTTCAAAATTTTCTTCTTTTTTTTATGTGCTTTCGTTTCTTTTTTCTTCACTTTTTTCTTTGTTTTAAAATTTTCTATAAATTTTTTTCTTTTTGTTTTATTTCATATTTTTGCCTCTTCATTTTTTATTTTTTTTCTCAAATTTTATTTTATATATTTTGTGTTTTCATTTTTTATTTTTTTCTTGCTTTTTCTTAAATCTTTTTGTTTGCACTTTTTTTTTTTTTATTTCTTCTTTATAATTTTAAAACCTCAAACTTCTTTTTTTGTGCACATTCTTTTATTTTTATTTATATTTTTTATTAACTTTTATTTTATTTTTCATCTTTCGTATTTTATATCTTTTTCCTTTATTTGTTGTATATATTTTTATAATTTTTCATTAATCCTTTTTTTCTTTTTCTTTTAACTTATTTGTTGATTTACTTTCATTTTTTTCTTGCTTTTTATATATTTTGTTTTTTTTATTTTTTTTCTTGCTTTTTCTTATATCTTTTTTTTCACACTTTCTTTTTATTTCTTCTTTACAATTTTAAAACCTCAAACTTCTTTTTTTGTGCACTTCCTTTTGTTTTTGTTTTATTTTTTTCTTTAAACTAAAAGTTTTTTTCTATTTTATATGTCAAATTCTTATTCATTTTGTCTTTTTATATTCTTTTCATTTGCTAATTTTTTATTTTCTTACTTTTTTTTATCTTTTTCCATTTTTTGGTATTTTTTGGTTTTTTTTTTCTTTTATATTACTATTTTTTATTTGTTTTTTATTCGTATTTTTATTTTTTGAATCTTTTTTATTTTTTCATTTTCATTTTTTTTGTTCTATGTTCTAATTTTTCAATAACTTTTTCCCTTTGAAATTTTCTTTCTTTTGCTTTTTTTTTTTTTCATATGCTTTCAGTTTTACTTGTTTTAATTTTTTTCGTTGTTTTAAAATTTTTTACATTTCTTTTTTCTTTTTTTATTCCAAATCTTTTGTCTTTTCATTTTTATTCTTTTCTTATTTTTTTCACAAATTTCCTTTCATTTCTTATTTGCATTTTTAAATTATCAGACTTTTTTTGCGCACTTTCTTTTTGTTTTTATTTATATTTTTTATTAACTTTTATTTTATTTTTTTATCTTTGATTTTTTATATCTTTTTCCTATATTTGTTATATTTTTGTTGTTTTTCTTTGTATATTCTGAACTAAAAGTTTTTTTCTATTTTGTATTTGAAATTTTTATTCATTTTGTCTTTTGTATTTTTTTATTCGCTAATTTTTTAATATCTTACTTTTTTATTTTTTGCTTTTTTGGTATTTTATTTAATTTTTTCTTCCATATTAATATTTTATCTTAATTTATTTTTCCATTTATTTTTATTTATATTTTAAAAATTTTTATAAAGTTCAAAATTTTTTATTTTTATTTTTTGAATCTTTTTTATTTTATTATTTTTCTTGCTATTTTTGTCCTACTTTGTAATTTTTTAATAACTTTTTCCCTTCAAAATTTTCCTTCTTTTTACTTTTTTTTCATATGCTTTCATTTTTACTTGTTTTAATTTTTTCGTTATTTTAAAAATTTTTATTTTTCTGTTTTTTTTTTTCCAAATCTTTTGTCTTTTCATTTTTATTCTTTTTTCTTTTCTCACAAATTTCCTTTCATTTCTTATTTGCGTTTTTAAATTCTCATACTTTTTTTATTTTGCATTAAATTTTCTCTTTTTTAATTTTTTGTCGCACTTTTTATATTGTTTTATTATTAGGTCTTATATGTTTTTCAATTTTTTGTTCCTTTTTAAACTAGTTTTTTTTCATTTTGTCATTCCATTTCATTTTTGAAATTTTTCTTCAATTTTTGTCCTTTTTTATTTTCTTACTTTTTATAATTTCTTGTTTTTTTTTGTGCTTTATTTATCTTTTTTCTTTTGCTTTAATTTTCTTTCTTTCTTTTTTTATAGTTTCATAAATTTTTATTAAGTTTTGACATTTTTTATTTTTCTATCTTTTTTTCTTTTCTTTTTTTATTTTATCATTCTCGGTTATTTTTTATTGCATTTTTATAATTTTTCATTAACTTTTTCTCCTTTCAAAATTTTCTTCTTTTTTTTATGTGCTTTCGTTTCTTTTTTCTTCACTTTTTTCTTTGTTTTAAAATTTTCTATAAATTTTTTTCTTTTTGTTTTATTTCATATTTTTGCCTCTTCATTTTTTATTTTTTTTCTCAAATTTTATTTTATATATTTTGTGTTTTCATTTTTTATTTTTTTCTTGCTTTTTCTTAAATCTTTTTGTTTGCACTTTTTTTTTTTTTATTTCTTCTTTATAATTTTAAAACCTCAAACTTCTTTTTTTGTGCACATTCTTTTATTTTTATTTATATTTTTTATTAACTTTTATTTTATTTTTCATCTTTCGTATTTTATATCTTTTTCCTTTATTTGTTGTATATATTTTTATAATTTTTCATTAATCCTTTTTTTCTTTTTCTTTTAACTTATTTGTTGATTTACTTTCATTTTTTTCTTGCTTTTTATATATTTTGTTTTTTTTATTTTTTTTCTTGCTTTTTCTTATATCTTTTTTTTCACACTTTCTTTTTATTTCTTCTTTACAATTTTAAAACCTCAAACTTCTTTTTTTGTGCACTTCCTTTTGTTTTTGTTTTATTTTTTTCTTTAAACTAAAAGTTTTTTTCTATTTTATATGTCAAATTCTTATTCATTTTGTCTTTTTATATTCTTTTCATTTGCTAATTTTTTATTTTCTTACTTTTTTTTATCTTTTTCCATTTTTTGGTATTTTTTGGTTTTTTTTTTCTTTTATATTACTATTTTTTATTTGTTTTTTATTCGTATTTTTATTTTTTGAATCTTTTTTATTTTTTCATTTTCATTTTTTTTGTTCTATGTTCTAATTTTTCAATAACTTTTTCCCTTTGAAATTTTCTTTCTTTTGCTTTTTTTTTTTTTCATATGCTTTCAGTTTTACTTGTTTTAATTTTTTTCGTTGTTTTAAAATTTTTTACATTTCTTTTTTCTTTTTTTATTCCAAATCTTTTGTCTTTTCATTTTTATTCTTTTCTTATTTTTTTCACAAATTTCCTTTCATTTCTTATTTGCATTTTTAAATTATCAGACTTTTTTTGCGCACTTTCTTTTTGTTTTTATTTATATTTTTTATTAACTTTTATTTTATTTTTTTATCTTTGATTTTTTATATCTTTTTCCTATATTTGTTATATTTTTGTTGTTTTTCTTTGTATATTCTGAACTAAAAGTTTTTTTCTATTTTGTATTTGAAATTTTTATTCATTTTGTCTTTTGTATTTTTTTATTCGCTAATTTTTTAATATCTTACTTTTTTATTTTTTGCTTTTTTGGTATTTTATTTAATTTTTTCTTCCATATTAATATTTTATCTTAATTTATTTTTCCATTTATTTTTATTTATATTTTAAAAATTTTTATAAAGTTCAAAATTTTTTATTTTTATTTTTTGAATCTTTTTTATTTTATTATTTTTCTTGCTATTTTTGTCCTACTTTGTAATTTTTTAATAACTTTTTCCCTTCAAAATTTTCCTTCTTTTTACTTTTTTTTCATATGCTTTCATTTTTACTTGTTTTAATTTTTTCGTTATTTTAAAAATTTTTATTTTTCTGTTTTTTTTTTTCCAAATCTTTTGTCTTTTCATTTTTATTCTTTTTTCTTTTCTCACAAATTTCCTTTCATTTCTTATTTGCGTTTTTAAATTCTCATACTTTTTTTATTTTGCATTAAATTTTCTCTTTTTTAATTTTTTGTCGCACTTTTTATATTGTTTTATTATTAGGTCTTATATGTTTTTCAATTTTTTGTTCCTTTTTAAACTAGTTTTTTTTCATTTTGTCATTCCATTTCATTTTTGAAATTTTTCTTCAATTTTTGTCCTTTTTTATTTTCTTACTTTTTATAATTTCTTGTTTTTTTTTTGTGCTTTATTTATCTTTTTTCTTTTGCTTTAATTTTCTTTCTTTCTTTTTTTATAGTTTCATAAATTTTTATTAAGTTTTGACATTTTTTATTTTTCTATCTTTTTTTCTTTTCTTTTTTTATTTTATCATTCTCGGTTATTTTTTATTGCATTTTTATAATTTTTCATTAACTTTTTCTCCTTTCAAAATTTTCTTCTTTTTTTTATGTGCTTTCGTTTCTTTTTTCTTCACTTTTTTCTTTGTTTTAAAATTTTCTATAAATTTTTTTCTTTTTGTTTTATTTCATATTTTTGCCTCTTCATTTTTTATTTTTTTTCTCAAATTTTATTTTATATATTTTGTGTTTTCATTTTTTATTTTTTTCTTGCTTTTTCTTAAATCTTTTTGTTTGCACTTTTTTTTTTTTTATTTCTTCTTTATAATTTTAAAACCTCAAACTTCTTTTTTTGTGCACATTCTTTTATTTTTATTTATATTTTTTATTAACTTTTATTTTATTTTTCATCTTTCGTATTTTATATCTTTTTCCTTTATTTGTTGTATATATTTTTATAATTTTTCATTAATCCTTTTTTTCTTTTTCTTTTAACTTATTTGTTGATTTACTTTCATTTTTTTCTTGCTTTTTATATATTTTGTTTTTTTTATTTTTTTTCTTGCTTTTTCTTATATCTTTTTTTTCACACTTTCTTTTTATTTCTTCTTTACAATTTTAAAACCTCAAACTTCTTTTTTTGTGCACTTCCTTTTGTTTTTGTTTTATTTTTTTCTTTAAACTAAAAGTTTTTTTCTATTTTATATGTCAAATTCTTATTCATTTTGTCTTTTTATATTCTTTTCATTTGCTAATTTTTTATTTTCTTACTTTTTTTTATCTTTTTCCATTTTTTGGTATTTTTTGGTTTTTTTTTTCTTTTATATTACTATTTTTTATTTGTTTTTTATTCGTATTTTTATTTTTTGAATCTTTTTTATTTTTTCATTTTCATTTTTTTTGTTCTATGTTCTAATTTTTCAATAACTTTTTCCCTTTGAAATTTTCTTTCTTTTGCTTTTTTTTTTTTTCATATGCTTTCAGTTTTACTTGTTTTAATTTTTTTCGTTGTTTTAAAATTTTTTACATTTCTTTTTTCTTTTTTTATTCCAAATCTTTTGTCTTTTCATTTTTATTCTTTTCTTATTTTTTTCACAAATTTCCTTTCATTTCTTATTTGCATTTTTAAATTATCAGACTTTTTTTGCGCACTTTCTTTTTGTTTTTATTTATATTTTTTATTAACTTTTATTTTATTTTTTTATCTTTGATTTTTTATATCTTTTTCCTATATTTGTTATATTTTTGTTGTTTTTCTTTGTATATTCTGAACTAAAAGTTTTTTTCTATTTTGTATTTGAAATTTTTATTCATTTTGTCTTTTGTATTTTTTTATTCGCTAATTTTTTAATATCTTACTTTTTTATTTTTTGCTTTTTTGGTATTTTATTTAATTTTTTCTTCCATATTAATATTTTATCTTAATTTATTTTTCCATTTATTTTTATTTATATTTTAAAAATTTTTATAAAGTTCAAAATTTTTTATTTTTATTTTTTGAATCTTTTTTATTTTATTATTTTTCTTGCTATTTTTGTCCTACTTTGTAATTTTTTAATAACTTTTTCCCTTCAAAATTTTCCTTCTTTTTACTTTTTTTTCATATGCTTTCATTTTTACTTGTTTTAATTTTTTCGTTATTTTAAAAATTTTTATTTTTCTGTTTTTTTTTTTCCAAATCTTTTGTCTTTTCATTTTTATTCTTTTTTCTTTTCTCACAAATTTCCTTTCATTTCTTATTTGCGTTTTTAAATTCTCATACTTTTTTTATTTTGCATTAAATTTTCTCTTTTTTAATTTTTTGTCGCACTTTTTATATTGTTTTATTATTAGGTCTTATATGTTTTTCAATTTTTTGTTCCTTTTTAAACTAGTTTTTTTTCATTTTGTCATTCCATTTCATTTTTGAAATTTTTCTTCAATTTTTGTCCTTTTTTATTTTCTTACTTTTTATAATTTCTTGTTTTTTTTTTGTGCTTTATTTATCTTTTTTCTTTTGCTTTAATTTTCTTTCTTTCTTTTTTTATAGTTTCATAAATTTTTATTAAGTTTTGACATTTTTTATTTTTCTATCTTTTTTTCTTTTCTTTTTTTATTTTATCATTCTCGGTTATTTTTTATTGCATTTTTATAATTTTTCATTAACTTTTTCTCCTTTCAAAATTTTCTTCTTTTTTTTATGTGCTTTCGTTTCTTTTTTCTTCACTTTTTTCTTTGTTTTAAAATTTTCTATAAATTTTTTTCTTTTTGTTTTATTTCATATTTTTGCCTCTTCATTTTTTATTTTTTTTCTCAAATTTTATTTTATATATTTTGTGTTTTCATTTTTTATTTTTTTCTTGCTTTTTCTTAAATCTTTTTGTTTGCACTTTTTTTTTTTTTATTTCTTCTTTATAATTTTAAAACCTCAAACTTCTTTTTTTGTGCACATTCTTTTATTTTTATTTATATTTTTTATTAACTTTTATTTTATTTTTCATCTTTCGTATTTTATATCTTTTTCCTTTATTTGTTGTATATATTTTTATAATTTTTCATTAATCCTTTTTTTCTTTTTCTTTTAACTTATTTGTTGATTTACTTTCATTTATTTCTTGCTTTTTATATATTTTGTTTTTTTTATTTTTTTTCTTGCTTTTTCTTATATCTTTTTTTTCACACTTTCTTTTTATTTCTTCTTTACAATTTTAAAACCTCAAACTTCTTTTTTTGTGCACTTCCTTTTGTTTTTGTTTTATTTTTTTCTTTAAACTAAAAGTTTTTTTCTATTTTATATGTCAAATTCTTATTCATTTTGTCTTTTTATATTCTTTTCATTTGCTAATTTTTTATTTTCTTACTTTTTTTTATCTTTTTCCATTTTTTGGTATTTTTTGGTTTTTTTTTTCTTTTATATTACTATTTTTTATTTGTTTTTTATTCGTATTTTTATTTTTTGAATCTTTTTTATTTTTTCATTTTCATTTTTTTTGTTCTATGTTCTAATTTTTCAATAACTTTTTCCCTTTGAAATTTTCTTTCTTTTGCTTTTTTTTTTTTTCATATGCTTTCAGTTTTACTTGTTTTAATTTTTTTCGTTGTTTTAAAATTTTTTACATTTCTTTTTTCTTTTTTTATTCCAAATCTTTTGTCTTTTCATTTTTATTCTTTTCTTATTTTTTTCACAAATTTCCTTTCATTTCTTATTTGCATTTTTAAATTATCAGACTTTTTTTGCGCACTTTCTTTTTGTTTTTATTTATATTTTTTATTAACTTTTATTTTATTTTTTTATCTTTGATTTTTTATATCTTTTTCCTATATTTGTTATATTTTTGTTGTTTTTCTTTGTATATTCTGAACTAAAAGTTTTTTTCTATTTTGTATTTGAAATTTTTATTCATTTTGTCTTTTGTATTTTTTTATTCGCTAATTTTTTAATATCTTACTTTTTTATTTTTTGCTTTTTTGGTATTTTATTTAATTTTTTCTTCCATATTAATATTTTATCTTAATTTATTTTTCCATTTATTTTTATTTATATTTTAAAAATTTTTATAAAGTTCAAAATTTTTTATTTTTATTTTTTGAATCTTTTTTATTTTATTATTTTTCTTGCTATTTTTGTCCTACTTTGTAATTTTTTAATAACTTTTTCCCTTCAAAATTTTCCTTCTTTTTACTTTTTTTTCATATGCTTTCATTTTTACTTGTTTTAATTTTTTCGTTATTTTAAAAATTTTTATTTTTCTGTTTTTTTTTTTCCAAATCTTTTGTCTTTTCATTTTTATTCTTTTTTCTTTTCTCACAAATTTCCTTTCATTTCTTATTTGCGTTTTTAAATTCTCATACTTTTTTTATTTTGCATTAAATTTTCTCTTTTTTAATTTTTTGTCGCACTTTTTATATTGTTTTATTATTAGGTCTTATATGTTTTTCAATTTTTTGTTCCTTTTTAAACTAGTTTTTTTTCATTTTGTCATTCCATTTCATTTTTGAAATTTTTCTTCAATTTTTGTCCTTTTTTATTTTCTTACTTTTTATAATTTCTTGTTTTTTTTTGTGCTTTATTTATCTTTTTTCTTTTGCTTTAATTTTCTTTCTTTCTTTTTTTATAGTTTCATAAATTTTTATTAAGTTTTGACATTTTTTATTTTTCTATCTTTTTTTCTTTTCTTTTTTTATTTTATCATTCTCGGTTATTTTTTATTGCATTTTTATAATTTTTCATTAACTTTTTCTCCTTTCAAAATTTTCTTCTTTTTTTTATGTGCTTTCGTTTCTTTTTTCTTCACTTTTTTCTTTGTTTTAAAATTTTCTATAAATTTTTTTCTTTTTGTTTTATTTCATATTTTTGCCTCTTCATTTTTTATTTTTTTTCTCAAATTTTATTTTATATATTTTGTGTTTTCATTTTTTATTTTTTTCTTGCTTTTTCTTAAATCTTTTTGTTTGCACTTTTTTTTTTTTTATTTCTTCTTTATAATTTTAAAACCTCAAACTTCTTTTTTTGTGCACATTCTTTTATTTTTATTTATATTTTTTATTAACTTTTATTTTATTTTTCATCTTTCGTATTTTATATCTTTTTCCTTTATTTGTTGTATATATTTTTATAATTTTTCATTAATCCTTTTTTTCTTTTTCTTTTAACTTATTTGTTGATTTACTTTCATTTTTTTCTTGCTTTTTATATATTTTGTTTTTTTTATTTTTTTTCTTGCTTTTTCTTATATCTTTTTTTTCACACTTTCTTTTTATTTCTTCTTTACAATTTTAAAACCTCAAACTTCTTTTTTTGTGCACTTCCTTTTGTTTTTGTTTTATTTTTTTCTTTAAACTAAAAGTTTTTTTCTATTTTATATGTCAAATTCTTATTCATTTTGTCTTTTTATATTCTTTTCATTTGCTAATTTTTTATTTTCTTACTTTTTTTTATCTTTTTCCATTTTTTGGTATTTTTTGGTTTTTTTTTTCTTTTATATTACTATTTTTTATTTGTTTTTTATTCGTATTTTTATTTTTTGAATCTTTTTTATTTTTTCATTTTCATTTTTTTTGTTCTATGTTCTAATTTTTCAATAACTTTTTCCCTTTGAAATTTTCTTTCTTTTGCTTTTTTTTTTTTTCATATGCTTTCAGTTTTACTTGTTTTAATTTTTTTCGTTGTTTTAAAATTTTTTACATTTCTTTTTTCTTTTTTTATTCCAAATCTTTTGTCTTTTCATTTTTATTCTTTTCTTATTTTTTTCACAAATTTCCTTTCATTTCTTATTTGCATTTTTAAATTATCAGACTTTTTTTGCGCACTTTCTTTTTGTTTTTATTTATATTTTTTATTAACTTTTATTTTATTTTTTTATCTTTGATTTTTTATATCTTTTTCCTATATTTGTTATATTTTTGTTGTTTTTCTTTGTATATTCTGAACTAAAAGTTTTTTTCTATTTTGTATTTGAAATTTTTATTCATTTTGTCTTTTGTATTTTTTTATTCGCTAATTTTTTAATATCTTACTTTTTTATTTTTTGCTTTTTTGGTATTTTATTTAATTTTTTCTTCCATATTAATATTTTATCTTAATTTATTTTTCCATTTATTTTTATTTATATTTTAAAAATTTTTATAAAGTTCAAAATTTTTTATTTTTATTTTTTGAATCTTTTTTATTTTATTATTTTTCTTGCTATTTTTGTCCTACTTTGTAATTTTTTAATAACTTTTTCCCTTCAAAATTTTCCTTCTTTTTACTTTTTTTTCATATGCTTTCATTTTTACTTGTTTTAATTTTTTCGTTATTTTAAAAATTTTTATTTTTCTGTTTTTTTTTTTCCAAATCTTTTGTCTTTTCATTTTTATTCTTTTTTCTTTTCTCACAAATTTCCTTTCATTTCTTATTTGCGTTTTTAAATTCTCATACTTTTTTTATTTTGCATTAAATTTTCTCTTTTTTAATTTTTTGTCGCACTTTTTATATTGTTTTATTATTAGGTCTTATATGTTTTTCAATTTTTTGTTCCTTTTTAAACTAGTTTTTTTTCATTTTGTCATTCCATTTCATTTTTGAAATTTTTCTTCAATTTTTGTCCTTTTTTATTTTCTTACTTTTTATAATTTCTTGTTTTTTTTTGTGCTTTATTTATCTTTTTTCTTTTGCTTTAATTTTCTTTCTTTCTTTTTTTATAGTTTCATAAATTTTTATTAAGTTTTGACATTTTTTATTTTTCTATCTTTTTTTCTTTTCTTTTTTTATTTTATCATTCTCGGTTATTTTTTATTGCATTTTTATAATTTTTCATTAACTTTTTCTCCTTTCAAAATTTTCTTCTTTTTTTTATGTGCTTTCGTTTCTTTTTTCTTCACTTTTTTCTTTGTTTTAAAATTTTCTATAAATTTTTTTCTTTTTGTTTTATTTCATATTTTTGCCTCTTCATTTTTTATTTTTTTTCTCAAATTTTATTTTATATATTTTGTGTTTTCATTTTTTATTTTTTTCTTGCTTTTTCTTAAATCTTTTTGTTTGCACTTTTTTTTTTTTTATTTCTTCTTTATAATTTTAAAACCTCAAACTTCTTTTTTTGTGCACATTCTTTTATTTTTATTTATATTTTTTATTAACTTTTATTTTATTTTTCATCTTTCGTATTTTATATCTTTTTCCTTTATTTGTTGTATATATTTTTATAATTTTTCATTAATCCTTTTTTTCTTTTTCTTTTAACTTATTTGTTGATTTACTTTCATTTTTTTCTTGCTTTTTATATATTTTGTTTTTTTTATTTTTTTTCTTGCTTTTTCTTATATCTTTTTTTTCACACTTTCTTTTTATTTCTTCTTTACAATTTTAAAACCTCAAACTTCTTTTTTTGTGCACTTCCTTTTGTTTTTGTTTTATTTTTTTCTTTAAACTAAAAGTTTTTTTCTATTTTATATGTCAAATTCTTATTCATTTTGTCTTTTTATATTCTTTTCATTTGCTAATTTTTTATTTTCTTACTTTTTTTTATCTTTTTCCATTTTTTGGTATTTTTTGGTTTTTTTTTTCTTTTATATTACTATTTTTTATTTGTTTTTTATTCGTATTTTTATTTTTTGAATCTTTTTTATTTTTTCATTTTCATTTTTTTTGTTCTATGTTCTAATTTTTCAATAACTTTTTCCCTTTGAAATTTTCTTTCTTTTGCTTTTTTTTTTTTTCATATGCTTTCAGTTTTACTTGTTTTAATTTTTTTCGTTGTTTTAAAATTTTTTACATTTCTTTTTTCTTTTTTTATTCCAAATCTTTTGTCTTTTCATTTTTATTCTTTTCTTATTTTTTTCACAAATTTCCTTTCATTTCTTATTTGCATTTTTAAATTATCAGACTTTTTTTGCGCACTTTCTTTTTGTTTTTATTTATATTTTTTATTAACTTTTATTTTATTTTTTTATCTTTGATTTTTTATATCTTTTTCCTATATTTGTTATATTTTTGTTGTTTTTCTTTGTATATTCTGAACTAAAAGTTTTTTTCTATTTTGTATTTGAAATTTTTATTCATTTTGTCTTTTGTATTTTTTTATTCGCTAATTTTTTAATATCTTACTTTTTTATTTTTTGCTTTTTTGGTATTTTATTTAATTTTTTCTTCCATATTAATATTTTATCTTAATTTATTTTTCCATTTATTTTTATTTATATTTTAAAAATTTTTATAAAGTTCAAAATTTTTTATTTTTATTTTTTGAATCTTTTTTATTTTATTATTTTTCTTGCTATTTTTGTCCTACTTTGTAATTTTTTAATAACTTTTTCCCTTCAAAATTTTCCTTCTTTTTACTTTTTTTTCATATGCTTTCATTTTTACTTGTTTTAATTTTTTCGTTATTTTAAAAATTTTTATTTTTCTGTTTTTTTTTTTCCAAATCTTTTGTCTTTTCATTTTTATTCTTTTTTCTTTTCTCACAAATTTCCTTTCATTTCTTATTTGCGTTTTTAAATTCTCATACTTTTTTTATTTTGCATTAAATTTTCTCTTTTTTAATTTTTTGTCGCACTTTTTATATTGTTTTATTATTAGGTCTTATATGTTTTTCAATTTTTTGTTCCTTTTTAAACTAGTTTTTTTTCATTTTGTCATTCCATTTCATTTTTGAAATTTTTCTTCAATTTTTGTCCTTTTTTATTTTCTTACTTTTTATAATTTCTTGTTTTTTTTTTGTGCTTTATTTATCTTTTTTCTTTTGCTTTAATTTTCTTTCTTTCTTTTTTTATAGTTTCATAAATTTTTATTAAGTTTTGACATTTTTTATTTTTCTATCTTTTTTTCTTTTCTTTTTTTATTTTATCATTCTCGGTTATTTTTTATTGCATTTTTATAATTTTTCATTAACTTTTTCTCCTTTCAAAATTTTCTTCTTTTTTTTATGTGCTTTCGTTTCTTTTTTCTTCACTTTTTTCTTTGTTTTAAAATTTTCTATAAATTTTTTTCTTTTTGTTTTATTTCATATTTTTGCCTCTTCATTTTTTATTTTTTTTCTCAAATTTTATTTTATATATTTTGTGTTTTCATTTTTTATTTTTTTCTTGCTTTTTCTTAAATCTTTTTGTTTGCACTTTTTTTTTTTTTATTTCTTCTTTATAATTTTAAAACCTCAAACTTCTTTTTTTGTGCACATTCTTTTATTTTTATTTATATTTTTTATTAACTTTTATTTTATTTTTCATCTTTCGTATTTTATATCTTTTTCCTTTATTTGTTGTATATATTTTTATAATTTTTCATTAATCCTTTTTTTCTTTTTCTTTTAACTTATTTGTTGATTTACTTTCATTTTTTTCTTGCTTTTTATATATTTTGTTTTTTTTATTTTTTTTCTTGCTTTTTCTTATATCTTTTTTTTCACACTTTCTTTTTATTTCTTCTTTACAATTTTAAAACCTCAAACTTCTTTTTTTGTGCACTTCCTTTTGTTTTTGTTTTATTTTTTTCTTTAAACTAAAAGTTTTTTTCTATTTTATATGTCAAATTCTTATTCATTTTGTCTTTTTATATTCTTTTCATTTGCTAATTTTTTATTTTCTTACTTTTTTTTATCTTTTTCCATTTTTTGGTATTTTTTGGTTTTTTTTTTCTTTTATATTACTATTTTTTATTTGTTTTTTATTCGTATTTTTATTTTTTGAATCTTTTTTATTTTTTCATTTTCATTTTTTTTGTTCTATGTTCTAATTTTTCAATAACTTTTTCCCTTTGAAATTTTCTTTCTTTTGCTTTTTTTTTTTTTCATATGCTTTCAGTTTTACTTGTTTTAATTTTTTTCGTTGTTTTAAAATTTTTTACATTTCTTTTTTCTTTTTTTATTCCAAATCTTTTGTCTTTTCATTTTTATTCTTTTCTTATTTTTTTCACAAATTTCCTTTCATTTCTTATTTGCATTTTTAAATTATCAGACTTTTTTTGCGCACTTTCTTTTTGTTTTTATTTATATTTTTTATTAACTTTTATTTTATTTTTTTATCTTTGATTTTTTATATCTTTTTCCTATATTTGTTATATTTTTGTTGTTTTTCTTTGTATATTCTGAACTAAAAGTTTTTTTCTATTTTGTATTTGAAATTTTTATTCATTTTGTCTTTTGTATTTTTTTATTCGCTAATTTTTTAATATCTTACTTTTTTATTTTTTGCTTTTTTGGTATTTTATTTAATTTTTTCTTCCATATTAATATTTTATCTTAATTTATTTTTCCATTTATTTTTATTTATATTTTAAAAATTTTTATAAAGTTCAAAATTTTTTATTTTTATTTTTTGAATCTTTTTTATTTTATTATTTTTCTTGCTATTTTTGTCCTACTTTGTAATTTTTTAATAACTTTTTCCCTTCAAAATTTTCCTTCTTTTTACTTTTTTTTCATATGCTTTCATTTTTACTTGTTTTAATTTTTTCGTTATTTTAAAAATTTTTATTTTTCTGTTTTTTTTTTTCCAAATCTTTTGTCTTTTCATTTTTATTCTTTTTTCTTTTCTCACAAATTTCCTTTCATTTCTTATTTGCGTTTTTAAATTCTCATACTTTTTTTATTTTGCATTAAATTTTCTCTTTTTTAATTTTTTGTCGCACTTTTTATATTGTTTTATTATTAGGTCTTATATGTTTTTCAATTTTTTGTTCCTTTTTAAACTAGTTTTTTTTCATTTTGTCATTCCATTTCATTTTTGAAATTTTTCTTCAATTTTTGTCCTTTTTTATTTTCTTACTTTTTATAATTTCTTGTTTTTTTTTTGTGCTTTATTTATCTTTTTTCTTTTGCTTTAATTTTCTTTCTTTCTTTTTTTATAGTTTCATAAATTTTTATTAAGTTTTGACATTTTTTATTTTTCTATCTTTTTTTCTTTTCTTTTTTTATTTTATCATTCTCGGTTATTTTTTATTGCATTTTTATAATTTTTCATTAACTTTTTCTCCTTTCAAAATTTTCTTCTTTTTTTTATGTGCTTTCGTTTCTTTTTTCTTCACTTTTTTCTTTGTTTTAAAATTTTCTATAAATTTTTTTCTTTTTGTTTTATTTCATATTTTTGCCTCTTCATTTTTTATTT
Source organism: Durio zibethinus (assembly GCF_047325235.1). NCBI lineage: Eukaryota > Viridiplantae > Streptophyta > Magnoliopsida > Malvales > Malvaceae > Durio > Durio zibethinus. Next base: position 20,004 of record NW_028322712.1, read on the forward strand.
TTTTTCTCAAATTTTATTTTATATATTTTGTGTTTTCATTTTTTATTTTTTTCTTGCTTTTTCTTAAATCTTTTTGTTTGCACTTTTTTTTTTTTTATTTCTTCTTTATAATTTTAAAACCTCAAACTTCTTTTTTTGTGCACATTCTTTTATTTTTATTTATATTTTTTATTAACTTTTATTTTATTTTTCATCTTTCGTATTTTATATCTTTTTCCTTTATTTGTTGTATATATTTTTATAATTTTTCATTAATCCTTTTTTTCTTTTTCTTTTAACTTATTTGTTGATTTACTTTCATTTTTTTCTTGCTTTTTATATATTTTGTTTTTTTTATTTTTTTTCTTGCTTTTTCTTATATCTTTTTTTTCACACTTTCTTTTTATTTCTTCTTTACAATTTTAAAACCTCAAACTTCTTTTTTTGTGCACTTCCTTTTGTTTTTGTTTTATTTTTTTCTTTAAACTAAAAGTTTTTTTCTATTTTATATGTCAAATTCTTATTCATTTTGTCTTTTTATATTCTTTTCATTTGCTAATTTTTTATTTTCTTACTTTTTTTTATCTTTTTCCATTTTTTGGTTTTTTTTGGTTTTTTTTTTCTTTTATATTACTATTTTTTATTTGTTTTTTATTCGTATTTTTATTTTTTGAATCTTTTTTATTTTTTCATTTTCATTTTTTTTGTTCTATGTTCTAATTTTTCAATAACTTTTTCCCTTTGAAATTTTCTTTCTTTTGCTTTTTTTTTTTTTCATATGCTTTCAGTTTTACTTGTTTTAATTTTTTTCGTTGTTTTAAAATTTTTTACATTTCTTTTTTCTTTTTTTATTCCAAATCTTTTGTCTTTTCATTTTTATTCTTTTCTTATTTTTTTCACAAATTTCCTTTCATTTCTTATTTGCATTTTTAAATTATCAGACTTTTTTTGCGCACTTTCTTTTTGTTTTTATTTATATTTTTTATTAACTTTTATTTTATTTTTTTATCTTTGATTTTTTATATCTTTTTCCTATATTTGTTATATTTTTGTTGTTTTTCTTTGTATATTCTGAACTAAAAGTTTTTTTCTATTTTGTATTTGAAATTTTTATTCATTTTGTCTTTTGTATTTTTTTATTCGCTAATTTTTTAATATCTTACTTTTTTATTTTTTGCTTTTTTGGTATTTTATTTAATTTTTTCTTCCATATTAATATTTTATCTTAATTTATTTTTCCATTTATTTTTATTTATATTTTAAAAATTTTTATAAAGTTCAAAATTTTTTATTTTTATTTTTTGAATCTTTTTTATTTTATTATTTTTCTTGCTATTTTTGTCCTACTTTGTAATTTTTTAATAACTTTTTCCCTTCAAAATTTTCCTTCTTTTTACTTTTTTTTCATATGCTTTCATTTTTACTTGTTTTAATTTTTTCGTTATTTTAAAAATTTTTATTTTTCTGTTTTTTTTTTTCCAAATCTTTTGTCTTTTCATTTTTATTCTTTTTTCTTTTCTCACAAATTTCCTTTCATTTCTTATTTGCGTTTTTAAATTCTCATACTTTTTTTATTTTGCATTAAATTTTCTCTTTTTTAATTTTTTGTCGCACTTTTTATATTGTTTTATTATTAGGTCTTATATGTTTTTCAATTTTTTGTTCCTTTTTAAACTAGTTTTTTTTCATTTTGTCATTCCATTTCATTTTTGAAATTTTTCTTCAATTTTTGTCCTTTTTTATTTTCTTACTTTTTATAATTTCTTGTTTTTTTTTTGTGCTTTATTTATCTTTTTTCTTTTGCTTTAATTTTCTTTCTTTCTTTTTTTATAGTTTCATAAATTTTTATTAAGTTTTGACATTTTTTATTTTTCTATCTTTTTTTCTTTTCTTTTTTTATTTTATCATTCTCGGTTATTTTTTATTGCATTTTTATAATTTTTCATTAACTTTTTCTCCTTTCAAAATTTTCTTCTTTTTTTTATGTGCTTTCGTTTCTTTTTTCTTCACTTTTTTCTTTGTTTTAAAATTTTCTATAAATTTTTTTCTTTTTGTTTTATTTCATATTTTTGCCTCTTCATTTTTTATTTTTTTTCTCAAATTTTATTTTATATATTTTGTGTTTTCATTTTTTATTTTTTTCTTGCTTTTTCTTAAATCTTTTTGTTTGCACTTTTTTTTTTTTTATTTCTTCTTTATAATTTTAAAACCTCAAACTTCTTTTTTTGTGCACATTCTTTTATTTTTATTTATATTTTTTATTAACTTTTATTTTATTTTTCATCTTTCGTATTTTATATCTTTTTCCTTTATTTGTTGTATATATTTTTATAATTTTTCATTAATCCTTTTTTTCTTTTTCTTTTAACTTATTTGTTGATTTACTTTCATTTTTTTCTTGCTTTTTATATATTTTGTTTTTTTTATTTTTTTTCTTGCTTTTTCTTATATCTTTTTTTTCACACTTTCTTTTTATTTCTTCTTTACAATTTTAAAACCTCAAACTTCTTTTTTTGTGCACTTCCTTTTGTTTTTGTTTTATTTTTTTCTTTAAACTAAAAGTTTTTTTCTATTTTATATGTCAAATTCTTATTCATTTTGTCTTTTTATATTCTTTTCATTTGCTAATTTTTTATTTTCTTACTTTTTTTTATCTTTTTCCATTTTTTGGTTTTTTTTGGTTTTTTTTTTCTTTTATATTACTATTTTTTATTTGTTTTTTATTCGTATTTTTATTTTTTGAATCTTTTTTATTTTTTCATTTTCATTTTTTTTGTTCTATGTTCTAATTTTTCAATAACTTTTTCCCTTTGAAATTTTCTTTCTTTTGCTTTTTTTTTTTTTCATATGCTTTCAGTTTTACTTGTTTTAATTTTTTTCGTTGTTTTAAAATTTTTTACATTTCTTTTTTCTTTTTTTATTCCAAATCTTTTGTCTTTTCATTTTTATTCTTTTCTTATTTTTTTCACAAATTTCCTTTCATTTCTTATTTGCATTTTTAAATTATCAGACTTTTTTTGCGCACTTTCTTTTTGTTTTTATTTATATTTTTTATTAACTTTTATTTTATTTTTTTATCTTTGATTTTTTATATCTTTTTCCTATATTTGTTATATTTTTGTTGTTTTTCTTTGTATATTCTGAACTAAAAGTTTTTTTCTATTTTGTATTTGAAATTTTTATTCATTTTGTCTTTTGTATTTTTTTATTCGCTAATTTTTTAATATCTTACTTTTTTATTTTTTGCTTTTTTGGTATTTTATTTAATTTTTTCTTCCATATTAATATTTTATCTTAATTTATTTTTCCATTTATTTTTATTTATATTTTAAAAATTTTTATAAAGTTCAAAATTTTTTATTTTTATTTTTTGAATCTTTTTTATTTTATTATTTTTCTTGCTATTTTTGTCCTACTTTGTAATTTTTTAATAACTTTTTCCCTTCAAAATTTTCCTTCTTTTTACTTTTTTTTCATATGCTTTCATTTTTACTTGTTTTAATTTTTTCGTTATTTTAAAAATTTTTATTTTTCTGTTTTTTTTTTTCCAAATCTTTTGTCTTTTCATTTTTATTCTTTTTTCTTTTCTCACAAATTTCCTTTCATTTCTTATTTGCGTTTTTAAATTCTCATACTTTTTTTATTTTGCATTAAATTTTCTCTTTTTTAATTTTTTGTCGCACTTTTTATATTGTTTTATTATTAGGTCTTATATGTTTTTCAATTTTTTGTTCCTTTTTAAACTAGTTTTTTTTCATTTTGTCATTCCATTTCATTTTTGAAATTTTTCTTCAATTTTTGTCCTTTTTTATTTTCTTACTTTTTATAATTTCTTGTTTTTTTTTGTGCTTTATTTATCTTTTTTCTTTTGCTTTAATTTTCTTTCTTTCTTTTTTTATAGTTTCATAAATTTTTATTAAGTTTTGACATTTTTTATTTTTCTATCTTTTTTTCTTTTCTTTTTTTATTTTATCATTCTCGGTTATTTTTTATTGCATTTTTATAATTTTTCATTAACTTTTTCTCCTTTCAAAATTTTCTTCTTTTTTTTATGTGCTTTCGTTTCTTTTTTCTTCACTTTTTTCTTTGTTTTAAAATTTTCTATAAATTTTTTTCTTTTTGTTTTATTTCATATTTTTGCCTCTTCATTTTTTATTTTTTTTCTCAAATTTTATTTTATATATTTTGTGTTTTCATTTTTTATTTTTTTCTTGCTTTTTCTTAAATCTTTTTGTTTGCACTTTTTTTTTTTTTATTTCTTCTTTATAATTTTAAAACCTCAAACTTCTTTTTTTGTGCACATTCTTTTATTTTTATTTATATTTTTTATTAACTTTTATTTTATTTTTCATCTTTCGTATTTTATATCTTTTTCCTTTATTTGTTGTATATATTTTTATAATTTTTCATTAATCCTTTTTTTCTTTTTCTTTTAACTTATTTGTTGATTTACTTTCATTTTTTTCTTGCTTTTTATATATTTTGTTTTTTTTATTTTTTTTCTTGCTTTTTCTTATATCTTTTTTTTCACACTTTCTTTTTATTTCTTCTTTACAATTTTAAAACCTCAAACTTCTTTTTTTGTGCACTTCCTTTTGTTTTTGTTTTATTTTTTTCTTTAAACTAAAAGTTTTTTTCTATTTTATATGTCAAATTCTTATTCATTTTGTCTTTTTATATTCTTTTCATTTGCTAATTTTTTATTTTCTTACTTTTTTTTATCTTTTTCCATTTTTTGGTATTTTTTGGTTTTTTTTTTCTTTTATATTACTATTTTTTATTTGTTTTTTATTCGTATTTTTATTTTTTGAATCTTTTTTATTTTTTCATTTTCATTTTTTTTGTTCTATGTTCTAATTTTTCAATAACTTTTTCCCTTTGAAATTTTCTTTCTTTTGCTTTTTTTTTTTTTCATATGCTTTCAGTTTTACTTGTTTTAATTTTTTTCGTTGTTTTAAAATTTTTTACATTTCTTTTTTCTTTTTTTATTCCAAATCTTTTGTCTTTTCATTTTTATTCTTTTCTTATTTTTTTCACAAATTTCCTTTCATTTCTTATTTGCATTTTTAAATTATCAGACTTTTTTTGCGCACTTTCTTTTTGTTTTTATTTATATTTTTTATTAACTTTTATTTTATTTTTTTATCTTTGATTTTTTATATCTTTTTCCTATATTTGTTATATTTTTGTTGTTTTTCTTTGTATATTCTGAACTAAAAGTTTTTTTCTATTTTGTATTTGAAATTTTTATTCATTTTGTCTTTTGTATTTTTTTATTCGCTAATTTTTTAATATCTTACTTTTTTATTTTTTGCTTTTTTGGTATTTTATTTAATTTTTTCTTCCATATTAATATTTTATCTTAATTTATTTTTCCATTTATTTTTATTTATATTTTAAAAATTTTTATAAAGTTCAAAATTTTTTATTTTTATTTTTTGAATCTTTTTTATTTTATTATTTTTCTTGCTATTTTTGTCCTACTTTGTAATTTTTTAATAACTTTTTCCCTTCAAAATTTTCCTTCTTTTTACTTTTTTTTCATATGCTTTCATTTTTACTTGTTTTAATTTTTTCGTTATTTTAAAAATTTTTATTTTTCTGTTTTTTTTTTTCCAAATCTTTTGTCTTTTCATTTTTATTCTTTTTTCTTTTCTCACAAATTTCCTTTCATTTCTTATTTGCGTTTTTAAATTCTCATACTTTTTTTATTTTGCATTAAATTTTCTCTTTTTTAATTTTTTGTCGCACTTTTTATATTGTTTTATTATTAGGTCTTATATGTTTTTCAATTTTTTGTTCCTTTTTAAACTAGTTTTTTTTCATTTTGTCATTCCATTTCATTTTTGAAATTTTTCTTCAATTTTTGTCCTTTTTTATTTTCTTGCTTTTTATAATTTCTTGTTTTTTTTTTGTGCTTTATTTATCTTTTTTCTTTTGCTTTAATTTTCTTTCTTTCTTTTTTTATAGTTTCATAAATTTTTATTAAGTTTTGACATTTTTTATTTTTCTATCTTTTTTTCTTTTCTTTTTTTATTTTATCATTCTCGGTTATTTTTTATTGCATTTTTATAATTTTTCATTAACTTTTTCTCCTTTCAAAATTTTCTTCTTTTTTTTATGTGCTTTCGTTTCTTTTTTCTTCACTTTTTTCTTTGTTTTAAAATTTTCTATAAATTTTTTTCTTTTTGTTTTATTTCATATTTTTGCCTCTTCATTTTTTATTTTTTTTCTCAAATTTTATTTTATATATTTTGTGTTTTCATTTTTTATTTTTTTCTTGCTTTTTCTTAAATCTTTTTGTTTGCACTTTTTTTTTTTTATTTCTTCTTTATAATTTTAAAACCTCAAACTTCTTTTTTTGTGCACATTCTTTTATTTTTATTTATATTTTTTATTAACTTTTATTTTATTTTTCATCTTTCGTATTTTATATCTTTTTCCTTTATTTGTTGTATATATTTTTATAATTTTTCATTAATCCTTTTTTTCTTTTTCTTTTAACTTATTTGTTGATTTACTTTCATTTTTTTCTTGCTTTTTATATATTTTGTTTTTTTTATTTTTTTTCTTGCTTTTTCTTATATCTTTTTTTTCACACTTTCTTTTTATTTCTTCTTTACAATTTTAAAACCTCAAACTTCTTTTTTTGTGCACTTCCTTTTGTTTTTGTTTTATTTTTTTCTTTAAACTAAAAGTTTTTTTCTATTTTATATGTCAAATTCTTATTCATTTTGTCTTTTTATATTCTTTTCATTTGCTAATTTTTTATTTTCTTACTTTTTTTTATCTTTTTCCATTTTTTGGTATTTTTTGGTATTTTTTTTCTTTTATATTACTATTTTTTATTTGTTTTTTATTCGTATTTTTATTTTTTGAATCTTTTTTATTTTTTCATTTTCATTTTTTTTGTTCTATGTTCTAATTTTTCAATAACTTTTTCCCTTTGAAATTTTCTTTCTTTTGCTTTTTTTTTTTTTCATATGCTTTCAGTTTTACTTGTTTTAATTTTTTTCGTTGTTTTAAAATTTTTTACATTTCTTTTTTCTTTTTTTATTCCAAATCTTTTGTCTTTTCATTTTTATTCTTTTCTTATTTTTTTCACAAATTTCCTTTCATTTCTTATTTGCATTTTTAAATTATCAGACTTTTTTTGCGCACTTTCTTTTTGTTTTTATTTATATTTTTTATTAACTTTTATTTTATTTTTTTATCTTTGATTTTTTATATCTTTTTCCTATATTTGTTATATTTTTGTTGTTTTTCTTTGTATATTCTGAACTAAAAGTTTTTTTCTATTTTGTATTTGAAATTTTTATTCATTTTGTCTTTTGTATTTTTTTATTCGCTAATTTTTTAATATCTTACTTTTTTATTTTTTGCTTTTTTGGTATTTTATTTAATTTTTTCTTCCATATTAATATTTTATCTTAATTTATTTTTCCATTTTTTTTTATTTATATTTTAAAAATTTTTATAAAGTTCAAAATTTTTTATTTTTATTTTTTGAATCTTTTTTATTTTATTATTTTTCTTGCTATTTTTGTCCTACTTTGTAATTTTTTAATAACTTTTTCCCTTCAAAATTTTCCTTCTTTTTACTTTTTTTTCATATGCTTTCATTTTTACTTGTTTTAATTTTTTCGTTATTTTAAAAATTTTTATTTTTCTGTTTTTTTTTTTCCAAATCTTTTGTCTTTTCATTTTTATTCTTTTTTCTTTTCTCACAAATTTCCTTTCATTTCTTATTTGCGTTTTTAAATTCTCATACTTTTTTTATTTTGCATTAAATTTGCTCTTTTTTAATTTTTTGTCGCACTTTTTATATTGTTTTATTATTAGGTCTTATATGTTTTTCAATTTTTTGTTCCTTTTTAAACTAGTTTTTTTTCATTTTGTCATTCCATTTCATTTTTGAAATTTTTCTTCAATTTTTGTCCTTTTTTATTTTCTTACTTTTTATAATTTCTTGTTTTTTTTTTGTGCTTTATTTATCTTTTTTCTTTTGCTTTAATTTTCTTTCTTTCTTTTTTTATAGTTTCATAAATTTTTATTAAGTTTTGACATTTTTTATTTTTCTATCTTTTTTTCTTTTCTTTTTTTATTTTATCATTCTCGGTTATTTTTTATTGCATTTTTATAATTTTTCATTAACTTTTTCTCCTTTCAAAATTTTCTTCTTTTTTTTATGTGCTTTCGTTTCTTTTTTCTTCACTTTTTTCTTTGTTTTAAAATTTTCTATAAATTTTTTTCTTTTTGTTTTATTTCATATTTTTGCCTCTTCATTTTTTATTTTTTTTCTCAAATTTTATTTTATATATTTTGTGTTTTCATTTTTTATTTTTTTCTTGCTTTTTCTTAAATCTTTTTGTTTGCACTTTTTTTTTTTTTATTTCTTCTTTATAATTTTAAAACCTCAAACTTCTTTTTTTGTGCACATTCTTTTATTTTTATTTATATTTTTTATTAACTTTTATTTTATTTTTCATCTTTCGTATTTTATATCTTTTTCCTTTATTTGTTGTATATATTTTTATAATTTTTCATTAATCCTTTTTTTCTTTTTCTTTTAACTTATTTGTTGATTTACTTTCATTTTTTTCTTGCTTTTTATATATTTTGTTTTTTTTATTTTTTTTCTTGCTTTTTCTTATATCTTTTTTTTCACACTTTCTTTTTATTTCTTCTTTACAATTTTAAAACCTCAAACTTCTTTTTTTGTGCACTTCCTTTTGTTTTTGTTTTATTTTTTTCTTTAAACTAAAAGTTTTTTTCTATTTTATATGTCAAATTCTTATTCATTTTGTCTTTTTATATTCTTTTCATTTGCTAATTTTTTATTTTCTTACTTTTTTTTATCTTTTTCCATTTTTTGGTTTTTTTTGGTTTTTTTTTTCTTTTATATTACTATTTTTTATTTGTTTTTTATTCGTATTTTTATTTTTTGAATCTTTTTTATTTTTTCATTTTCATTTTTTTTGTTCTATGTTCTAATTTTTCAATAACTTTTTCCCTTTGAAATTTTCTTTCTTTTGCTTTTTTTTTTTTTCATATGCTTTCAGTTTTACTTGTTTTAATTTTTTTCGTTGTTTTAAAATTTTTTACATTTCTTTTTTCTTTTTTTATTCCAAATCTTTTGTCTTTTCATTTTTATTCTTTTCTTATTTTTTTCACAAATTTCCTTTCATTTCTTATTTGCATTTTTAAATTATCAGACTTTTTTTGCGCACTTTCTTTTTGTTTTTATTTATATTTTTTATTAACTTTTATTTTATTTTTTTATCTTTGATTTTTTATATCTTTTTCCTATATTTGTTATATTTTTGTTGTTTTTCTTTGTATATTCTGAACTAAAAGTTTTTTTCTATTTTGTATTTGAAATTTTTATTCATTTTGTCTTTTGTATTTTTTTATTCGCTAATTTTTTAATATCTTACTTTTTTATTTTTTGCTTTTTTGGTATTTTATTTAATTTTTTCTTCCATATTAATATTTTATCTTAATTTATTTTTCCATTTATTTTTATTTATATTTTAAAAATTTTTATAAAGTTCAAAATTTTTTATTTTTATTTTTTGAATCTTTTTTATTTTATTATTTTTCTTGCTATTTTTGTCCTACTTTGTAATTTTTTAATAACTTTTTCCCTTCAAAATTTTCCTTCTTTTTACTTTTTTTTCATATGCTTTCATTTTTACTTGTTTTAATTTTTTCGTTATTTTAAAAATTTTTATTTTTCTGTTTTTTTTTTTCCAAATCTTTTGTCTTTTCATTTTTATTCTTTTTTCTTTTCTCACAAATTTCCTTTCATTTCTTATTTGCGTTTTTAAATTCTCATACTTTTTTTATTTTGCATTAAATTTGCTCTTTTTTAATTTTTTGTCGCACTTTTTATATTGTTTTATTATTAGGTCTTATATGTTTTTCAATTTTTTGTTCCTTTTTAAACTAGTTTTTTTTCATTTTGTCATTCCATTTCATTTTTGAAATTTTTCTTCAATTTTTGTCCTTTTTTATTTTCTTACTTTTTATAATTTCTTGTTTTTTTTTTGTGCTTTATTTATCTTTTTTCTTTTGCTTTAATTTTCTTTCTTTCTTTTTTTATAGTTTCATAAATTTTTATTAAGTTTTGACATTTTTTATTTTTCTATCTTTTTTTCTTTTCTTTTTTTATTTTATCATTCTCGGTTATTTTTTATTGCATTTTTATAATTTTTCATTAACTTTTTCTCCTTTCAAAATTTTCTTCTTTTTTTTATGTGCTTTCGTTTCTTTTTTCTTCACTTTTTTCTTTGTTTTAAAATTTTCTATAAATTTTTTTCTTTTTGTTTTATTTCATATTTTTGCCTCTTCATTTTTTATTTTTTTTCTCAAATTTTATTTTATATATTTTGTGTTTTCATTTTTTATTTTTTTCTTGCTTTTTCTTAAATCTTTTTGTTTGCACTTTTTTTTTTTTTATTTCTTCTTTATAATTTTAAAACCTCAAACTTCTTTTTTTGTGCACATTCTTTTATTTTTATTTATATTTTTTATTAACTTTTATTTTATTTTTCATCTTTCGTATTTTATATCTTTTTCCTTTATTTGTTGTATATATTTTTATAATTTTTCATTAATCCTTTTTTTCTTTTTCTTTTAACTTATTTGTTGATTTACTTTCATTTTTTTCTTGCTTTTTATATATTTTGTTTTTTTTATTTTTTTTCTTGCTTTTTCTTATATCTTTTTTTTCACACTTTCTTTTTATTTCTTCTTTACAATTTTAAAACCTCAAACTTCTTTTTTTGTGCACTTCCTTTTGTTTTTGTTTTATTTTTTTCTTTAAACTAAAAGTTTTTTTCTATTTTATATGTCAAATTCTTATTCATTTTGTCTTTTTATATTCTTTTCATTTGCTAATTTTTTATTTTCTTACTTTTTTTTATCTTTTTCCATTTTTTGGTATTTTTTGGTTTTTTTTTTCTTTTATATTACTATTTTTTATTTGTTTTTTATTCGTATTTTTATTTTTTGAATCTTTTTTATTTTTTCATTTTCATTTTTTTTGTTCTATGTTCTAATTTTTCAATAACTTTTTCCCTTTGAAATTTTCTTTCTTTTGCTTTTTTTTTTTTTCATATGCTTTCAGTTTTACTTGTTTTAATTTTTTTCGTTGTTTTAAAATTTTTTACATTTCTTTTTTCTTTTTTTATTCCAAATCTTTTGTCTTTTCATTTTTATTCTTTTCTTATTTTTTTCACAAATTTCCTTTCATTTCTTATTTGCATTTTTAAATTATCAGACTTTTTTTGCGCACTTTCTTTTTGTTTTTATTTATATTTTTTATTAACTTTTATTTTATTTTTTTATCTTTGATTTTTTATATCTTTTTCCTATATTTGTTATATTTTTGTTGTTTTTCTTTGTATATTCTGAACTAAAAGTTTTTTTCTATTTTGTATTTGAAATTTTTATTCATTTTGTCTTTTGTATTTTTTTATTCGCTAATTTTTTAATATCTTACTTTTTTATTTTTTGCTTTTTTGGTATTTTATTTAATTTTTTCTTCCATATTAATATTTTATCTTAATTTATTTTTCCATTTATTTTTATTTATATTTTAAAAATTTTTATAAAGTTCAAAATTTTTTATTTTTATTTTTTGAATCTTTTTTATTTTATTATTTTTCTTGCTATTTTTGTCCTACTTTGTAATTTTTTAATAACTTTTTCCCTTCAAAATTTTCCTTCTTTTTACTTTTTTTTCATATGCTTTCATTTTTACTTGTTTTAATTTTTTCGTTATTTTAAAAATTTTTATTTTTCTGTTTTTTTTTTTCCAAATCTTTTGTCTTTTCATTTTTATTCTTTTTTCTTTTCTCACAAATTTCCTTTCATTTCTTATTTGCGTTTTTAAATTCTCATACTTTTTTTATTTTGCATTAAATTTGCTCTTTTTTAATTTTTTGTCGCACTTTTTATATTGTTTTATTATTAGGTCTTATATGTTTTTCAATTTTTTGTTCCTTTTTAAACTAGTTTTTTTTCATTTTGTCATTCCATTTCATTTTTGAAATTTTTCTTCAATTTTTGTCCTTTTTTATTTTCTTACTTTTTATAATTTCTTGTTTTTTTTTTGTGCTTTATTTATCTTTTTTCTTTTGCTTTAATTTTCTTTCTTTCTTTTTTTATAGTTTCATAAATTTTTATTAAGTTTTGACATTTTTTATTTTTCTATCTTTTTTTCTTTTCTTTTTTTATTTTATCATTCTCGGTTATTTTTTATTGCATTTTTATAATTTTTCATTAACTTTTTCTCCTTTCAAAATTTTCTTCTTTTTTTTATGTGCTTTCGTTTCTTTTTTCTTCACTTTTTTCTTTGTTTTAAAATTTTCTATAAATTTTTTTCTTTTTGTTTTATTTCATATTTTTGCCTCTTCATTTTTTATTTTTTTTCTCAAATTTTATTTTATATATTTTGTGTTTTCATTTTTTATTTTTTTCTTGCTTTTTCTTAAATCTTTTTGTTTGCACTTTTTTTTTTTTTATTTCTTCTTTATAATTTTAAAACCTCAAACTTCTTTTTTTGTGCACATTCTTTTATTTTTATTTATATTTTTTATTAACTTTTATTTTATTTTTCATCTTTCGTATTTTATATCTTTTTCCTTTATTTGTTGTATATATTTTTATAATTTTTCATTAATCCTTTTTTTCTTTTTCTTTTAACTTATTTGTTGATTTACTTTCATTTTTTTCTTGCTTTTTATATATTTTGTTTTTTTTATTTTTTTTCTTGCTTTTTCTTATATCTTTTTTTTCACACTTTCTTTTTATTTCTTCTTTACAATTTTAAAACCTCAAACTTCTTTTTTTGTGCACTTCCTTTTGTTTTTGTTTTATTTTTTTCTTTAAACTAAAAGTTTTTTTCTATTTTATATGTCAAATTCTTATTCATTTTGTCTTTTTATATTCTTTTCATTTGCTAATTTTTTATTTTCTTACTTTTTTTTATCTTTTTCCATTTTTTGGTTTTTTTTGGTTTTTTTTTTCTTTTATATTACTATTTTTTATTTGTTTTTTATTCGTATTTTTATTTTTTGAATCTTTTTTATTTTTTCATTTTCATTTTTTTTGTTCTATGTTCTAATTTTTCAATAACTTTTTCCCTTTGAAATTTTCTTTCTTTTGCTTTTTTTTTTTTTCATATGCTTTCAGTTTTACTTGTTTTAATTTTTTTCGTTGTTTTAAAATTTTTTACATTTCTTTTTTCTTTTTTTATTCCAAATCTTTTGTCTTTTCATTTTTATTCTTTTCTTATTTTTTTCACAAATTTCCTTTCATTTCTTATTTGCATTTTTAAATTATCAGACTTTTTTTGCGCACTTTCTTTTTGTTTTTATTTATATTTTTTATTAACTTTTATTTTATTTTTTTATCTTTGATTTTTTATATCTTTTTCCTATATTTGTTATATTTTTGTTGTTTTTCTTTGTATATTCTGAACTAAAAGTTTTTTTCTATTTTGTATTTGAAATTTTTATTCATTTTGTCTTTTGTATTTTTTTATTCGCTAATTTTTTAATATCTTACTTTTTTATTTTTTGCTTTTTTGGTATTTTATTTAATTTTTTCTTCCATATTAATATTTTATCTTAATTTATTTTTCCATTTATTTTTATTTATATTTTAAAAATTTTTATAAAGTTCAAAATTTTTTTTTTTTATTTTTTGAATCTTTTTTATTTTATTATTTTTCTTGCTATTTTTGTCCTACTTTGTAATTTTTTAATAACTTTTTCCCTTCAAAATTTTCCTTCTTTTTACTTTTTTTTCATATGCTTTCATTTTTACTTGTTTTAATTTTTTCGTTATTTTAAAAATTTTTATTTTTCTGTTTTTTTTTTTCCAAATCTTTTGTCTTTTCATTTTTATTCTTTTTTCTTTTCTCACAAATTTCCTTTCATTTCTTATTTGCGTTTTTAAATTCTCATACTTTTTTTATTTTGCATTAAATTTTCTCTTTTTTAATTTTTTGTCGCACTTTTTATATTGTTTTATTATTAGGTCTTATATGTTTTTCAATTTTTTGTTCCTTTTTAAACTAGTTTTTTTTCATTTTGTCATTCCATTTCATTTTTGAAATTTTTCTTCAATTTTTGTCCTTTTTTATTTTCTTACTTTTTATAATTTCTTGTTTTTTTTTTGTGCTTTATTTATCTTTTTTCTTTTGCTTTAATTTTCTTTCTTTCTTTTTTTATAGTTTCATAAATTTTTATTAAGTTTTGACATTTTTTATTTTTCTATCTTTTTTTCTTTTCTTTTTTTATTTTATCATTCTCGGTTATTTTTTATTGCATTTTTATAATTTTTCATTAACTTTTTCTCCTTTCAAAATTTTCTTCTTTTTTTTATGTGCTTTCGTTTCTTTTTTCTTCACTTTTTTCTTTGTTTTAAAATTTTCTATAAATTTTTTTCTTTTTGTTTTATTTCATATTTTTGCCTCTTCATTTTTTATTTTTTTTCTCAAATTTTATTTTATATATTTTGTGTTTTCATTTTTTATTTTTTTCTTGCTTTTTCTTAAATCTTTTTGTTTGCACTTTTTTTTTTTTTATTTCTTCTTTATAATTTTAAAACCTCAAACTTCTTTTTTTGTGCACATTCTTTTATTTTTATTTATATTTTTTATTAACTTTTATTTTATTTTTCATCTTTCGTATTTTATATCTTTTTCCTTTATTTGTTGTATATATTTTTATAATTTTTCATTAATCCTTTTTTTCTTTTTCTTTTAACTTATTTGTTGATTTACTTTCATTTTTTTCTTGCTTTTTATATATTTTGTTTTTTTTATTTTTTTTCTTGCTTTTTCTTATATCTTTTTTTTCACACTTTCTTTTTATTTCTTCTTTACAATTTTAAAACCTCAAACTTCTTTTTTTGTGCACTTCCTTTTGTTTTTGTTTTATTTTTTTCTTTAAACTAAAAGTTTTTTTCTATTTTATATGTCAAATTCTTATTCATTTTGTCTTTTTATATTCTTTTCATTTGCTAATTTTTTATTTTCTTACTTTTTTTTATCTTTTTCCATTTTTTGGTTTTTTTTGGTTTTTTTTTTCTTTTATATTACTATTTTTTATTTGTTTTTTATTCGTATTTTTATTTTTTGAATCTTTTTTATTTTTTCATTTTCATTTTTTTTGTTCTATGTTCTAATTTTTCAATAACTTTTTCCCTTTGAAATTTTCTTTCTTTTGCTTTTTTTTTTTTTCATATGCTTTCAGTTTTACTTGTTTTAATTTTTTTCGTTGTTTTAAAATTTTTTACATTTCTTTTTTCTTTTTTTATTCCAAATCTTTTGTCTTTTCATTTTTATTCTTTTCTTATTTTTTTCACAAATTTCCTTTCATTTCTTATTTGCATTTTTAAATTATCAGACTTTTTTTGCGCACTTTCTTTTTGTTTTTATTTATATTTTTTATTAACTTTTATTTTATTTTTTTATCTTTGATTTTTTATATCTTTTTCCTATATTTGTTATATTTTTGTTGTTTTTCTTTGTATATTCTGAACTAAAAGTTTTTTTCTATTTTGTATTTGAAATTTTTATTCATTTTGTCTTTTGTATTTTTTTATTCGCTAATTTTTTAATATCTTACTTTTTTATTTTTTGCTTTTTTGGTATTTTATTTAATTTTTTCTTCCATATTAATATTTTATCTTAATTTATTTTTCCATTTATTTTTATTTATATTTTAAAAATTTTTATAAAGTTCAAAATTTTTTATTTTTATTTTTTGAATCTTTTTTATTTTATTATTTTTCTTGCTATTTTTGTCCTACTTTGTAATTTTTTAATAACTTTTTCCCTTCAAAATTTTCCTTCTTTTTACTTTTTTTTCATATGCTTTCATTTTTACTTGTTTTAATTTTTTCGTTATTTTAAAAATTTTTATTTTTCTGTTTTTTTTTTTCCAAATCTTTTGTCTTTTCATTTTTATTCTTTTTTCTTTTCTCACAAATTTCCTTTCATTTCTTATTTGCGTTTTTAAATTCTCATACTTTTTTTATTTTGCATTAAATTTGCTCTTTTTTAATTTTTTGTCGCACTTTTTATATTGTTTTATTATTAGGTCTTATATGTTTTTCAATTTTTTGTTCCTTTTTAAACTAGTTTTTTTTCATTTTGTCATTCCATTTCATTTTTGAAATTTTTCTTCAATTTTTGTCCTTTTTTATTTTCTTACTTTTTATAATTTCTTGTTTTTTTTTTGTGCTTTATTTATCTTTTTTCTTTTGCTTTAATTTTCTTTCTTTCTTTTTTTATAGTTTCATAAATTTTTATTAAGTTTTGACATTTTTTATTTTTCTATCTTTTTTTCTTTTCTTTTTTTATTTTATCATTCTCGGTTATTTTTTATTGCATTTTTATAATTTTTCATTAACTTTTTCTCCTTTCAAAATTTTCTTCTTTTTTTTATGTGCTTTCGTTTCTTTTTTCTTCACTTTTTTCTTTGTTTTAAAATTTTCTATAAATTTTTTTCTTTTTGTTTTATTTCATATTTTTGCCTCTTCATTTTTTATTTTTTTTCTCAAATTTTATTTTATATATTTTGTGTTTTCATTTTTTATTTTTTTCTTGCTTTTTCTTAAATCTTTTTGTTTGCACTTTTTTTTTTTTATTTCTTCTTTATAATTTTAAAACCTCAAACTTCTTTTTTTGTGCACATTCTTTTATTTTTATTTATATTTTTTATTAACTTTTATTTTATTTTTCATCTTTCGTATTTTATATCTTTTTCCTTTATTTGTTGTATATATTTTTATAATTTTTCATTAATCCTTTTTTTCTTTTTCTTTTAACTTATTTGTTGATTTACTTTCATTTTTTTCTTGCTTTTTATATATTTTGTTTTTTTTATTTTTTTTCTTGCTTTTTCTTATATCTTTTTTTTCACACTTTCTTTTTATTTCTTCTTTACAATTTTAAAACCTCAAACTTCTTTTTTTGTGCACTTCCTTTTGTTTTTGTTTTATTTTTTTCTTTAAACTAAAAGTTTTTTTCTATTTTATATGTCAAATTCTTATTCATTTTGTCTTTTTATATTCTTTTCATTTGCTAATTTTTTATTTTCTTACTTTTTTTTATCTTTTTCCATTTTTTGGTTTTTTTTGGTTTTTTTTTTCTTTTATATTACTATTTTTTATTTGTTTTTTATTCGTATTTTTATTTTTTGAATCTTTTTTATTTTTTCATTTTCATTTTTTTTGTTCTATGTTCTAATTTTTCAATAACTTTTTCCCTTTGAAATTTTCTTTCTTTTGCTTTTTTTTTTTTTCATATGCTTTCAGTTTTACTTGTTTTAATTTTTTTCGTTGTTTTAAAATTTTTTACATTTCTTTTTTCTTTTTTTATTCCAAATCTTTTGTCTTTTCATTTTTATTCTTTTCTTATTTTTTTCACAAATTTCCTTTCATTTCTTATTTGCATTTTTAAATTATCAGACTTTTTTTGCGCACTTTCTTTTTGTTTTTATTTATATTTTTTATTAACTTTTATTTTATTTTTTTATCTTTGATTTTTTATATCTTTTTCCTATATTTGTTATATTTTTGTTGTTTTTCTTTGTATATTCTGAACTAAAAGTTTTTTTCTATTTTGTATTTGAAATTTTTATTCATTTTGTCTTTTGTATTTTTTTATTCGCTAATTTTTTAATATCTTACTTTTTTATTTTTTGCTTTTTTGGTATTTTATTTAATTTTTTCTTCCATATTAATATTTTATCTTAATTTATTTTTCCATTTATTTTTATTTATATTTTAAAAATTTTTATAAAGTTCAAAATTTTTTATTTTTATTTTTTGAATCTTTTTTATTTTATTATTTTTCTTGCTATTTTTGTCCTACTTTGTAATTTTTTAATAACTTTTTCCCTTCAAAATTTTCCTTCTTTTTACTTTTTTTTCATATGCTTTCATTTTTACTTGTTTTAATTTTTTCGTTATTTTAAAAATTTTTATTTTTCTGTTTTTTTTTTTCCAAATCTTTTGTCTTTTCATTTTTATTCTTTTTTCTTTTCTCACAAATTTCCTTTCATTTCTTATTTGCGTTTTTAAATTCTCATACTTTTTTTATTTTGCATTAAATTTGCTCTTTTTTAATTTTTTGTCGCACTTTTTATATTGTTTTATTATTAGGTCTTATATGTTTTTCAATTTTTTGTTCCTTTTTAAACTAGTTTTTTTTCATTTTGTCATTCCATTTCATTTTTGAAATTTTTCTTCAATTTTTGTCCTTTTTTATTTTCTTACTTTTTATAATTTCTTGTTTTTTTTTTGTGCTTTATTTATCTTTTTTCTTTTGCTTTAATTTTCTTTCTTTCTTTTTTTATAGTTTCATAAATTTTTATTAAGTTTTGACATTTTTTATTTTTCTATCTTTTTTTCTTTTCTTTTTTTATTTTATCATTCTCGGTTATTTTTTATTGCATTTTTATAATTTTTCATTAACTTTTTCTCCTTTCAAAATTTTCTTCTTTTTTTTATGTGCTTTCGTTTCTTTTTTCTTCACTTTTTTCTTTGTTTTAAAATTTTCTATAAATTTTTTTCTTTTTGTTTTATTTCATATTTTTGCCTCTTCATTTTTTATTTTTTTTCTCAAATTTTATTTTATATATTTTGTGTTTTCATTTTTTATTTTTTTCTTGCTTTTTCTTAAATCTTTTTGTTTGCACTTTTTTTTTTTTTATTTCTTCTTTATAATTTTAAAACCTCAAACTTCTTTTTTTGTGCACATTCTTTTATTTTTATTTATATTTTTTATTAACTTTTATTTTATTTTTCATCTTTCGTATTTTATATCTTTTTCCTTTATTTGTTGTATATATTTTTATAATTTTTCATTAATCCTTTTTTTCTTTTTCTTTTAACTTATTTGTTGATTTACTTTCATTTTTTTCTTGCTTTTTATATATTTTGTTTTTTTTATTTTTTTTCTTGCTTTTTCTTATATCTTTTTTTTCACACTTTCTTTTTATTTCTTCTTTACAATTTTAAAACCTCAAACTTCTTTTTTTGTGCACTTCCTTTTGTTTTTGTTTTATTTTTTTCTTTAAACTAAAAGTTTTTTTCTATTTTATATGTCAAATTCTTATTCATTTTGTCTTTTTATATTCTTTTCATTTGCTAATTTTTTATTTTCTTACTTTTTTTTATCTTTTTCCATTTTTTGGTTTTTTTTGGTTTTTTTTTTCTTTTATATTACTATTTTTTATTTGTTTTTTATTCGTATTTTTATTTTTTGAATCTTTTTTATTTTTTCATTTTCATTTTTTTTGTTCTATGTTCTAATTTTTCAATAACTTTTTCCCTTTGAAATTTTCTTTCTTTTGCTTTTTTTTTTTTTCATATGCTTTCAGTTTTACTTGTTTTAATTTTTTTCGTTGTTTTAAAATTTTTTACATTTCTTTTTTCTTTTTTTATTCCAAATCTTTTGTCTTTTCATTTTTATTCTTTTCTTATTTTTTTCACAAATTTCCTTTCATTTCTTATTTGCATTTTTAAATTATCAGACTTTTTTTGCGCACTTTCTTTTTGTTTTTATTTATATTTTTTATTAACTTTTATTTTATTTTTTTATCTTTGATTTTTTATATCTTTTTCCTATATTTGTTATATTTTTGTTGTTTTTCTTTGTATATTCTGAACTAAAAGTTTTTTTCTATTTTGTATTTGAAATTTTTATTCATTTTGTCTTTTGTATTTTTTTATTCGCTAATTTTTTAATATCTTACTTTTTTATTTTTTGCTTTTTTGGTATTTTATTTAATTTTTTCTTCCATATTAATATTTTATCTTAATTTATTTTTCCATTTATTTTTATTTATATTTTAAAAATTTTTATAAAGTTCAAAATTTTTTATTTTTATTTTTTGAATCTTTTTTATTTTATTATTTTTCTTGCTATTTTTGTCCTACTTTGTAATTTTTTAATAACTTTTTCCCTTCAAAATTTTCCTTCTTTTTACTTTTTTTTCATATGCTTTCATTTTTACTTGTTTTAATTTTTTCGTTATTTTAAAAATTTTTATTTTTCTGTTTTTTTTTTCCAAATCTTTTGTCTTTTCATTTTTATTCTTTTTTCTTTTCTCACAAATTTCCTTTCATTTCTTATTTGCGTTTTTAAATTCTCATACTTTTTTTATTTTGCATTAAATTTGCTCTTTTTTAATTTTTTGTCGCACTTTTTATATTGTTTTATTATTAGGTCTTATATGTTTTTCAATTTTTTGTTCCTTTTTAAACTAGTTTTTTTTCATTTTGTCATTCCATTTCATTTTTGAAATTTTTCTTCAATTTTTGTCCTTTTTTATTTTCTTACTTTTTATAATTTCTTGTTTTTTTTTTGTGCTTTATTTATCTTTTTTCTTTTGCTTTAATTTTCTTTCTTTCTTTTTTTATAGTTTCATAAATTTTTATTAAGTTTTGACATTTTTTATTTTTCTATCTTTTTTTCTTTTCTTTTTTTATTTTATCATTCTCGGTTATTTTTTATTGCATTTTTATAATTTTTCATTAACTTTTTCTCCTTTCAAAATTTTCTTCTTTTTTTTATGTGCTTTCGTTTCTTTTTTCTTCACTTTTTTCTTTGTTTTAAAATTTTCTATAAATTTTTTTCTTTTTGTTTTATTTCATATTTTTGCCTCTTCATTTTTTATTTTTTTTCTCAAATTTTATTTTATATATTTTGTGTTTTCATTTTTTATTTTTTTCTTGCTTTTTCTTAAATCTTTTTGTTTGCACTTTTTTTTTTTTTATTTCTTCTTTATAATTTTAAAACCTCAAACTTCTTTTTTTGTGCACATTCTTTTATTTTTATTTATATTTTTTATTAACTTTTATTTTATTTTTCATCTTTCGTATTTTATATCTTTTTCCTTTATTTGTTGTATATATTTTTATAATTTTTCATTAATCCTTTTTTTCTTTTTCTTTTAACTTATTTGTTGATTTACTTTCATTTTTTTCTTGCTTTTTATATATTTTGTTTTTTTTATTTTTTTTCTTGCTTTTTCTTATATCTTTTTTTTCACACTTTCTTTTTATTTCTTCTTTACAATTTTAAAACCTCAAACTTCTTTTTTTGTGCACTTCCTTTTGTTTTTGTTTTATTTTTTTCTTTAAACTAAAAGTTTTTTTCTATTTTATATGTCAAATTCTTATTCATTTTGTCTTTTTATATTCTTTTCATTTGCTAATTTTTTATTTTCTTACTTTTTTTTATCTTTTTCCATTTTTTGGTATTTTTTGGTTTTTTTTTTCTTTTATATTACTATTTTTTATTTGTTTTTTATTCGTATTTTTATTTTTTGAATCTTTTTTATTTTTTCATTTTCATTTTTTTTGTTCTATGTTCTAATTTTTCAATAACTTTTTCCCTTTGAAATTTTCTTTCTTTTGCTTTTTTTTTTTTTCATATGCTTTCAGTTTTACTTGTTTTAATTTTTTTCGTTGTTTTAAAATTTTTTACATTTCTTTTTTCTTTTTTTATTCCAAATCTTTTGTCTTTTCATTTTTATTCTTTTCTTATTTTTTTCACAAATTTCCTTTCATTTCTTATTTGCATTTTTAAATTATCAGACTTTTTTTGCGCACTTTCTTTTTGTTTTTATTTATATTTTTTATTAACTTTTATTTTATTTTTTTATCTTTGATTTTTTATATCTTTTTCCTATATTTGTTATATTTTTGTTGTTTTTCTTTGTATATTCTGAACTAAAAGTTTTTTTCTATTTTGTATTTGAAATTTTTATTCATTTTGTCTTTTGTATTTTTTTATTCGCTAATTTTTTAATATCTTACTTTTTTATTTTTTGCTTTTTTGGTATTTTATTTAATTTTTTCTTCCATATTAATATTTTATCTTAATTTATTTTTCCATTTATTTTTATTTATATTTTAAAAATTTTTATAAAGTTCAAAATTTTTTATTTTTATTTTTTGAATCTTTTTTATTTTATTATTTTTCTTGCTATTTTTGTCCTACTTTGTAATTTTTTAATAACTTTTTCCCTTCAAAATTTTCCTTCTTTTTACTTTTTTTTCATATGCTTTCATTTTTACTTGTTTTAATTTTTTCGTTATTTTAAAAATTTTTATTTTTCTGTTTTTTTTTTTCCAAATCTTTTGTCTTTTCATTTTTATTCTTTTTTCTTTTCTCACAAATTTCCTTTCATTTCTTATTTGCGTTTTTAAATTCTCATACTTTTTTTATTTTGCATTAAATTTTCTCTTTTTTAATTTTTTGTCGCACTTTTTATATTGTTTTATTATTAGGTCTTATATGTTTTTCAATTTTTTGTTCCTTTTTAAACTAGTTTTTTTTCATTTTGTCATTCCATTTCATTTTTGAAATTTTTCTTCAATTTTTGTCCTTTTTTATTTTCTTACTTTTTATAATTTCTTGTTTTTTTTTTGTGCTTTATTTATCTTTTTTCTTTTGCTTTAATTTTCTTTCTTTCTTTTTTTATAGTTTCATAAATTTTTATTAAGTTTTGACATTTTTTATTTTTCTATCTTTTTTTCTTTTCTTTTTTTATTTTATCATTCTCGGTTATTTTTTATTGCATTTTTATAATTTTTCATTAACTTTTTCTCCTTTCAAAATTTTCTTCTTTTTTTTATGTGCTTTCGTTTCTTTTTTCTTCACTTTTTTCTTTGTTTTAAAATTTTCTATAAATTTTTTTCTTTTTGTTTTATTTCATATTTTTGCCTCTTCATTTTTTATTTTTTTTCTCAAATTTTATTTTATATATTTTGTGTTTTCATTTTTTATTTTTTTCTTGCTTTTTCTTAAATCTTTTTGTTTGCACTTTTTTTTTTTTTATTTCTTCTTTATAATTTTAAAACCTCAAACTTCTTTTTTTGTGCACATTCTTTTATTTTTATTTATATTTTTTATTAACTTTTATTTTATTTTTCATCTTTCGTATTTTATATCTTTTTCCTTTATTTGTTGTATATATTTTTATAATTTTTCATTAATCCTTTTTTTCTTTTTCTTTTAACTTATTTGTTGATTTACTTTCATTTTTTTCTTGCTTTTTATATATTTTGTTTTTTTTATTTTTTTTCTTGCTTTTTCTTATATCTTTTTTTTCACACTTTCTTTTTATTTCTTCTTTACAATTTTAAAACCTCAAACTTCTTTTTTTGTGCACTTCCTTTTGTTTTTGTTTTATTTTTTTCTTTAAACTAAAAGTTTTTTTCTATTTTATATGTCAAATTCTTATTCATTTTGTCTTTTTATATTCTTTTCATTTGCTAATTTTTTATTTTCTTACTTTTTTTTATCTTTTTCCATTTTTTGGTATTTTTTGGTTTTTTTTTTCTTTTATATTACTATTTTTTATTTGTTTTTTATTCGTATTTTTATTTTTTGAATCTTTTTTATTTTTTCATTTTCATTTTTTTTGTTCTATGTTCTAATTTTTCAATAACTTTTTCCCTTTGAAATTTTCTTTCTTTTGCTTTTTTTTTTTTTCATATGCTTTCAGTTTTACTTGTTTTAATTTTTTTCGTTGTTTTAAAATTTTTTACATTTCTTTTTTCTTTTTTTATTCCAAATCTTTTGTCTTTTCATTTTTATTCTTTTCTTATTTTTTTCACAAATTTCCTTTCATTTCTTATTTGCATTTTTAAATTATCAGACTTTTTTTGCGCACTTTCTTTTTGTTTTTATTTATATTTTTTATTAACTTTTATTTTATTTTTTTATCTTTGATTTTTTATATCTTTTTCCTATATTTGTTATATTTTTGTTGTTTTTCTTTGTATATTCTGAACTAAAAGTTTTTTTCTATTTTGTATTTGAAATTTTTATTCATTTTGTCTTTTGTATTTTTTTATTCGCTAATTTTTTAATATCTTACTTTTTTATTTTTTGCTTTTTTGGTATTTTATTTAATTTTTTCTTCCATATTAATATTTTATCTTAATTTATTTTTCCATTTATTTTTATTTATATTTTAAAAATTTTTATAAAGTTCAAAATTTTTTATTTTTATTTTTTGAATCTTTTTTATTTTATTATTTTTCTTGCTATTTTTGTCCTACTTTGTAATTTTTTAATAACTTTTTCCCTTCAAAATTTTCCTTCTTTTTACTTTTTTTTCATATGCTTTCATTTTTACTTGTTTTAATTTTTTCGTTATTTTAAAAATTTTTATTTTTCTGTTTTTTTTTTTCCAAATCTTTTGTCTTTTCATTTTTATTCTTTTTTCTTTTCTCACAAATTTCCTTTCATTTCTTATTTGCGTTTTTAAATTCTCATACTTTTTTTATTTTGCATTAAATTTGCTCTTTTTTAATTTTTTGTCGCACTTTTTATATTGTTTTATTATTAGGTCTTATATGTTTTTCAATTTTTTGTTCCTTTTTAAACTAGTTTTTTTTCATTTTGTCATTCCATTTCATTTTTGAAATTTTTCTTCAATTTTTGTCCTTTTTTATTTTCTTACTTTTTATAATTTCTTGTTTTTTTTTTGTGCTTTATTTATCTTTTTTCTTTTGCTTTAATTTTCTTTCTTTCTTTTTTTATAGTTTCATAAATTTTTATTAAGTTTTGACATTTTTTATTTTTCTATCTTTTTTTCTTTTCTTTTTTTATTTTATCATTCTCGGTTATTTTTTATTGCATTTTTATAATTTTTCATTAACTTTTTCTCCTTTCAAAATTTTCTTCTTTTTTTTATGTGCTTTCGTTTCTTTTTTCTTCACTTTTTTCTTTGTTTTAAAATTTTCTATAAATTTTTTTCTTTTTGTTTTATTTCATATTTTTGCCTCTTCATTTTTTATTTTTTTTCTCAAATTTTATTTTATATATTTTGTGTTTTCATTTTTTATTTTTTTCTTGCTTTTTCTTAAATCTTTTTGTTTGCACTTTTTTTTTTTTTATTTCTTCTTTATAATTTTAAAACCTCAAACTTCTTTTTTTGTGCACATTCTTTTATTTTTATTTATATTTTTTATTAACTTTTATTTTATTTTTCATCTTTCGTATTTTATATCTTTTTCCTTTATTTGTTGTATATATTTTTATAATTTTTCATTAATCCTTTTTTTCTTTTTCTTTTAACTTATTTGTTGATTTACTTTCATTTTTTTCTTGCTTTTTATATATTTTGTTTTTTTTATTTTTTTTCTTGCTTTTTCTTATATCTTTTTTTTCACACTTTCTTTTTATTTCTTCTTTACAATTTTAAAACCTCAAACTTCTTTTTTTGTGCACTTCCTTTTGTTTTTGTTTTATTTTTTTCTTTAAACTAAAAGTTTTTTTCTATTTTATATGTCAAATTCTTATTCATTTTGTCTTTTTATATTCTTTTCATTTGCTAATTTTTTATTTTCTTACTTTTTTTTATCTTTTTCCATTTTTTGGTATTTTTTGGTTTTTTTTTTCTTTTATATTACTATTTTTTATTTGTTTTTTATTCGTATTTTTATTTTTTGAATCTTTTTTATTTTTTCATTTTCATTTTTTTTGTTCTATGTTCTAATTTTTCAATAACTTTTTCCCTTTGAAATTTTCTTTCTTTTGCTTTTTTTTTTTTTCATATGCTTTCAGTTTTACTTGTTTTAATTTTTTTCGTTGTTTTAAAATTTTTTACATTTCTTTTTTCTTTTTTTATTCCAAATCTTTTGTCTTTTCATTTTTATTCTTTTCTTATTTTTTTCACAAATTTCCTTTCATTTCTTATTTGCATTTTTAAATTATCAGACTTTTTTTGCGCACTTTCTTTTTGTTTTTATTTATATTTTTTATTAACTTTTATTTTATTTTTTTATCTTTGATTTTTTATATCTTTTTCCTATATTTGTTATATTTTTGTTGTTTTTCTTTGTATATTCTGAACTAAAAGTTTTTTTCTATTTTGTATTTGAAATTTTTATTCATTTTGTCTTTTGTATTTTTTTATTCGCTAATTTTTTAATATCTTACTTTTTTATTTTTTGCTTTTTTGGTATTTTATTTAATTTTTTCTTCCATATTAATATTTTATCTTAATTTATTTTTCCATTTATTTTTATTTATATTTTAAAAATTTTTATAAAGTTCAAAATTTTTTATTTTTATTTTTTGAATCTTTTTTATTTTATTATTTTTCTTGCTATTTTTGTCCTACTTTGTAATTTTTTAATAACTTTTTCCCTTCAAAATTTTCCTTCTTTTTACTTTTTTTTCATATGCTTTCATTTTTACTTGTTTTAATTTTTTCGTTATTTTAAAAATTTTTATTTTTCTGTTTTTTTTTTTCCAAATCTTTTGTCTTTTCATTTTTATTCTTTTTTCTTTTCTCACAAATTTCCTTTCATTTCTTATTTGCGTTTTTAAATTCTCATACTTTTTTTATTTTGCATTAAATTTGCTCTTTTTTAATTTTTTGTCGCACTTTTTATATTGTTTTATTATTAGGTCTTATATGTTTTTCAATTTTTTGTTCCTTTTTAAACTAGTTTTTTTTCATTTTGTCATTCCATTTCATTTTTGAAATTTTTCTTCAATTTTTGTCCTTTTTTATTTTCTTACTTTTTATAATTTCTTGTTTTTTTTTTGTGCTTTATTTATCTTTTTTCTTTTGCTTTAATTTTCTTTCTTTCTTTTTTTATAGTTTCATAAATTTTTATTAAGTTTTGACATTTTTTATTTTTCTATCTTTTTTTCTTTTCTTTTTTTATTTTATCATTCTCGGTTATTTTTTATTGCATTTTTATAATTTTTCATTAACTTTTTCTCCTTTCAAAATTTTCTTCTTTTTTTTATGTGCTTTCGTTTCTTTTTTCTTCACTTTTTTCTTTGTTTTAAAATTTTCTATAAATTTTTTTCTTTTTGTTTTATTTCATATTTTTGCCTCTTCATTTTTTATTTTTTTTCTCAAATTTTATTTTATATATTTTGTGTTTTCATTTTTTATTTTTTTCTTGCTTTTTCTTAAATCTTTTTGTTTGCACTTTTTTTTTTTTTATTTCTTCTTTATAATTTTAAAACCTCAAACTTCTTTTTTTGTGCACATTCTTTTATTTTTATTTATATTTTTTATTAACTTTTATTTTATTTTTCATCTTTCGTATTTTATATCTTTTTCCTTTATTTGTTGTATATATTTTTATAATTTTTCATTAATCCTTTTTTTCTTTTTCTTTTAACTTATTTGTTGATTTACTTTCATTTTTTTCTTGCTTTTTATATATTTTGTTTTTTTTATTTTTTTTCTTGCTTTTTCTTATATCTTTTTTTTCACACTTTCTTTTTATTTCTTCTTTACAATTTTAAAACCTCAAACTTCTTTTTTTGTGCACTTCCTTTTGTTTTTGTTTTATTTTTTTCTTTAAACTAAAAGTTTTTTTCTATTTTATATGTCAAATTCTTATTCATTTTGTCTTTTTATATTCTTTTCATTTGCTAATTTTTTATTTTCTTACTTTTTTTTATCTTTTTCCATTTTTTGGTATTTTTTGGTTTTTTTTTTCTTTTATATTACTATTTTTTATTTGTTTTTTATTCGTATTTTTATTTTTTGAATCTTTTTTATTTTTTCATTTTCATTTTTTTTGTTCTATGTTCTAATTTTTCAATAACTTTTTCCCTTTGAAATTTTCTTTCTTTTGCTTTTTTTTTTTTTCATATGCTTTCAGTTTTACTTGTTTTAATTTTTTTCGTTGTTTTAAAATTTTTTACATTTCTTTTTTCTTTTTTTATTCCAAATCTTTTGTCTTTTCATTTTTATTCTTTTCTTATTTTTTTCACAAATTTCCTTTCATTTCTTATTTGCATTTTTAAATTATCAGACTTTTTTTGCGCACTTTCTTTTTGTTTTTATTTATATTTTTTATTAACTTTTATTTTATTTTTTTATCTTTGATTTTTTATATCTTTTTCCTATATTTGTTATATTTTTGTTGTTTTTCTTTGTATATTCTGAACTAAAAGTTTTTTTCTATTTTGTATTTGAAATTTTTATTCATTTTGTCTTTTGTATTTTTTTATTCGCTAATTTTTTAATATCTTACTTTTTTATTTTTTGCTTTTTTGGTATTTTATTTAATTTTTTCTTCCATATTAATATTTTATCTTAATTTATTTTTCCATTTATTTTTATTTATATTTTAAAAATTTTTATAAAGTTCAAAATTTTTTATTTTTATTTTTTGAATCTTTTTTATTTTATTATTTTTCTTGCTATTTTTGTCCTACTTTGTAATTTTTTAATAACTTTTTCCCTTCAAAATTTTCCTTCTTTTTACTTTTTTTTCATATGCTTTCATTTTTACTTGTTTTAATTTTTTCGTTATTTTAAAAATTTTTATTTTTCTGTTTTTTTTTTTCCAAATCTTTTGTCTTTTCATTTTTATTCTTTTTTCTTTTCTCACAAATTTCCTTTCATTTCTTATTTGCGTTTTTAAATTCTCATACTTTTTTTATTTTGCATTAAATTTGCTCTTTTTTAATTTTTTGTCGCACTTTTTATATTGTTTTATTATTAGGTCTTATATGTTTTTCAATTTTTTGTTCCTTTTTAAACTAGTTTTTTTTCATTTTGTCATTCCATTTCATTTTTGAAATTTTTCTTCAATTTTTGTCCTTTTTTATTTTCTTACTTTTTATAATTTCTTGTTTTTTTTTTGTGCTTTATTTATCTTTTTTCTTTTGCTTTAATTTTCTTTCTTTCTTTTTTTATAGTTTCATAAATTTTTATTAAGTTTTGACATTTTTTATTTTTCTATCTTTTTTTCTTTTCTTTTTTTATTTTATCATTCTCGGTTATTTTTTATTGCATTTTTATAATTTTTCATTAACTTTTTCTCCTTTCAAAATTTTCTTCTTTTTTTTATGTGCTTTCGTTTCTTTTTTCTTCACTTTTTTCTTTGTTTTAAAATTTTCTATAAATTTTTTTCTTTTTGTTTTATTTCATATTTTTGCCTCTTCATTTTTTATTTTTTTTCTCAAATTTTATTTTATATATTTTGTGTTTTCATTTTTTATTTTTTTCTTGCTTTTTCTTAAATCTTTTTGTTTGCACTTTTTTTTTTTTTATTTCTTCTTTATAATTTTAAAACCTCAAACTTCTTTTTTTGTGCACATTCTTTTATTTTTATTTATATTTTTTATTAACTTTTATTTTATTTTTCATCTTTCGTATTTTATATCTTTTTCCTTTATTTGTTGTATATATTTTTATAATTTTTCATTAATCCTTTTTTTCTTTTTCTTTTAACTTATTTGTTGATTTACTTTCATTTTTTTCTTGCTTTTTATATATTTTGTTTTTTTTATTTTTTTTCTTGCTTTTTCTTATATCTTTTTTTTCACACTTTCTTTTTATTTCTTCTTTACAATTTTAAAACCTCAAACTTCTTTTTTTGTGCACTTCCTTTTGTTTTTGTTTTATTTTTTTCTTTAAACTAAAAGTTTTTTTCTATTTTATATGTCAAATTCTTATTCATTTTGTCTTTTTATATTCTTTTCATTTGCTAATTTTTTATTTTCTTACTTTTTTTTATCTTTTTCCATTTTTTGGTATTTTTTGGTTTTTTTTTTCTTTTATATTACTATTTTTTATTTGTTTTTTATTCGTATTTTTATTTTTTGAATCTTTTTTATTTTTTCATTTTCATTTTTTTTGTTCTATGTTCTAATTTTTCAATAACTTTTTCCCTTTGAAATTTTCTTTCTTTTGCTTTTTTTTTTTTTCATATGCTTTCAGTTTTACTTGTTTTAATTTTTTTCGTTGTTTTAAAATTTTTTACATTTCTTTTTTCTTTTTTTATTCCAAATCTTTTGTCTTTTCATTTTTATTCTTTTCTTATTTTTTTCACAAATTTCCTTTCATTTCTTATTTGCATTTTTAAATTATCAGACTTTTTTTGCGCACTTTCTTTTTGTTTTTATTTATATTTTTTATTAACTTTTATTTTATTTTTTTATCTTTGATTTTTTATATCTTTTTCCTATATTTGTTATATTTTTGTTGTTTTTCTTTGTATATTCTGAACTAAAAGTTTTTTTCTATTTTGTATTTGAAATTTTTATTCATTTTGTCTTTTGTATTTTTTTATTCGCTAATTTTTTAATATCTTACTTTTTTATTTTTTGCTTTTTTGGTATTTTATTTAATTTTTTCTTCCATATTAATATTTTATCTTAATTTATTTTTCCATTTATTTTTATTTATATTTTAAAAATTTTTATAAAGTTCAAAATTTTTTATTTTTATTTTTTGAATCTTTTTTATTTTATTATTTTTCTTGCTATTTTTGTCCTACTTTGTAATTTTTTAATAACTTTTTCCCTTCAAAATTTTCCTTCTTTTTACTTTTTTTTCATATGCTTTCATTTTTACTTGTTTTAATTTTTTCGTTATTTTAAAAATTTTTATTTTTCTGTTTTTTTTTTTCCAAATCTTTTGTCTTTTCATTTTTATTCTTTTTTCTTTTCTCACAAATTTCCTTTCATTTCTTATTTGCGTTTTTAAATTCTCATACTTTTTTTATTTTGCATTAAATTTGCTCTTTTTTAATTTTTTGTCGCACTTTTTATATTGTTTTATTATTAGGTCTTATATGTTTTTCAATTTTTTGTTCCTTTTTAAACTAGTTTTTTTTCATTTTGTCATTCCATTTCATTTTTGAAATTTTTCTTCAATTTTTGTCCTTTTTTATTTTCTTACTTTTTATAATTTCTTGTTTTTTTTTTGTGCTTTATTTATCTTTTTTCTTTTGCTTTAATTTTCTTTCTTTCTTTTTTTATAGTTTCATAAATTTTTATTAAGTTTTGACATTTTTTATTTTTCTATCTTTTTTTCTTTTCTTTTTTTATTTTATCATTCTCGGTTATTTTTTATTGCATTTTTATAATTTTTCATTAACTTTTTCTCCTTTCAAAATTTTCTTCTTTTTTTTATGTGCTTTCGTTTCTTTTTTCTTCACTTTTTTCTTTGTTTTAAAATTTTCTATAAATTTTTTTCTTTTTGTTTTATTTCATATTTTTGCCTCTTCATTTTTTATTTTTTTTCTCAAATTTTATTTTATATATTTTGTGTTTTCATTTTTTATTTTTTTCTTGCTTTTTCTTAAATCTTTTTGTTTGCACTTTTTTTTTTTTTATTTCTTCTTTATAATTTTAAAACCTCAAACTTCTTTTTTTGTGCACATTCTTTTATTTTTATTTATATTTTTTATTAACTTTTATTTTATTTTTCATCTTTCGTATTTTATATCTTTTTCCTTTATTTGTTGTATATATTTTTATAATTTTTCATTAATCCTTTTTTTCTTTTTCTTTTAACTTATTTGTTGATTTACTTTCATTTTTTTCTTGCTTTTTCTTATATCTTTTTTTTCACACTTTCTTTTTATTTCTTCTTTACAATTTTAAAACCTCAAACTTCTTTTTTTGTGCACTTCCTTTTGTTTTTGTTTTATTTTTTTCTTTAAACTAAAAGTTTTTTTCTATTTTATATGTCAAATTCTTATTCATTTTGTCTTTTTATATTCTTTTCATTTGCTAATTTTTTATTTTCTTACTTTTTTTTATCTTTTTCCATTTTTTGGTATTTTTTGGTTTTTTTTTTCTTTTATATTACTATTTTTTATTTGTTTTTTATTCGTATTTTTATTTTTTGAATCTTTTTTATTTTTTCATTTTCATTTTTTTTGTTCTATGTTCTAATTTTTCAATAACTTTTTCCCTTTGAAATTTTCTTTCTTTTGCTTTTTTTTTTTTTCATATGCTTTCAGTTTTACTTGTTTTAATTTTTTTCGTTGTTTTAAAATTTTTTACATTTCTTTTTTCTTTTTTTATTCCAAATCTTTTGTCTTTTCATTTTTATTCTTTTCTTATTTTTTTCACAAATTTCCTTTCATTTCTTATTTGCATTTTTAAATTATCAGACTTTTTTTGCGCACTTTCTTTTTGTTTTTATTTATATTTTTTATTAACTTTTATTTTATTTTTTTATCTTTGATTTTTTATATCTTTTTCCTATATTTGTTATATTTTTGTTGTTTTTCTTTGTATATTCTGAACTAAAAGTTTTTTTCTATTTTGTATTTGAAATTTTTATTCATTTTGTCTTTTGTATTTTTTTATTCGCTAATTTTTTAATATCTTACTTTTTTATTTTTTGCTTTTTTGGTATTTTATTTAATTTTTTCTTCCATATTAATATTTTATCTTAATTTATTTTTCCATTTATTTTTATTTATATTTTAAAAATTTTTATAAAGTTCAAAATTTTTTATTTTTATTTTTTGAATCTTTTTTATTTTATTATTTTTCTTGCTATTTTTGTCCTACTTTGTAATTTTTTAATAACTTTTTCCCTTCAAAATTTTCCTTCTTTTTACTTTTTTTTCATATGCTTTCATTTTTACTTGTTTTAATTTTTTCGTTATTTTAAAAATTTTTATTTTTCTGTTTTTTTTTTTCCAAATCTTTTGTCTTTTCATTTTTATTCTTTTTTCTTTTCTCACAAATTTCCTTTCATTTCTTATTTGCGTTTTTAAATTCTCATACTTTTTTTATTTTGCATTAAATTTGCTCTTTTTTAATTTTTTGTCGCACTTTTTATATTGTTTTATTATTAGGTCTTATATGTTTTTCAATTTTTTGTTCCTTTTTAAACTAGTTTTTTTTCATTTTGTCATTCCATTTCATTTTTGAAATTTTTCTTCAATTTTTGTCCTTTTTTATTTTCTTACTTTTTATAATTTCTTGTTTTTTTTTTGTGCTTTATTTATCTTTTTTCTTTTGCTTTAATTTTCTTTCTTTCTTTTTTTATAGTTTCATAAATTTTTATTAAGTTTTGACATTTTTTATTTTTCTATCTTTTTTTCTTTTCTTTTTTTATTTTATCATTCTCGGTTATTTTTTATTGCATTTTTATAATTTTTCATTAACTTTTTCTCCTTTCAAAATTTTCTTCTTTTTTTTATGTGCTTTCGTTTCTTTTTTCTTCACTTTTTTCTTTGTTTTAAAATTTTCTATAAATTTTTTTCTTTT
Source organism: Durio zibethinus (assembly GCF_047325235.1). NCBI lineage: Eukaryota > Viridiplantae > Streptophyta > Magnoliopsida > Malvales > Malvaceae > Durio > Durio zibethinus. The sequence goes on from NW_028322712.1 coordinate 53,029, forward strand.
TGTTTTATTTCATATTTTTGCCTCTTCATTTTTTATTTTTTTTCTCAAATTTTATTTTATATATTTTGTGTTTTCATTTTTTATTTTTTTCTTGCTTTTTCTTAAATCTTTTTGTTTGCACTTTTTTTTTTTTTATTTCTTCTTTATAATTTTAAAACCTCAAACTTCTTTTTTTGTGCACATTCTTTTATTTTTATTTATATTTTTTATTAACTTTTATTTTATTTTTCATCTTTCGTATTTTATATCTTTTTCCTTTATTTGTTGTATATATTTTTATAATTTTTCATTAATCCTTTTTTTCTTTTTCTTTTAACTTATTTGTTGATTTACTTTCATTTTTTTCTTGCTTTTTCTTATATCTTTTTTTTCACACTTTCTTTTTATTTCTTCTTTACAATTTTAAAACCTCAAACTTCTTTTTTTGTGCACTTCCTTTTGTTTTTGTTTTATTTTTTTCTTTAAACTAAAAGTTTTTTTCTATTTTATATGTCAAATTCTTATTCATTTTGTCTTTTTATATTCTTTTCATTTGCTAATTTTTTATTTTCTTACTTTTTTTTATCTTTTTCCATTTTTTGGTATTTTTTGGTTTTTTTTTTCTTTTATATTACTATTTTTTATTTGTTTTTTATTCGTATTTTTATTTTTTGAATCTTTTTTATTTTTTCATTTTCATTTTTTTTGTTCTATGTTCTAATTTTTCAATAACTTTTTCCCTTTGAAATTTTCTTTCTTTTGCTTTTTTTTTTTTTCATATGCTTTCAGTTTTACTTGTTTTAATTTTTTTCGTTGTTTTAAAATTTTTTACATTTCTTTTTTCTTTTTTTATTCCAAATCTTTTGTCTTTTCATTTTTATTCTTTTCTTATTTTTTTCACAAATTTCCTTTCATTTCTTATTTGCATTTTTAAATTATCAGACTTTTTTTGCGCACTTTCTTTTTGTTTTTATTTATATTTTTTATTAACTTTTATTTTATTTTTTTATCTTTGATTTTTTATATCTTTTTCCTATATTTGTTATATTTTTGTTGTTTTTCTTTGTATATTCTGAACTAAAAGTTTTTTTCTATTTTGTATTTGAAATTTTTATTCATTTTGTCTTTTGTATTTTTTTATTCGCTAATTTTTTAATATCTTACTTTTTTATTTTTTGCTTTTTTGGTATTTTATTTAATTTTTTCTTCCATATTAATATTTTATCTTAATTTATTTTTCCATTTATTTTTATTTATATTTTAAAAATTTTTATAAAGTTCAAAATTTTTTATTTTTATTTTTTGAATCTTTTTTATTTTATTATTTTTCTTGCTATTTTTGTCCTACTTTGTAATTTTTTAATAACTTTTTCCCTTCAAAATTTTCCTTCTTTTTACTTTTTTTTCATATGCTTTCATTTTTACTTGTTTTAATTTTTTCGTTATTTTAAAAATTTTTATTTTTCTGTTTTTTTTTTTCCAAATCTTTTGTCTTTTCATTTTTATTCTTTTTTCTTTTCTCACAAATTTCCTTTCATTTCTTATTTGCGTTTTTAAATTCTCATACTTTTTTTATTTTGCATTAAATTTGCTCTTTTTTAATTTTTTGTCGCACTTTTTATATTGTTTTATTATTAGGTCTTATATGTTTTTCAATTTTTTGTTCCTTTTTAAACTAGTTTTTTTTCATTTTGTCATTCCATTTCATTTTTGAAATTTTTCTTCAATTTTTGTCCTTTTTTATTTTCTTACTTTTTATAATTTCTTGTTTTTTTTTTGTGCTTTATTTATCTTTTTTCTTTTGCTTTAATTTTCTTTCTTTCTTTTTTTATAGTTTCATAAATTTTTATTAAGTTTTGACATTTTTTATTTTTCTATCTTTTTTTCTTTTCTTTTTTTATTTTATCATTCTCGGTTATTTTTTATTGCATTTTTATAATTTTTCATTAACTTTTTCTCCTTTCAAAATTTTCTTCTTTTTTTTATGTGCTTTCGTTTCTTTTTTCTTCACTTTTTTCTTTGTTTTAAAATTTTCTATAAATTTTTTTCTTTTTGTTTTATTTCATATTTTTGCCTCTTCATTTTTTATTTTTTTTCTCAAATTTTATTTTATATATTTTGTGTTTTCATTTTTTATTTTTTTCTTGCTTTTTCTTAAATCTTTTTGTTTGCACTTTTTTTTTTTTTATTTCTTCTTTATAATTTTAAAACCTCAAACTTCTTTTTTTGTGCACATTCTTTTATTTTTATTTATATTTTTTATTAACTTTTATTTTATTTTTCATCTTTCGTATTTTATATCTTTTTCCTTTATTTGTTGTATATATTTTTATAATTTTTCATTAATCCTTTTTTTCTTTTTCTTTTAACTTATTTGTTGATTTACTTTCATTTTTTTCTTGCTTTTTATATATTTTGTTTTTTTTATTTTTTTTCTTGCTTTTTCTTATATCTTTTTTTTCACACTTTCTTTTTATTTCTTCTTTACAATTTTAAAACCTCAAACTTCTTTTTTTGTGCACTTCCTTTTGTTTTTGTTTTATTTTTTTCTTTAAACTAAAAGTTTTTTTCTATTTTATATGTCAAATTCTTATTCATTTTGTCTTTTTATATTCTTTTCATTTGCTAATTTTTTATTTTCTTACTTTTTTTTATCTTTTTCCATTTTTTGGTATTTTTTGGTTTTTTTTTTCTTTTATATTACTATTTTTTATTTGTTTTTTATTCGTATTTTTATTTTTTGAATCTTTTTTATTTTTTCATTTTCATTTTTTTTGTTCTATGTTCTAATTTTTCAATAACTTTTTCCCTTTGAAATTTTCTTTCTTTTGCTTTTTTTTTTTTTCATATGCTTTCAGTTTTACTTGTTTTAATTTTTTTCGTTGTTTTAAAATTTTTTACATTTCTTTTTTCTTTTTTTATTCCAAATCTTTTGTCTTTTCATTTTTATTCTTTTCTTATTTTTTTCACAAATTTCCTTTCATTTCTTATTTGCATTTTTAAATTATCAGACTTTTTTTGCGCACTTTCTTTTTGTTTTTATTTATATTTTTTATTAACTTTTATTTTATTTTTTTATCTTTGATTTTTTATATCTTTTTCCTATATTTGTTATATTTTTGTTGTTTTTCTTTGTATATTCTGAACTAAAAGTTTTTTTCTATTTTGTATTTGAAATTTTTATTCATTTTGTCTTTTGTATTTTTTTATTCGCTAATTTTTTAATATCTTACTTTTTTATTTTTTGCTTTTTTGGTATTTTATTTAATTTTTTCTTCCATATTAATATTTTATCTTAATTTATTTTTCCATTTATTTTTATTTATATTTTAAAAATTTTTATAAAGTTCAAAATTTTTTATTTTTATTTTTTGAATCTTTTTTATTTTATTATTTTTCTTGCTATTTTTGTCCTACTTTGTAATTTTTTAATAACTTTTTCCCTTCAAAATTTTCCTTCTTTTTACTTTTTTTTCATATGCTTTCATTTTTACTTGTTTTAATTTTTTCGTTATTTTAAAAATTTTTATTTTTCTGTTTTTTTTTTTCCAAATCTTTTGTCTTTTCATTTTTATTCTTTTTTCTTTTCTCACAAATTTCCTTTCATTTCTTATTTGCGTTTTTAAATTCTCATACTTTTTTTATTTTGCATTAAATTTGCTCTTTTTTAATTTTTTGTCGCACTTTTTATATTGTTTTATTATTAGGTCTTATATGTTTTTCAATTTTTTGTTCCTTTTTAAACTAGTTTTTTTTCATTTTGTCATTCCATTTCATTTTTGAAATTTTTCTTCAATTTTTGTCCTTTTTTATTTTCTTACTTTTTATAATTTCTTGTTTTTTTTTTGTGCTTTATTTATCTTTTTTCTTTTGCTTTAATTTTCTTTCTTTCTTTTTTTATAGTTTCATAAATTTTTATTAAGTTTTGACATTTTTTATTTTTCTATCTTTTTTTCTTTTCTTTTTTTATTTTATCATTCTCGGTTATTTTTTATTGCATTTTTATAATTTTTCATTAACTTTTTCTCCTTTCAAAATTTTCTTCTTTTTTTTATGTGCTTTCGTTTCTTTTTTCTTCACTTTTTTCTTTGTTTTAAAATTTTCTATAAATTTTTTTCTTTTTGTTTTATTTCATATTTTTGCCTCTTCATTTTTTATTTTTTTTCTCAAATTTTATTTTATATATTTTGTGTTTTCATTTTTTATTTTTTTCTTGCTTTTTCTTAAATCTTTTTGTTTGCACTTTTTTTTTTTTTATTTCTTCTTTATAATTTTAAAACCTCAAACTTCTTTTTTTGTGCACATTCTTTTATTTTTATTTATATTTTTTATTAACTTTTATTTTATTTTTCATCTTTCGTATTTTATATCTTTTTCCTTTATTTGTTGTATATATTTTTATAATTTTTCATTAATCCTTTTTTTCTTTTTCTTTTAACTTATTTGTTGATTTACTTTCATTTTTTTCTTGCTTTTTCTTATATCTTTTTTTTCACACTTTCTTTTTATTTCTTCTTTACAATTTTAAAACCTCAAACTTCTTTTTTTGTGCACTTCCTTTTGTTTTTGTTTTATTTTTTTCTTTAAACTAAAAGTTTTTTTCTATTTTATATGTCAAATTCTTATTCATTTTGTCTTTTTATATTCTTTTCATTTGCTAATTTTTTATTTTCTTACTTTTTTTTATCTTTTTCCATTTTTTGGTATTTTTTGGTTTTTTTTTTCTTTTATATTACTATTTTTTATTTGTTTTTTATTCGTATTTTTATTTTTTGAATCTTTTTTATTTTTTCATTTTCATTTTTTTTGTTCTATGTTCTAATTTTTCAATAACTTTTTCCCTTTGAAATTTTCTTTCTTTTGCTTTTTTTTTTTTTCATATGCTTTCAGTTTTACTTGTTTTAATTTTTTTCGTTGTTTTAAAATTTTTTACATTTCTTTTTTCTTTTTTTATTCCAAATCTTTTGTCTTTTCATTTTTATTCTTTTCTTATTTTTTTCACAAATTTCCTTTCATTTCTTATTTGCATTTTTAAATTATCAGACTTTTTTTGCGCACTTTCTTTTTGTTTTTATTTATATTTTTTATTAACTTTTATTTTATTTTTTTATCTTTGATTTTTTATATCTTTTTCCTATATTTGTTATATTTTTGTTGTTTTTCTTTGTATATTCTGAACTAAAAGTTTTTTTCTATTTTGTATTTGAAATTTTTATTCATTTTGTCTTTTGTATTTTTTTATTCGCTAATTTTTTAATATCTTACTTTTTTATTTTTTGCTTTTTTGGTATTTTATTTAATTTTTTCTTCCATATTAATATTTTATCTTAATTTATTTTTCCATTTATTTTTATTTATATTTTAAAAATTTTTATAAAGTTCAAAATTTTTTATTTTTATTTTTTGAATCTTTTTTATTTTATTATTTTTCTTGCTATTTTTGTCCTACTTTGTAATTTTTTAATAACTTTTTCCCTTCAAAATTTTCCTTCTTTTTACTTTTTTTTCATATGCTTTCATTTTTACTTGTTTTAATTTTTTCGTTATTTTAAAAATTTTTATTTTTCTGTTTTTTTTTTTCCAAATCTTTTGTCTTTTCATTTTTATTCTTTTTTCTTTTCTCACAAATTTCCTTTCATTTCTTATTTGCGTTTTTAAATTCTCATACTTTTTTTATTTTGCATTAAATTTTCTCTTTTTTAATTTTTTGTCGCACTTTTTATATTGTTTTATTATTAGGTCTTATATGTTTTTCAATTTTTTGTTCCTTTTTAAACTAGTTTTTTTTCATTTTGTCATTCCATTTCATTTTTGAAATTTTTCTTCAATTTTTGTCCTTTTTTATTTTCTTACTTTTTATAATTTCTTGTTTTTTTTTGTGCTTTATTTATCTTTTTTCTTTTGCTTTAATTTTCTTTCTTTCTTTTTTTATAGTTTCATAAATTTTTATTAAGTTTTGACATTTTTTATTTTTCTATCTTTTTTTCTTTTCTTTTTTTATTTTATCATTCTCGGTTATTTTTTATTGCATTTTTATAATTTTTCATTAACTTTTTCTCCTTTCAAAATTTTCTTCTTTTTTTTATGTGCTTTCGTTTCTTTTTTCTTCACTTTTTTCTTTGTTTTAAAATTTTCTATAAATTTTTTTCTTTTTGTTTTATTTCATATTTTTGCCTCTTCATTTTTTATTTTTTTTCTCAAATTTTATTTTATATATTTTGTGTTTTCATTTTTTATTTTTTTCTTGCTTTTTCTTAAATCTTTTTGTTTGCACTTTTTTTTTTTTTATTTCTTCTTTATAATTTTAAAACCTCAAACTTCTTTTTTTGTGCACATTCTTTTATTTTTATTTATATTTTTTATTAACTTTTATTTTATTTTTCATCTTTCGTATTTTATATCTTTTTCCTTTATTTGTTGTATATATTTTTATAATTTTTCATTAATCCTTTTTTTCTTTTTCTTTTAACTTATTTGTTGATTTACTTTCATTTTTTTCTTGCTTTTTCTTATATCTTTTTTTTCACACTTTCTTTTTATTTCTTCTTTACAATTTTAAAACCTCAAACTTCTTTTTTTGTGCACTTCCTTTTGTTTTTGTTTTATTTTTTTCTTTAAACTAAAAGTTTTTTTCTATTTTATATGTCAAATTCTTATTCATTTTGTCTTTTTATATTCTTTTCATTTGCTAATTTTTTATTTTCTTACTTTTTTTTATCTTTTTCCATTTTTTGGTATTTTTTGGTTTTTTTTTTCTTTTATATTACTATTTTTTATTTGTTTTTTATTCGTATTTTTATTTTTTGAATCTTTTTTATTTTTTCATTTTCATTTTTTTTGTTCTATGTTCTAATTTTTCAATAACTTTTTCCCTTTGAAATTTTCTTTCTTTTGCTTTTTTTTTTTTTCATATGCTTTCAGTTTTACTTGTTTTAATTTTTTTCGTTGTTTTAAAATTTTTTACATTTCTTTTTTCTTTTTTTATTCCAAATCTTTTGTCTTTTCATTTTTATTCTTTTCTTATTTTTTTCACAAATTTCCTTTCATTTCTTATTTGCATTTTTAAATTATCAGACTTTTTTTGCGCACTTTCTTTTTGTTTTTATTTATATTTTTTATTAACTTTTATTTTATTTTTTTATCTTTGATTTTTTATATCTTTTTCCTATATTTGTTATATTTTTGTTGTTTTTCTTTGTATATTCTGAACTAAAAGTTTTTTTCTATTTTGTATTTGAAATTTTTATTCATTTTGTCTTTTGTATTTTTTTATTCGCTAATTTTTTAATATCTTACTTTTTTATTTTTTGCTTTTTTGGTATTTTATTTAATTTTTTCTTCCATATTAATATTTTATCTTAATTTATTTTTCCATTTATTTTTATTTATATTTTAAAAATTTTTATAAAGTTCAAAATTTTTTATTTTTATTTTTTGAATCTTTTTTATTTTATTATTTTTCTTGCTATTTTTGTCCTACTTTGTAATTTTTTAATAACTTTTTCCCTTCAAAATTTTCCTTCTTTTTACTTTTTTTTCATATGCTTTCATTTTTACTTGTTTTAATTTTTTCGTTATTTTAAAAATTTTTATTTTTCTGTTTTTTTTTTTCCAAATCTTTTGTCTTTTCATTTTTATTCTTTTTTCTTTTCTCACAAATTTCCTTTCATTTCTTATTTGCGTTTTTAAATTCTCATACTTTTTTTATTTTGCATTAAATTTTCTCTTTTTTAATTTTTTGTCGCACTTTTTATATTGTTTTATTATTAGGTCTTATATGTTTTTCAATTTTTTGTTCCTTTTTAAACTAGTTTTTTTTCATTTTGTCATTCCATTTCATTTTTGAAATTTTTCTTCAAATTTTGTCCTTTTTTATTTTCTTACTTTTTATAATTTCTTGTTTTTTTTTGTGCTTTATTTATCTTTTTTCTTTTGCTTTAATTTTCTTTCTTTCTTTTTTTATAGTTTCATAAATTTTTATTAAGTTTTGACATTTTTTATTTTTCTATCTTTTTTTCTTTTCTTTTTTTATTTTATCATTCTCGGTTATTTTTTATTGCATTTTTATAATTTTTCATTAACTTTTTCTCCTTTCAAAATTTTCTTCTTTTTTTTATGTGCTTTCGTTTCTTTTTTCTTCACTTTTTTCTTTGTTTTAAAATTTTCTATAAATTTTTTTCTTTTTGTTTTATTTCATATTTTTGCCTCTTCATTTTTTATTTTTTTTCTCAAATTTTATTTTATATATTTTGTGTTTTCATTTTTTATTTTTTTCTTGCTTTTTCTTAAATCTTTTTGTTTGCACTTTTTTTTTTTTTATTTCTTCTTTATAATTTTAAAACCTCAAACTTCTTTTTTTGTGCACATTCTTTTATTTTATTTTTATTTATATTTTTTATTAACTTTTATTTTATTTTTCATCTTTCGTATTTTATATCTTTTTCCTTTATTTGTTGTATATATTTTTATAATTTTTCATTAATCCTTTTTTTCTTTTTCTTTTAACTTATTTGTTGATTTACTTTCATTTTTTTCTTGCTTTTTATATATTTTGTTTTTTTTATTTTTTTTCTTGCTTTTTCTTATATCTTTTTTTTCACACTTTCTTTTTATTTCTTCTTTACAATTTTAAAACCTCAAACTTCTTTTTTTGTGCACTTCCTTTTGTTTTTGTTTTATTTTTTTCTTTAAACTAAAAGTTTTTTTCTATTTTATATGTCAAATTCTTATTCATTTTGTCTTTTTATATTCTTTTCATTTGCTAATTTTTTATTTTCTTACTTTTTTTTATCTTTTTCCATTTTTTGGTATTTTTTGGTTTTTTTTTTCTTTTATATTACTATTTTTTATTTGTTTTTTATTCGTATTTTTATTTTTTGAATCTTTTTTATTTTTTCATTTTCATTTTTTTTGTTCTATGTTCTAATTTTTCAATAACTTTTTCCCTTTGAAATTTTCTTTCTTTTGCTTTTTTTTTTTTTCATATGCTTTCAGTTTTACTTGTTTTAATTTTTTTCGTTGTTTTAAAATTTTTTACATTTCTTTTTTCTTTTTTTATTCCAAATCTTTTGTCTTTTCATTTTTATTCTTTTCTTATTTTTTTCACAAATTTCCTTTCATTTCTTATTTGCATTTTTAAATTATCAGACTTTTTTTGCGCACTTTCTTTTTGTTTTTATTTATATTTTTTATTAACTTTTATTTTATTTTTTTATCTTTGATTTTTTATATCTTTTTCCTATATTTGTTATATTTTTGTTGTTTTTCTTTGTATATTCTGAACTAAAAGTTTTTTTCTATTTTGTATTTGAAATTTTTATTCATTTTGTCTTTTGTATTTTTTTATTCGCTAATTTTTTAATATCTTACTTTTTTATTTTTTGCTTTTTTGGTATTTTATTTAATTTTTTCTTCCATATTAATATTTTATCTTAATTTATTTTTCCATTTATTTTTATTTATATTTTAAAAATTTTTATAAAGTTCAAAATTTTTTATTTTTATTTTTTGAATCTTTTTTATTTTATTATTTTTCTTGCTATTTTTGTCCTACTTTGTAATTTTTTAATAACTTTTTCCCTTCAAAATTTTCCTTCTTTTTACTTTTTTTTCATATGCTTTCATTTTTACTTGTTTTAATTTTTTCGTTATTTTAAAAATTTTTATTTTTCTGTTTTTTTTTTTCCAAATCTTTTGTCTTTTCATTTTTATTCTTTTTTCTTTTCTCACAAATTTCCTTTCATTTCTTATTTGCGTTTTTAAATTCTCATACTTTTTTTATTTTGCATTAAATTTTCTCTTTTTTAATTTTTTGTCGCACTTTTTATATTGTTTTATTATTAGGTCTTATATGTTTTTCAATTTTTTGTTCCTTTTTAAACTAGTTTTTTTTCATTTTGTCATTCCATTTCATTTTTGAAATTTTTCTTCAATTTTTGTCCTTTTTTATTTTCTTACTTTTTATAATTTCTTGTTTTTTTTTGTGCTTTATTTATCTTTTTTCTTTTGCTTTAATTTTCTTTCTTTCTTTTTTTATAGTTTCATAAATTTTTATTAAGTTTTGACATTTTTTATTTTTCTATCTTTTTTTCTTTTCTTTTTTTATTTTATCATTCTCGGTTATTTTTTATTGCATTTTTATAATTTTTCATTAACTTTTTCTCCTTTCAAAATTTTCTTCTTTTTTTTATGTGCTTTCGTTTCTTTTTTCTTCACTTTTTTCTTTGTTTTAAAATTTTCTATAAATTTTTTTCTTTTTGTTTTATTTCATATTTTTGCCTCTTCATTTTTTATTTTTTTTCTCAAATTTTATTTTATATATTTTGTGTTTTCATTTTTTATTTTTTTCTTGCTTTTTCTTAAATCTTTTTGTTTGCACTTTTTTTTTTTTTATTTCTTCTTTATAATTTTAAAACCTCAAACTTCTTTTTTTGTGCACATTCTTTTATTTTATTTTTATTTATATTTTTTATTAACTTTTATTTTATTTTTCATCTTTCGTATTTTATATCTTTTTCCTTTATTTGTTGTATATATTTTTATAATTTTTCATTAATCCTTTTTTTCTTTTTCTTTTAACTTATTTGTTGATTTACTTTCATTTTTTTCTTGCTTTTTATATATTTTGTTTTTTTTATTTTTTTTCTTGCTTTTTCTTATATCTTTTTTTTCACACTTTCTTTTTATTTCTTCTTTACAATTTTAAAACCTCAAACTTCTTTTTTTGTGCACTTCCTTTTGTTTTTGTTTTATTTTTTTCTTTAAACTAAAAGTTTTTTTCTATTTTATATGTCAAATTCTTATTCATTTTGTCTTTTTATATTCTTTTCATTTGCTAATTTTTTATTTTCTTACTTTTTTTTATCTTTTTCCATTTTTTGGTATTTTTTGGTTTTTTTTTTTCTTTTATATTACTATTTTTTATTTGTTTTTTATTCGTATTTTTATTTTTTGAATCTTTTTTATTTTTTCATTTTCATTTTTTTTGTTCTATGTTCTAATTTTTCAATAACTTTTTCCCTTTGAAATTTTCTTTCTTTTGCTTTTTTTTTTTTTCATATGCTTTCAGTTTTACTTGTTTTAATTTTTTTCGTTGTTTTAAAATTTTTTACATTTCTTTTTTCTTTTTTTATTCCAAATCTTTTGTCTTTTCATTTTTATTCTTTTCTTATTTTTTTCACAAATTTCCTTTCATTTCTTATTTGCATTTTTAAATTATCAGACTTTTTTTGCGCACTTTCTTTTTGTTTTTATTTATATTTTTTATTAACTTTTATTTTATTTTTTTATCTTTGATTTTTTATATCTTTTTCCTATATTTGTTATATTTTTGTTGTTTTTCTTTGTATATTCTGAACTAAAAGTTTTTTTCTATTTTGTATTTGAAATTTTTATTCATTTTGTCTTTTGTATTTTTTTATTCGCTAATTTTTTAATATCTTACTTTTTTATTTTTTGCTTTTTTGGTATTTTATTTAATTTTTTCTTCCATATTAATATTTTATCTTAATTTATTTTTCCATTTATTTTTATTTATATTTTAAAAATTTTTATAAAGTTCAAAATTTTTTATTTTTATTTTTTGAATCTTTTTTATTTTATTATTTTTCTTGCTATTTTTGTCCTACTTTGTAATTTTTTAATAACTTTTTCCCTTCAAAATTTTCCTTCTTTTTACTTTTTTTTCATATGCTTTCATTTTTACTTGTTTTAATTTTTTCGTTATTTTAAAAATTTTTATTTTTCTGTTTTTTTTTTTCCAAATCTTTTGTCTTTTCATTTTTATTCTTTTTTCTTTTCTCACAAATTTCCTTTCATTTCTTATTTGCGTTTTTAAATTCTCATACTTTTTTTATTTTGCATTAAATTTTCTCTTTTTTAATTTTTTGTCGCACTTTTTATATTGTTTTATTATTAGGTCTTATATGTTTTTCAATTTTTTGTTCCTTTTTAAACTAGTTTTTTTTCATTTTGTCATTCCATTTCATTTTTGAAATTTTTCTTCAATTTTTGTCCTTTTTTATTTTCTTACTTTTTATAATTTCTTGTTTTTTTTTGTGCTTTATTTATCTTTTTTCTTTTGCTTTAATTTTCTTTCTTTCTTTTTTTATAGTTTCATAAATTTTTATTAAGTTTTGACATTTTTTATTTTTCTATCTTTTTTTCTTTTCTTTTTTTATTTTATCATTCTCGGTTATTTTTTATTGCATTTTTATAATTTTTCATTAACTTTTTCTCCTTTCAAAATTTTCTTCTTTTTTTTATGTGCTTTCGTTTCTTTTTTCTTCACTTTTTTCTTTGTTTTAAAATTTTCTATAAATTTTTTTCTTTTTGTTTTATTTCATATTTTTGCCTCTTCATTTTTTATTTTTTTTCTCAAATTTTATTTTATATATTTTGTGTTTTCATTTTTTATTTTTTTCTTGCTTTTTCTTAAATCTTTTTGTTTGCACTTTTTTTTTTTTTATTTCTTCTTTATAATTTTAAAACCTCAAACTTCTTTTTTTGTGCACATTCTTTTATTTTATTTTTATTTATATTTTTTATTAACTTTTATTTTATTTTTCATCTTTCGTATTTTATATCTTTTTCCTTTATTTGTTGTATATATTTTTATAATTTTTCATTAATCCTTTTTTTCTTTTTCTTTTAACTTATTTGTTGATTTACTTTCATTTTTTTCTTGCTTTTTATATATTTTGTTTTTTTTATTTTTTTTCTTGCTTTTTCTTATATCTTTTTTTTCACACTTTCTTTTTATTTCTTCTTTACAATTTTAAAACCTCAAACTTCTTTTTTTGTGCACTTCCTTTTGTTTTTGTTTTATTTTTTTCTTTAAACTAAAAGTTTTTTTCTATTTTATATGTCAAATTCTTATTCATTTTGTCTTTTTATATTCTTTTCATTTGCTAATTTTTTATTTTCTTACTTTTTTTTATCTTTTTCCATTTTTTGGTATTTTTTGGTTTTTTTTTTCTTTTATATTACTATTTTTTATTTGTTTTTTATTCGTATTTTTATTTTTTGAATCTTTTTTATTTTTTCATTTTCATTTTTTTTGTTCTATGTTCTAATTTTTCAATAACTTTTTCCCTTTGAAATTTTCTTTCTTTTGCTTTTTTTTTTTTTCATATGCTTTCAGTTTTACTTGTTTTAATTTTTTTCGTTGTTTTAAAATTTTTTACATTTCTTTTTTCTTTTTTTATTCCAAATCTTTTGTCTTTTCATTTTTATTCTTTTCTTATTTTTTTCACAAATTTCCTTTCATTTCTTATTTGCATTTTTAAATTATCAGACTTTTTTTGCGCACTTTCTTTTTGTTTTTATTTATATTTTTTATTAACTTTTATTTTATTTTTTTATCTTTGATTTTTTATATCTTTTTCCTATATTTGTTATATTTTTGTTGTTTTTCTTTGTATATTCTGAACTAAAAGTTTTTTTCTATTTTGTATTTGAAATTTTTATTCATTTTGTCTTTTGTATTTTTTTATTCGCTAATTTTTTAATATCTTACTTTTTTATTTTTTGCTTTTTTGGTATTTTATTTAATTTTTTCTTCCATATTAATATTTTATCTTAATTTATTTTTCCATTTATTTTTATTTATATTTTAAAAATTTTTATAAAGTTCAAAATTTTTTATTTTTATTTTTTGAATCTTTTTTATTTTATTATTTTTCTTGCTATTTTTGTCCTACTTTGTAATTTTTTAATAACTTTTTCCCTTCAAAATTTTCCTTCTTTTTACTTTTTTTTCATATGCTTTCATTTTTACTTGTTTTAATTTTTTCGTTATTTTAAAAATTTTTATTTTTCTGTTTTTTTTTTTCCAAATCTTTTGTCTTTTCATTTTTATTCTTTTTTCTTTTCTCACAAATTTCCTTTCATTTCTTATTTGCGTTTTTAAATTCTCATACTTTTTTTATTTTGCATTAAATTTTCTCTTTTTTAATTTTTTGTCGCACTTTTTATATTGTTTTATTATTAGGTCTTATATGTTTTTCAATTTTTTGTTCCTTTTTAAACTAGTTTTTTTTCATTTTGTCATTCCATTTCATTTTTGAAATTTTTCTTCAATTTTTGTCCTTTTTTATTTTCTTACTTTTTATAATTTCTTGTTTTTTTTTGTGCTTTATTTATCTTTTTTCTTTTGCTTTAATTTTCTTTCTTTCTTTTTTTATAGTTTCATAAATTTTTATTAAGTTTTGACATTTTTTATTTTTCTATCTTTTTTTCTTTTCTTTTTTTATTTTATCATTCTCGGTTATTTTTTATTGCATTTTTATAATTTTTCATTAACTTTTTCTCCTTTCAAAATTTTCTTCTTTTTTTTATGTGCTTTCGTTTCTTTTTTCTTCACTTTTTTCTTTGTTTTAAAATTTTCTATAAATTTTTTTCTTTTTGTTTTATTTCATATTTTTGCCTCTTCATTTTTTATTTTTTTTCTCAAATTTTATTTTATATATTTTGTGTTTTCATTTTTTATTTTTTTCTTGCTTTTTCTTAAATCTTTTTGTTTGCACTTTTTTTTTTTTTATTTCTTCTTTATAATTTTAAAACCTCAAACTTCTTTTTTTGTGCACATTCTTTTATTTTATTTTTATTTATATTTTTTATTAACTTTTATTTTATTTTTCATCTTTCGTATTTTATATCTTTTTCCTTTATTTGTTGTATATATTTTTATAATTTTTCATTAATCCTTTTTTTCTTTTTCTTTTAACTTATTTGTTGATTTACTTTCATTTTTTTCTTGCTTTTTATATATTTTGTTTTTTTTATTTTTTTTCTTGCTTTTTCTTATATCTTTTTTTTCACACTTTCTTTTTATTTCTTCTTTACAATTTTAAAACCTCAAACTTCTTTTTTTGTGCACTTCCTTTTGTTTTTGTTTTATTTTTTTCTTTAAACTAAAAGTTTTTTTCTATTTTATATGTCAAATTCTTATTCATTTTGTCTTTTTATATTCTTTTCATTTGCTAATTTTTTATTTTCTTACTTTTTTTTATCTTTTTCCATTTTTTGGTATTTTTTGGTTTTTTTTTTTCTTTTATATTACTATTTTTTATTTGTTTTTTATTCGTATTTTTATTTTTTGAATCTTTTTTATTTTTTCATTTTCATTTTTTTTGTTCTATGTTCTAATTTTTCAATAACTTTTTCCCTTTGAAATTTTCTTTCTTTTGCTTTTTTTTTTTTTCATATGCTTTCAGTTTTACTTGTTTTAATTTTTTTCGTTGTTTTAAAATTTTTTACATTTCTTTTTTCTTTTTTTATTCCAAATCTTTTGTCTTTTCATTTTTATTCTTTTCTTATTTTTTTCACAAATTTCCTTTCATTTCTTATTTGCATTTTTAAATTATCAGACTTTTTTTGCGCACTTTCTTTTTGTTTTTATTTATATTTTTTATTAACTTTTATTTTATTTTTTTATCTTTGATTTTTTATATCTTTTTCCTATATTTGTTATATTTTTGTTGTTTTTCTTTGTATATTCTGAACTAAAAGTTTTTTTCTATTTTGTATTTGAAATTTTTATTCATTTTGTCTTTTGTATTTTTTTATTCGCTAATTTTTTAATATCTTACTTTTTTATTTTTTGCTTTTTTGGTATTTTATTTAATTTTTTCTTCCATATTAATATTTTATCTTAATTTATTTTTCCATTTATTTTTATTTATATTTTAAAAATTTTTATAAAGTTCAAAATTTTTTATTTTTATTTTTTGAATCTTTTTTATTTTATTATTTTTCTTGCTATTTTTGTCCTACTTTGTAATTTTTTAATAACTTTTTCCCTTCAAAATTTTCCTTCTTTTTACTTTTTTTTCATATGCTTTCATTTTTACTTGTTTTAATTTTTTCGTTATTTTAAAAATTTTTATTTTTCTGTTTTTTTTTTTCCAAATCTTTTGTCTTTTCATTTTTATTCTTTTTTCTTTTCTCACAAATTTCCTTTCATTTCTTATTTGCGTTTTTAAATTCTCATACTTTTTTTATTTTGCATTAAATTTTCTCTTTTTTAATTTTTTGTCGCACTTTTTATATTGTTTTATTATTAGGTCTTATATGTTTTTCAATTTTTTGTTCCTTTTTAAACTAGTTTTTTTTCATTTTGTCATTCCATTTCATTTTTGAAATTTTTCTTCAATTTTTGTCCTTTTTTATTTTCTTACTTTTTATAATTTCTTGTTTTTTTTTGTGCTTTATTTATCTTTTTTCTTTTGCTTTAATTTTCTTTCTTTCTTTTTTTATAGTTTCATAAATTTTTATTAAGTTTTGACATTTTTTATTTTTCTATCTTTTTTTCTTTTCTTTTTTTATTTTATCATTCTCGGTTATTTTTTATTGCATTTTTATAATTTTTCATTAACTTTTTCTCCTTTCAAAATTTTCTTCTTTTTTTTATGTGCTTTCGTTTCTTTTTTCTTCACTTTTTTCTTTGTTTTAAAATTTTCTATAAATTTTTTTCTTTTTGTTTTATTTCATATTTTTGCCTCTTCATTTTTTATTTTTTTTCTCAAATTTTATTTTATATATTTTGTGTTTTCATTTTTTATTTTTTTCTTGCTTTTTCTTAAATCTTTTTGTTTGCACTTTTTTTTTTTTTATTTCTTCTTTATAATTTTAAAACCTCAAACTTCTTTTTTTGTGCACATTCTTTTATTTTTATTTATATTTTTTATTAACTTTTATTTTATTTTTCATCTTTCGTATTTTATATCTTTTTCCTTTATTTGTTGTATATATTTTTATAATTTTTCATTAATCCTTTTTTTCTTTTTCTTTTAACTTATTTGTTGATTTACTTTCATTTTTTTCTTGCTTTTTATATATTTTGTTTTTTTTATTTTTTTTCTTGCTTTTTCTTATATCTTTTTTTTCACACTTTCTTTTTATTTCTTCTTTACAATTTTAAAACCTCAAACTTCTTTTTTTGTGCACTTCCTTTTGTTTTTGTTTTATTTTTTTCTTTAAACTAAAAGTTTTTTTCTATTTTATATGTCAAATTCTTATTCATTTTGTCTTTTTATATTCTTTTCATTTGCTAATTTTTTATTTTCTTACTTTTTTTTATCTTTTTCCATTTTTTGGTATTTTTTGGTTTTTTTTTTCTTTTATATTACTATTTTTTATTTGTTTTTTATTCGTATTTTTATTTTTTGAATCTTTTTTATTTTTTCATTTTCATTTTTTTTGTTCTATGTTCTAATTTTTCAATAACTTTTTCCCTTTGAAATTTTCTTTCTTTTGCTTTTTTTTTTTTTCATATGCTTTCAGTTTTACTTGTTTTAATTTTTTTCGTTGTTTTAAAATTTTTTACATTTCTTTTTTCTTTTTTTATTCCAAATCTTTTGTCTTTTCATTTTTATTCTTTTCTTATTTTTTTCACAAATTTCCTTTCATTTCTTATTTGCATTTTTAAATTATCAGACTTTTTTTGCGCACTTTCTTTTTGTTTTTATTTATATTTTTTATTAACTTTTATTTTATTTTTTTATCTTTGATTTTTTATATCTTTTTCCTATATTTGTTATATTTTTGTTGTTTTTCTTTGTATATTCTGAACTAAAAGTTTTTTTCTATTTTGTATTTGAAATTTTTATTCATTTTGTCTTTTGTATTTTTTTATTCGCTAATTTTTTAATATCTTACTTTTTTATTTTTTGCTTTTTTGGTATTTTATTTAATTTTTTCTTCCATATTAATATTTTATCTTAATTTATTTTTCCATTTATTTTTATTTATATTTTAAAAATTTTTATAAAGTTCAAAATTTTTTATTTTTATTTTTTGAATCTTTTTTATTTTATTATTTTTCTTGCTATTTTTGTCCTACTTTGTAATTTTTTAATAACTTTTTCCCTTCAAAATTTTCCTTCTTTTTACTTTTTTTTCATATGCTTTCATTTTTACTTGTTTTAATTTTTTCGTTATTTTAAAAATTTTTATTTTTCTGTTTTTTTTTTTCCAAATCTTTTGTCTTTTCATTTTTATTCTTTTTTCTTTTCTCACAAATTTCCTTTCATTTCTTATTTGCGTTTTTAAATTCTCATACTTTTTTTATTTTGCATTAAATTTTCTCTTTTTTAATTTTTTGTCGCACTTTTTATATTGTTTTATTATTAGGTCTTATATGTTTTTCAATTTTTTGTTCCTTTTTAAACTAGTTTTTTTTCATTTTGTCATTCCATTTCATTTTTGAAATTTTTCTTCAATTTTTGTCCTTTTTTATTTTCTTACTTTTTATAATTTCTTGTTTTTTTTTGTGCTTTATTTATCTTTTTTCTTTTGCTTTAATTTTCTTTCTTTCTTTTTTTATAGTTTCATAAATTTTTATTAAGTTTTGACATTTTTTATTTTTCTATCTTTTTTTCTTTTCTTTTTTTATTTTATCATTCTCGGTTATTTTTTATTGCATTTTTATAATTTTTCATTAACTTTTTCTCCTTTCAAAATTTTCTTCTTTTTTTTATGTGCTTTCGTTTCTTTTTTCTTCACTTTTTTCTTTGTTTTAAAATTTTCTATAAATTTTTTTCTTTTTGTTTTATTTCATATTTTTGCCTCTTCATTTTTTATTTTTTTTCTCAAATTTTATTTTATATATTTTGTGTTTTCATTTTTTATTTTTTTCTTGCTTTTTCTTAAATCTTTTTGTTTGCACTTTTTTTTTTTTTATTTCTTCTTTATAATTTTAAAACCTCAAACTTCTTTTTTTGTGCACATTCTTTTATTTTATTTTTATTTATATTTTTTATTAACTTTTATTTTATTTTTCATCTTTCGTATTTTATATCTTTTTCCTTTATTTGTTGTATATATTTTTATAATTTTTCATTAATCCTTTTTTTCTTTTTCTTTTAACTTATTTGTTGATTTACTTTCATTTTTTTCTTGCTTTTTATATATTTTGTTTTTTTTATTTTTTTTCTTGCTTTTTCTTATATCTTTTTTTTCACACTTTCTTTTTATTTCTTCTTTACAATTTTAAAACCTCAAACTTCTTTTTTTGTGCACTTCCTTTTGTTTTTGTTTTATTTTTTTCTTTAAACTAAAAGTTTTTTTCTATTTTATATGTCAAATTCTTATTCATTTTGTCTTTTTATATTCTTTTCATTTGCTAATTTTTTATTTTCTTACTTTTTTTTATCTTTTTCCATTTTTTGGTATTTTTTGGTTTTTTTTTTCTTTTATATTACTATTTTTTATTTGTTTTTTATTCGTATTTTTATTTTTTGAATCTTTTTTATTTTTTCATTTTCATTTTTTTTGTTCTATGTTCTAATTTTTCAATAACTTTTTCCCTTTGAAATTTTCTTTCTTTTGCTTTTTTTTTTTTTCATATGCTTTCAGTTTTACTTGTTTTAATTTTTTTCGTTGTTTTAAAATTTTTTACATTTCTTTTTTCTTTTTTTATTCCAAATCTTTTGTCTTTTCATTTTTATTCTTTTCTTATTTTTTTCACAAATTTCCTTTCATTTCTTATTTGCATTTTTAAATTATCAGACTTTTTTTGCGCACTTTCTTTTTGTTTTTATTTATATTTTTTATTAACTTTTATTTTATTTTTTTATCTTTGATTTTTTATATCTTTTTCCTATATTTGTTATATTTTTGTTGTTTTTCTTTGTATATTCTGAACTAAAAGTTTTTTTCTATTTTGTATTTGAAATTTTTATTCATTTTGTCTTTTGTATTTTTTTATTCGCTAATTTTTTAATATCTTACTTTTTTATTTTTTGCTTTTTTGGTATTTTATTTAATTTTTTCTTCCATATTAATATTTTATCTTAATTTATTTTTCCATTTATTTTTATTTATATTTTAAAAATTTTTATAAAGTTCAAAATTTTTTATTTTTATTTTTTGAATCTTTTTTATTTTATTATTTTTCTTGCTATTTTTGTCCTACTTTGTAATTTTTTAATAACTTTTTCCCTTCAAAATTTTCCTTCTTTTTACTTTTTTTTCATATGCTTTCATTTTTACTTGTTTTAATTTTTTCGTTATTTTAAAAATTTTTATTTTTCTGTTTTTTTTTTTCCAAATCTTTTGTCTTTTCATTTTTATTCTTTTTTCTTTTCTCACAAATTTCCTTTCATTTCTTATTTGCGTTTTTAAATTCTCATACTTTTTTTATTTTGCATTAAATTTTCTCTTTTTTAATTTTTTGTCGCACTTTTTATATTGTTTTATTATTAGGTCTTATATGTTTTTCAATTTTTTGTTCCTTTTTAAACTAGTTTTTTTTCATTTTGTCATTCCATTTCATTTTTGAAATTTTTCTTCAATTTTTGTCCTTTTTTATTTTCTTACTTTTTATAATTTCTTGTTTTTTTTTGTGCTTTATTTATCTTTTTTCTTTTGCTTTAATTTTCTTTCTTTCTTTTTTTATAGTTTCATAAATTTTTATTAAGTTTTGACATTTTTTATTTTTCTATCTTTTTTTCTTTTCTTTTTTTATTTTATCATTCTCGGTTATTTTTTATTGCATTTTTATAATTTTTCATTAACTTTTTCTCCTTTCAAAATTTTCTTCTTTTTTTTATGTGCTTTCGTTTCTTTTTTCTTCACTTTTTTCTTTGTTTTAAAATTTTCTATAAATTTTTTTCTTTTTGTTTTATTTCATATTTTTGCCTCTTCATTTTTTATTTTTTTTCTCAAATTTTATTTTATATATTTTGTGTTTTCATTTTTTATTTTTTTCTTGCTTTTTCTTAAATCTTTTTGTTTGCACTTTTTTTTTTTTTATTTCTTCTTTATAATTTTAAAACCTCAAACTTCTTTTTTTGTGCACATTCTTTTATTTTATTTTTATTTATATTTTTTATTAACTTTTATTTTATTTTTCATCTTTCGTATTTTATATCTTTTTCCTTTATTTGTTGTATATATTTTTATAATTTTTCATTAATCCTTTTTTTCTTTTTCTTTTAACTTATTTGTTGATTTACTTTCATTTTTTTCTTGCTTTTTATATATTTTGTTTTTTTTATTTTTTTTCTTGCTTTTTCTTATATCTTTTTTTTCACACTTTCTTTTTATTTCTTCTTTACAATTTTAAAACCTCAAACTTCTTTTTTTGTGCACTTCCTTTTGTTTTTGTTTTATTTTTTTCTTTAAACTAAAAGTTTTTTTCTATTTTATATGTCAAATTCTTATTCATTTTGTCTTTTTATATTCTTTTCATTTGCTAATTTTTTATTTTCTTACTTTTTTTTATCTTTTTCCATTTTTTGGTATTTTTTGGTTTTTTTTTTCTTTTATATTACTATTTTTTATTTGTTTTTTATTCGTATTTTTATTTTTTGAATCTTTTTTATTTTTTCATTTTCATTTTTTTTGTTCTATGTTCTAATTTTTCAATAACTTTTTCCCTTTGAAATTTTCTTTCTTTTGCTTTTTTTTTTTTTCATATGCTTTCAGTTTTACTTGTTTTAATTTTTTTCGTTGTTTTAAAATTTTTTACATTTCTTTTTTCTTTTTTTATTCCAAATCTTTTGTCTTTTCATTTTTATTCTTTTCTTATTTTTTTCACAAATTTCCTTTCATTTCTTATTTGCATTTTTAAATTATCAGACTTTTTTTGCGCACTTTCTTTTTGTTTTTATTTATATTTTTTATTAACTTTTATTTTATTTTTTTATCTTTGATTTTTTATATCTTTTTCCTATATTTGTTATATTTTTGTTGTTTTTCTTTGTATATTCTGAACTAAAAGTTTTTTTCTATTTTGTATTTGAAATTTTTATTCATTTTGTCTTTTGTATTTTTTTATTCGCTAATTTTTTAATATCTTACTTTTTTATTTTTTGCTTTTTTGGTATTTTATTTAATTTTTTCTTCCATATTAATATTTTATCTTAATTTATTTTTCCATTTATTTTTATTTATATTTTAAAAATTTTTATAAAGTTCAAAATTTTTTATTTTTATTTTTTGAATCTTTTTTATTTTATTATTTTTCTTGCTATTTTTGTCCTACTTTGTAATTTTTTAATAACTTTTTCCCTTCAAAATTTTCCTTCTTTTTACTTTTTTTTCATATGCTTTCATTTTTACTTGTTTTAATTTTTTCGTTATTTTAAAAATTTTTATTTTTCTGTTTTTTTTTTTCCAAATCTTTTGTCTTTTCATTTTTATTCTTTTTTCTTTTCTCACAAATTTCCTTTCATTTCTTATTTGCGTTTTTAAATTCTCATACTTTTTTTATTTTGCATTAAATTTTCTCTTTTTTAATTTTTTGTCGCACTTTTTATATTGTTTTATTATTAGGTCTTATATGTTTTTCAATTTTTTGTTCCTTTTTAAACTAGTTTTTTTTCATTTTGTCATTCCATTTCATTTTTGAAATTTTTCTTCAATTTTTGTCCTTTTTTATTTTCTTACTTTTTATAATTTCTTGTTTTTTTTTGTGCTTTATTTATCTTTTTTCTTTTGCTTTAATTTTCTTTCTTTCTTTTTTTATAGTTTCATAAATTTTTATTAAGTTTTGACATTTTTTATTTTTCTATCTTTTTTTCTTTTCTTTTTTTATTTTATCATTCTCGGTTATTTTTTATTGCATTTTTATAATTTTTCATTAACTTTTTCTCCTTTCAAAATTTTCTTCTTTTTTTTATGTGCTTTCGTTTCTTTTTTCTTCACTTTTTTCTTTGTTTTAAAATTTTCTATAAATTTTTTTCTTTTTGTTTTATTTCATATTTTTGCCTCTTCATTTTTTATTTTTTTTCTCAAATTTTATTTTATATATTTTGTGTTTTCATTTTTTATTTTTTTCTTGCTTTTTCTTAAATCTTTTTGTTTGCACTTTTTTTTTTTTTATTTCTTCTTTATAATTTTAAAACCTCAAACTTCTTTTTTTGTGCACATTCTTTTATTTTATTTTTATTTATATTTTTTATTAACTTTTATTTTATTTTTCATCTTTCGTATTTTATATCTTTTTCCTTTATTTGTTGTATATATTTTTATAATTTTTCATTAATCCTTTTTTTCTTTTTCTTTTAACTTATTTGTTGATTTACTTTCATTTTTTTCTTGCTTTTTATATATTTTGTTTTTTTTATTTTTTTTCTTGCTTTTTCTTATATCTTTTTTTTCACACTTTCTTTTTATTTCTTCTTTACAATTTTAAAACCTCAAACTTCTTTTTTTGTGCACTTCCTTTTGTTTTTGTTTTATTTTTTTCTTTAAACTAAAAGTTTTTTTCTATTTTATATGTCAAATTCTTATTCATTTTGTCTTTTTATATTCTTTTCATTTGCTAATTTTTTATTTTCTTACTTTTTTTTATCTTTTTCCATTTTTTGGTATTTTTTGGTTTTTTTTTTTCTTTTATATTACTATTTTTTATTTGTTTTTTATTCGTATTTTTATTTTTTGAATCTTTTTTATTTTTTCATTTTCATTTTTTTTGTTCTATGTTCTAATTTTTCAATAACTTTTTCCCTTTGAAATTTTCTTTCTTTTGCTTTTTTTTTTTTTCATATGCTTTCAGTTTTACTTGTTTTAATTTTTTTCGTTGTTTTAAAATTTTTTACATTTCTTTTTTCTTTTTTTATTCCAAATCTTTTGTCTTTTCATTTTTATTCTTTTCTTATTTTTTTCACAAATTTCCTTTCATTTCTTATTTGCATTTTTAAATTATCAGACTTTTTTTGCGCACTTTCTTTTTGTTTTTATTTATATTTTTTATTAACTTTTATTTTATTTTTTTATCTTTGATTTTTTATATCTTTTTCCTATATTTGTTATATTTTTGTTGTTTTTCTTTGTATATTCTGAACTAAAAGTTTTTTTCTATTTTGTATTTGAAATTTTTATTCATTTTGTCTTTTGTATTTTTTTATTCGCTAATTTTTTAATATCTTACTTTTTTATTTTTTGCTTTTTTGGTATTTTATTTAATTTTTTCTTCCATATTAATATTTTATCTTAATTTATTTTTCCATTTATTTTTATTTATATTTTAAAAATTTTTATAAAGTTCAAAATTTTTTATTTTTATTTTTTGAATCTTTTTTATTTTATTATTTTTCTTGCTATTTTTGTCCTACTTTGTAATTTTTTAATAACTTTTTCCCTTCAAAATTTTCCTTCTTTTTACTTTTTTTTCATATGCTTTCATTTTTACTTGTTTTAATTTTTTCGTTATTTTAAAAATTTTTATTTTTCTGTTTTTTTTTTTCCAAATCTTTTGTCTTTTCATTTTTATTCTTTTTTCTTTTCTCACAAATTTCCTTTCATTTCTTATTTGCGTTTTTAAATTCTCATACTTTTTTTATTTTGCATTAAATTTTCTCTTTTTTAATTTTTTGTCGCACTTTTTATATTGTTTTATTATTAGGTCTTATATGTTTTTCAATTTTTTGTTCCTTTTTAAACTAGTTTTTTTTCATTTTGTCATTCCATTTCATTTTTGAAATTTTTCTTCAATTTTTGTCCTTTTTTATTTTCTTACTTTTTATAATTTCTTGTTTTTTTTTGTGCTTTATTTATCTTTTTTCTTTTGCTTTAATTTTCTTTCTTTCTTTTTTTATAGTTTCATAAATTTTTATTAAGTTTTGACATTTTTTATTTTTCTATCTTTTTTTCTTTTCTTTTTTTATTTTATCATTCTCGGTTATTTTTTATTGCATTTTTATAATTTTTCATTAACTTTTTCTCCTTTCAAAATTTTCTTCTTTTTTTTATGTGCTTTCGTTTCTTTTTTCTTCACTTTTTTCTTTGTTTTAAAATTTTCTATAAATTTTTTTCTTTTTGTTTTATTTCATATTTTTGCCTCTTCATTTTTTATTTTTTTTCTCAAATTTTATTTTATATATTTTGTGTTTTCATTTTTTATTTTTTTCTTGCTTTTTCTTAAATCTTTTTGTTTGCACTTTTTTTTTTTTTATTTCTTCTTTATAATTTTAAAACCTCAAACTTCTTTTTTTGTGCACATTCTTTTATTTTATTTTTATTTATATTTTTTATTAACTTTTATTTTATTTTTCATCTTTCGTATTTTATATCTTTTTCCTTTATTTGTTGTATATATTTTTATAATTTTTCATTAATCCTTTTTTTCTTTTTCTTTTAACTTATTTGTTGATTTACTTTCATTTTTTTCTTGCTTTTTATATATTTTGTTTTTTTTATTTTTTTTCTTGCTTTTTCTTATATCTTTTTTTTCACACTTTCTTTTTATTTCTTCTTTACAATTTTAAAACCTCAAACTTCTTTTTTTGTGCACTTCCTTTTGTTTTTGTTTTATTTTTTTCTTTAAACTAAAAGTTTTTTTCTATTTTATATGTCAAATTCTTATTCATTTTGTCTTTTTATATTCTTTTCATTTGCTAATTTTTTATTTTCTTACTTTTTTTTATCTTTTTCCATTTTTTGGTATTTTTTGGTTTTTTTTTTCTTTTATATTACTATTTTTTATTTGTTTTTTATTCGTATTTTTATTTTTTGAATCTTTTTTATTTTTTCATTTTCATTTTTTTTGTTCTATGTTCTAATTTTTCAATAACTTTTTCCCTTTGAAATTTTCTTTCTTTTGCTTTTTTTTTTTTTCATATGCTTTCAGTTTTACTTGTTTTAATTTTTTTCGTTGTTTTAAAATTTTTTACATTTCTTTTTTCTTTTTTTATTCCAAATCTTTTGTCTTTTCATTTTTATTCTTTTCTTATTTTTTTCACAAATTTCCTTTCATTTCTTATTTGCATTTTTAAATTATCAGACTTTTTTTGCGCACTTTCTTTTTGTTTTTATTTATATTTTTTATTAACTTTTATTTTATTTTTTTATCTTTGATTTTTTATATCTTTTTCCTATATTTGTTATATTTTTGTTGTTTTTCTTTGTATATTCTGAACTAAAAGTTTTTTTCTATTTTGTATTTGAAATTTTTATTCATTTTGTCTTTTGTATTTTTTTATTCGCTAATTTTTTAATATCTTACTTTTTTATTTTTTGCTTTTTTGGTATTTTATTTAATTTTTTCTTCCATATTAATATTTTATCTTAATTTATTTTTCCATTTATTTTTATTTATATTTTAAAAATTTTTATAAAGTTCAAAATTTTTTATTTTTATTTTTTGAATCTTTTTTATTTTATTATTTTTCTTGCTATTTTTGTCCTACTTTGTAATTTTTTAATAACTTTTTCCCTTCAAAATTTTCCTTCTTTTTACTTTTTTTTCATATGCTTTCATTTTTACTTGTTTTAATTTTTTCGTTATTTTAAAAATTTTTATTTTTCTGTTTTTTTTTTTCCAAATCTTTTGTCTTTTCATTTTTATTCTTTTTTCTTTTCTCACAAATTTCCTTTCATTTCTTATTTGCGTTTTTAAATTCTCATACTTTTTTTATTTTGCATTAAATTTTCTCTTTTTTAATTTTTTGTCGCACTTTTTATATTGTTTTATTATTAGGTCTTATATGTTTTTCAATTTTTTGTTCCTTTTTAAACTAGTTTTTTTTCATTTTGTCATTCCATTTCATTTTTGAAATTTTTCTTCAATTTTTGTCCTTTTTTATTTTCTTACTTTTTATAATTTCTTGTTTTTTTTTGTGCTTTATTTATCTTTTTTCTTTTGCTTTAATTTTCTTTCTTTCTTTTTTTATAGTTTCATAAATTTTTATTAAGTTTTGACATTTTTTATTTTTCTATCTTTTTTTCTTTTCTTTTTTTATTTTATCATTCTCGGTTATTTTTTATTGCATTTTTATAATTTTTCATTAACTTTTTCTCCTTTCAAAATTTTCTTCTTTTTTTTATGTGCTTTCGTTTCTTTTTTCTTCACTTTTTTCTTTGTTTTAAAATTTTCTATAAATTTTTTTCTTTTTGTTTTATTTCATATTTTTGCCTCTTCATTTTTTATTTTTTTTCTCAAATTTTATTTTATATATTTTGTGTTTTCATTTTTTATTTTTTTCTTGCTTTTTCTTAAATCTTTTTGTTTGCACTTTTTTTTTTTTTATTTCTTCTTTATAATTTTAAAACCTCAAACTTCTTTTTTTGTGCACATTCTTTTATTTTATTTTTATTTATATTTTTTATTAACTTTTATTTTATTTTTCATCTTTCGTATTTTATATCTTTTTCCTTTATTTGTTGTATATATTTTTATAATTTTTCATTAATCCTTTTTTTCTTTTTCTTTTAACTTATTTGTTGATTTACTTTCATTTTTTTCTTGCTTTTTATATATTTTGTTTTTTTTATTTTTTTTCTTGCTTTTTCTTATATCTTTTTTTTCACACTTTCTTTTTATTTCTTCTTTACAATTTTAAAACCTCAAACTTCTTTTTTTGTGCACTTCCTTTTGTTTTTGTTTTATTTTTTTCTTTAAACTAAAAGTTTTTTTCTATTTTATATGTCAAATTCTTATTCATTTTGTCTTTTTATATTCTTTTCATTTGCTAATTTTTTATTTTCTTACTTTTTTTTATCTTTTTCCATTTTTTGGTATTTTTTGGTTTTTTTTTTCTTTTATATTACTATTTTTTATTTGTTTTTTATTCGTATTTTTATTTTTTGAATCTTTTTTATTTTTTCATTTTCATTTTTTTTGTTCTATGTTCTAATTTTTCAATAACTTTTTCCCTTTGAAATTTTCTTTCTTTTGCTTTTTTTTTTTTTCATATGCTTTCAGTTTTACTTGTTTTAATTTTTTTCGTTGTTTTAAAATTTTTTACATTTCTTTTTTCTTTTTTTATTCCAAATCTTTTGTCTTTTCATTTTTATTCTTTTCTTATTTTTTTCACAAATTTCCTTTCATTTCTTATTTGCATTTTTAAATTATCAGACTTTTTTTGCGCACTTTCTTTTTGTTTTTATTTATATTTTTTATTAACTTTTATTTTATTTTTTTATCTTTGATTTTTTATATCTTTTTCCTATATTTGTTATATTTTTGTTGTTTTTCTTTGTATATTCTGAACTAAAAGTTTTTTTCTATTTTGTATTTGAAATTTTTATTCATTTTGTCTTTTGTATTTTTTTATTCGCTAATTTTTTAATATCTTACTTTTTTATTTTTTGCTTTTTTGGTATTTTATTTAATTTTTTCTTCCATATTAATATTTTATCTTAATTTATTTTTCCATTTATTTTTATTTATATTTTAAAAATTTTTATAAAGTTCAAAATTTTTTATTTTTATTTTTTGAATCTTTTTTATTTTATTATTTTTCTTGCTATTTTTGTCCTACTTTGTAATTTTTTAATAACTTTTTCCCTTCAAAATTTTCCTTCTTTTTACTTTTTTTTCATATGCTTTCATTTTTACTTGTTTTAATTTTTTCGTTATTTTAAAAATTTTTATTTTTCTGTTTTTTTTTTTCCAAATCTTTTGTCTTTTCATTTTTATTCTTTTTTCTTTTCTCACAAATTTCCTTTCATTTCTTATTTGCGTTTTTAAATTCTCATACTTTTTTTATTTTGCATTAAATTTTCTCTTTTTTAATTTTTTGTCGCACTTTTTATATTGTTTTATTATTAGGTCTTATATGTTTTTCAATTTTTTGTTCCTTTTTAAACTAGTTTTTTTTCATTTTGTCATTCCATTTCATTTTTGAAATTTTTCTTCAATTTTTGTCCTTTTTTATTTTCTTACTTTTTATAATTTCTTGTTTTTTTTTGTGCTTTATTTATCTTTTTTCTTTTGCTTTAATTTTCTTTCTTTCTTTTTTTATAGTTTCATAAATTTTTATTAAGTTTTGACATTTTTTATTTTTCTATCTTTTTTTCTTTTCTTTTTTTATTTTATCATTCTCGGTTATTTTTTATTGCATTTTTATAATTTTTCATTAACTTTTTCTCCTTTCAAAATTTTCTTCTTTTTTTTATGTGCTTTCGTTTCTTTTTTCTTCACTTTTTTCTTTGTTTTAAAATTTTCTATAAATTTTTTTCTTTTTGTTTTATTTCATATTTTTGCCTCTTCATTTTTTATTTTTTTTCTCAAATTTTATTTTATATATTTTGTGTTTTCATTTTTTATTTTTTTCTTGCTTTTTCTTAAATCTTTTTGTTTGCACTTTTTTTTTTTTTATTTCTTCTTTATAATTTTAAAACCTCAAACTTCTTTTTTTGTGCACATTCTTTTATTTTTATTTATATTTTTTATTAACTTTTATTTTATTTTTCATCTTTCGTATTTTATATCTTTTTCCTTTATTTGTTGTATATATTTTTATAATTTTTCATTAATCCTTTTTTTCTTTTTCTTTTAACTTATTTGTTGATTTACTTTCATTTTTTTCTTGCTTTTTATATATTTTGTTTTTTTTATTTTTTTTCTTGCTTTTTCTTATATCTTTTTTTTCACACTTTCTTTTTATTTCTTCTTTACAATTTTAAAACCTCAAACTTCTTTTTTTGTGCACTTCCTTTTGTTTTTGTTTTATTTTTTTCTTTAAACTAAAAGTTTTTTTCTATTTTATATGTCAAATTCTTATTCATTTTGTCTTTTTATATTCTTTTCATTTGCTAATTTTTTATTTTCTTACTTTTTTTTATCTTTTTCCATTTTTTGGTATTTTTTGGTTTTTTTTTTCTTTTATATTACTATTTTTTATTTGTTTTTTATTCGTATTTTTATTTTTTGAATCTTTTTTATTTTTTCATTTTCATTTTTTTTGTTCTATGTTCTAATTTTTCAATAACTTTTTCCCTTTGAAATTTTCTTTCTTTTGCTTTTTTTTTTTTTCATATGCTTTCAGTTTTACTTGTTTTAATTTTTTTCGTTGTTTTAAAATTTTTTACATTTCTTTTTTCTTTTTTTATTCCAAATCTTTTGTCTTTTCATTTTTATTCTTTTCTTATTTTTTTTCACAAATTTCCTTTCATTTCTTATTTGCATTTTTAAATTATCAGACTTTTTTTGCGCACTTTCTTTTTGTTTTTATTTATATTTTTTATTAACTTTTATTTTATTTTTTTATCTTTGATTTTTTATATCTTTTTCCTATATTTGTTATATTTTTGTTGTTTTTCTTTGTATATTCTGAACTAAAAGTTTTTTTCTATTTTGTATTTGAAATTTTTATTCATTTTGTCTTTTGTATTTTTTTATTCGCTAATTTTTTAATATCTTACTTTTTTATTTTTTGCTTTTTTGGTATTTTATTTAATTTTTTCTTCCATATTAATATTTTATCTTAATTTATTTTTCCATTTATTTTTATTTATATTTTAAAAATTTTTATAAAGTTCAAAATTTTTTATTTTTATTTTTTGAATCTTTTTTATTTTATTATTTTTCTTGCTATTTTTGTCCTACTTTGTAATTTTTTAATAACTTTTTCCCTTCAAAATTTTCCTTCTTTTTACTTTTTTTTCATATGCTTTCATTTTTACTTGTTTTAATTTTTTCGTTATTTTAAAAATTTTTATTTTTCTGTTTTTTTTTTTCCAAATCTTTTGTCTTTTCATTTTTATTCTTTTTTCTTTTCTCACAAATTTCCTTTCATTTCTTATTTGCGTTTTTAAATTCTCATACTTTTTTTATTTTGCATTAAATTTTCTCTTTTTTAATTTTTTGTCGCACTTTTTATATTGTTTTATTATTAGGTCTTATATGTTTTTCAATTTTTTGTTCCTTTTTAAACTAGTTTTTTTTCATTTTGTCATTCCATTTCATTTTTGAAATTTTTCTTCAATTTTTGTCCTTTTTTATTTTCTTACTTTTTATAATTTCTTGTTTTTTTTTGTGCTTTATTTATCTTTTTTCTTTTGCTTTAATTTTCTTTCTTTCTTTTTTTATAGTTTCATAAATTTTTATTAAGTTTTGACATTTTTTATTTTTCTATCTTTTTTTCTTTTCTTTTTTTATTTTATCAT
This sequence comes from Durio zibethinus, assembly GCF_047325235.1. Taxonomy (NCBI): domain Eukaryota; kingdom Viridiplantae; phylum Streptophyta; class Magnoliopsida; order Malvales; family Malvaceae; genus Durio; species Durio zibethinus. The sequence goes on from NW_028322712.1 coordinate 83,845, forward strand.
TCTCGGTTATTTTTTATTGCATTTTTATAATTTTTCATTAACTTTTTCTCCTTTCAAAATTTTCTTCTTTTTTTTATGTGCTTTCGTTTCTTTTTTCTTCACTTTTTTCTTTGTTTTAAAATTTTCTATAAATTTTTTTCTTTTTGTTTTATTTCATATTTTTGCCTCTTCATTTTTTATTTTTTTTCTCAAATTTTATTTTATATATTTTGTGTTTTCATTTTTTATTTTTTTCTTGCTTTTTCTTAAATCTTTTTGTTTGCACTTTTTTTTTTTTTATTTCTTCTTTATAATTTTAAAACCTCAAACTTCTTTTTTTGTGCACATTCTTTTATTTTTATTTATATTTTTTATTAACTTTTATTTTATTTTTCATCTTTCGTATTTTATATCTTTTTCCTTTATTTGTTGTATATATTTTTATAATTTTTCATTAATCCTTTTTTTCTTTTTCTTTTAACTTATTTGTTGATTTACTTTCATTTTTTTCTTGCTTTTTATATATTTTGTTTTTTTTATTTTTTTTCTTGCTTTTTCTTATATCTTTTTTTTCACACTTTCTTTTTATTTCTTCTTTACAATTTTAAAACCTCAAACTTCTTTTTTTGTGCACTTCCTTTTGTTTTTGTTTTATTTTTTTCTTTAAACTAAAAGTTTTTTTCTATTTTATATGTCAAATTCTTATTCATTTTGTCTTTTTATATTCTTTTCATTTGCTAATTTTTTATTTTCTTACTTTTTTTTATCTTTTTCCATTTTTTGGTTTTTTTTGGTTTTTTTTTTCTTTTATATTACTATTTTTTATTTGTTTTTTATTCGTATTTTTATTTTTTGAATCTTTTTTATTTTTTCATTTTCATTTTTTTTGTTCTATGTTCTAATTTTTCAATAACTTTTTCCCTTTGAAATTTTCTTTCTTTTGCTTTTTTTTTTTTTCATATGCTTTCAGTTTTACTTGTTTTAATTTTTTTCGTTGTTTTAAAATTTTTTACATTTCTTTTTTCTTTTTTTATTCCAAATCTTTTGTCTTTTCATTTTTATTCTTTTCTTATTTTTTTTCACAAATTTCCTTTCATTTCTTATTTGCATTTTTAAATTATCAGACTTTTTTTGCGCACTTTCTTTTTGTTTTTATTTATATTTTTTATTAACTTTTATTTTATTTTTTTATCTTTGATTTTTTATATCTTTTTCCTATATTTGTTATATTTTTGTTGTTTTTCTTTGTATATTCTGAACTAAAAGTTTTTTTCTATTTTGTATTTGAAATTTTTATTCATTTTGTCTTTTGTATTTTTTTATTCGCTAATTTTTTAATATCTTACTTTTTTATTTTTTGCTTTTTTGGTATTTTATTTAATTTTTTCTTCCATATTAATATTTTATCTTAATTTATTTTTCCATTTATTTTTATTTATATTTTAAAAATTTTTATAAAGTTCAAAATTTTTTATTTTTATTTTTTGAATCTTTTTTATTTTATTATTTTTCTTGCTATTTTTGTCCTACTTTGTAATTTTTTAATAACTTTTTCCCTTCAAAATTTTCCTTCTTTTTACTTTTTTTTCATATGCTTTCATTTTTACTTGTTTTAATTTTTTCGTTATTTTAAAAATTTTTATTTTTCTGTTTTTTTTTTTCCAAATCTTTTGTCTTTTCATTTTTATTCTTTTTTCTTTTCTCACAAATTTCCTTTCATTTCTTATTTGCGTTTTTAAATTCTCATACTTTTTTTATTTTGCATTAAATTTTCTCTTTTTTAATTTTTTGTCGCACTTTTTATATTGTTTTATTATTAGGTCTTATATGTTTTTCAATTTTTTGTTCCTTTTTAAACTAGTTTTTTTTCATTTTGTCATTCCATTTCATTTTTGAAATTTTTCTTCAATTTTTGTCCTTTTTTATTTTCTTACTTTTTATAATTTCTTGTTTTTTTTTGTGCTTTATTTATCTTTTTTCTTTTGCTTTAATTTTCTTTCTTTCTTTTTTTATAGTTTCATAAATTTTTATTAAGTTTTGACATTTTTTATTTTTCTATCTTTTTTTCTTTTCTTTTTTTATTTTATCATTCTCGGTTATTTTTTATTGCATTTTTATAATTTTTCATTAACTTTTTCTCCTTTCAAAATTTTCTTCTTTTTTTTATGTGCTTTCGTTTCTTTTTTCTTCACTTTTTTCTTTGTTTTAAAATTTTCTATAAATTTTTTTCTTTTTGTTTTATTTCATATTTTTGCCTCTTCATTTTTTATTTTTTTTCTCAAATTTTATTTTATATATTTTGTGTTTTCATTTTTTATTTTTTTCTTGCTTTTTCTTAAATCTTTTTGTTTGCACTTTTTTTTTTTTTATTTCTTCTTTATAATTTTAAAACCTCAAACTTCTTTTTTTGTGCACATTCTTTTATTTTTATTTATATTTTTTATTAACTTTTATTTTATTTTTCATCTTTCGTATTTTATATCTTTTTCCTTTATTTGTTGTATATATTTTTATAATTTTTCATTAATCCTTTTTTTCTTTTTCTTTTAACTTATTTGTTGATTTACTTTCATTTTTTTCTTGCTTTTTCTTATATCTTTTTTTTCACACTTTCTTTTTATTTCTTCTTTACAATTTTAAAACCTCAAACTTCTTTTTTTGTGCACTTCCTTTTGTTTTTGTTTTATTTTTTTCTTTAAACTAAAAGTTTTTTTCTATTTTATATGTCAAATTCTTATTCATTTTGTCTTTTTATATTCTTTTCATTTGCTAATTTTTTATTTTCTTACTTTTTTTTATCTTTTTCCATTTTTTGGTATTTTTTGGTTTTTTTTTTCTTTTATATTACTATTTTTTATTTGTTTTTTATTCGTATTTTTATTTTTTGAATCTTTTTTATTTTTTCATTTTCATTTTTTTTGTTCTATGTTCTAATTTTTCAATAACTTTTTCCCTTTGAAATTTTCTTTCTTTTGCTTTTTTTTTTTTTCATATGCTTTCAGTTTTACTTGTTTTAATTTTTTTCGTTGTTTTAAAATTTTTTACATTTCTTTTTTCTTTTTTTATTCCAAATCTTTTGTCTTTTCATTTTTATTCTTTTCTTATTTTTTTTCACAAATTTCCTTTCATTTCTTATTTGCATTTTTAAATTATCAGACTTTTTTTGCGCACTTTCTTTTTGTTTTTATTTATATTTTTTATTAACTTTTATTTTATTTTTTTATCTTTGATTTTTTATATCTTTTTCCTATATTTGTTATATTTTTGTTGTTTTTCTTTGTATATTCTGAACTAAAAGTTTTTTTCTATTTTGTATTTGAAATTTTTATTCATTTTGTCTTTTGTATTTTTTTATTCGCTAATTTTTTAATATCTTACTTTTTTATTTTTTGCTTTTTTGGTATTTTATTTAATTTTTTCTTCCATATTAATATTTTATCTTAATTTATTTTTCCATTTATTTTTATTTATATTTTAAAAATTTTTATAAAGTTCAAAATTTTTTATTTTTATTTTTTGAATCTTTTTTATTTTATTATTTTTCTTGCTATTTTTGTCCTACTTTGTAATTTTTTAATAACTTTTTCCCTTCAAAATTTTCCTTCTTTTTACTTTTTTTTCATATGCTTTCATTTTTACTTGTTTTAATTTTTTCGTTATTTTAAAAATTTTTATTTTTCTGTTTTTTTTTTTCCAAATCTTTTGTCTTTTCATTTTTATTCTTTTTTCTTTTCTCACAAATTTCCTTTCATTTCTTATTTGCGTTTTTAAATTCTCATACTTTTTTTATTTTGCATTAAATTTTCTCTTTTTTAATTTTTTGTCGCACTTTTTATATTGTTTTATTATTAGGTCTTATATGTTTTTCAATTTTTTGTTCCTTTTTAAACTAGTTTTTTTTCATTTTGTCATTCCATTTCATTTTTGAAATTTTTCTTCAATTTTTGTCCTTTTTTATTTTCTTACTTTTTATAATTTCTTGTTTTTTTTTGTGCTTTATTTATCTTTTTTCTTTTGCTTTAATTTTCTTTCTTTCTTTTTTTATAGTTTCATAAATTTTTATTAAGTTTTGACATTTTTTATTTTTCTATCTTTTTTTCTTTTCTTTTTTTATTTTATCATTCTCGGTTATTTTTTATTGCATTTTTATAATTTTTCATTAACTTTTTCTCCTTTCAAAATTTTCTTCTTTTTTTTATGTGCTTTCGTTTCTTTTTTCTTCACTTTTTTCTTTGTTTTAAAATTTTCTATAAATTTTTTTCTTTTTGTTTTATTTCATATTTTTGCCTCTTCATTTTTTATTTTTTTTCTCAAATTTTATTTTATATATTTTGTGTTTTCATTTTTTATTTTTTTCTTGCTTTTTCTTAAATCTTTTTGTTTGCACTTTTTTTTTTTTTATTTCTTCTTTATAATTTTAAAACCTCAAACTTCTTTTTTTGTGCACATTCTTTTATTTTTATTTATATTTTTTATTAACTTTTATTTTATTTTTCATCTTTCGTATTTTATATCTTTTTCCTTTATTTGTTGTATATATTTTTATAATTTTTCATTAATCCTTTTTTTCTTTTTCTTTTAACTTATTTGTTGATTTACTTTCATTTTTTTCTTGCTTTTTATATATTTTGTTTTTTTTATTTTTTTTCTTGCTTTTTCTTATATCTTTTTTTTCACACTTTCTTTTTATTTCTTCTTTACAATTTTAAAACCTCAAACTTCTTTTTTTGTGCACTTCCTTTTGTTTTTGTTTTATTTTTTTCTTTAAACTAAAAGTTTTTTTCTATTTTATATGTCAAATTCTTATTCATTTTGTCTTTTTATATTCTTTTCATTTGCTAATTTTTTATTTTCTTACTTTTTTTTATCTTTTTCCATTTTTTGGTATTTTTTGGTTTTTTTTTTCTTTTATATTACTATTTTTTATTTGTTTTTTATTCGTATTTTTATTTTTTGAATCTTTTTTATTTTTTCATTTTCATTTTTTTTGTTCTATGTTCTAATTTTTCAATAACTTTTTCCCTTTGAAATTTTCTTTCTTTTGCTTTTTTTTTTTTTCATATGCTTTCAGTTTTACTTGTTTTAATTTTTTTCGTTGTTTTAAAATTTTTTACATTTCTTTTTTCTTTTTTTATTCCAAATCTTTTGTCTTTTCATTTTTATTCTTTTCTTATTTTTTTTCACAAATTTCCTTTCATTTCTTATTTGCATTTTTAAATTATCAGACTTTTTTTGCGCACTTTCTTTTTGTTTTTATTTATATTTTTTATTAACTTTTATTTTATTTTTTTATCTTTGATTTTTTATATCTTTTTCCTATATTTGTTATATTTTTGTTGTTTTTCTTTGTATATTCTGAACTAAAAGTTTTTTTCTATTTTGTATTTGAAATTTTTATTCATTTTGTCTTTTGTATTTTTTTATTCGCTAATTTTTTAATATCTTACTTTTTTATTTTTTGCTTTTTTGGTATTTTATTTAATTTTTTCTTCCATATTAATATTTTATCTTAATTTATTTTTCCATTTATTTTTATTTATATTTTAAAAATTTTTATAAAGTTCAAAATTTTTTATTTTTATTTTTTGAATCTTTTTTATTTTATTATTTTTCTTGCTATTTTTGTCCTACTTTGTAATTTTTTAATAACTTTTTCCCTTCAAAATTTTCCTTCTTTTTACTTTTTTTTCATATGCTTTCATTTTTACTTGTTTTAATTTTTTCGTTATTTTAAAAATTTTTATTTTTCTGTTTTTTTTTTTCCAAATCTTTTGTCTTTTCATTTTTATTCTTTTTTCTTTTCTCACAAATTTCCTTTCATTTCTTATTTGCGTTTTTAAATTCTCATACTTTTTTTATTTTGCATTAAATTTTCTCTTTTTTAATTTTTTGTCGCACTTTTTATATTGTTTTATTATTAGGTCTTATATGTTTTTCAATTTTTTGTTCCTTTTTAAACTAGTTTTTTTTCATTTTGTCATTCCATTTCATTTTTGAAATTTTTCTTCAATTTTTGTCCTTTTTTATTTTCTTACTTTTTATAATTTCTTGTTTTTTTTTGTGCTTTATTTATCTTTTTTCTTTTGCTTTAATTTTCTTTCTTTCTTTTTTTATAGTTTCATAAATTTTTATTAAGTTTTGACATTTTTTATTTTTCTATCTTTTTTTCTTTTCTTTTTTTATTTTATCATTCTCGGTTATTTTTTATTGCATTTTTATAATTTTTCATTAACTTTTTCTCCTTTCAAAATTTTCTTCTTTTTTTTATGTGCTTTCGTTTCTTTTTTCTTCACTTTTTTCTTTGTTTTAAAATTTTCTATAAATTTTTTTCTTTTTGTTTTATTTCATATTTTTGCCTCTTCATTTTTTATTTTTTTTCTCAAATTTTATTTTATATATTTTGTGTTTTCATTTTTTATTTTTTTCTTGCTTTTTCTTAAATCTTTTTGTTTGCACTTTTTTTTTTTTTATTTCTTCTTTATAATTTTAAAACCTCAAACTTCTTTTTTTGTGCACATTCTTTTATTTTTATTTATATTTTTTATTAACTTTTATTTTATTTTTCATCTTTCGTATTTTATATCTTTTTCCTTTATTTGTTGTATATATTTTTATAATTTTTCATTAATCCTTTTTTTCTTTTTCTTTTAACTTATTTGTTGATTTACTTTCATTTTTTTCTTGCTTTTTATATATTTTGTTTTTTTTATTTTTTTTCTTGCTTTTTCTTATATCTTTTTTTTCACACTTTCTTTTTATTTCTTCTTTACAATTTTAAAACCTCAAACTTCTTTTTTTGTGCACTTCCTTTTGTTTTTGTTTTATTTTTTTCTTTAAACTAAAAGTTTTTTTCTATTTTATATGTCAAATTCTTATTCATTTTGTCTTTTTATATTCTTTTCATTTGCTAATTTTTTATTTTCTTACTTTTTTTTATCTTTTTCCATTTTTTGGTTTTTTTTGGTTTTTTTTTTCTTTTATATTACTATTTTTTATTTGTTTTTTATTCGTATTTTTATTTTTTGAATCTTTTTTATTTTTTCATTTTCATTTTTTTTGTTCTATGTTCTAATTTTTCAATAACTTTTTCCCTTTGAAATTTTCTTTCTTTTGCTTTTTTTTTTTTTCATATGCTTTCAGTTTTACTTGTTTTAATTTTTTTCGTTGTTTTAAAATTTTTTACATTTCTTTTTTCTTTTTTTATTCCAAATCTTTTGTCTTTTCATTTTTATTCTTTTCTTATTTTTTTTCACAAATTTCCTTTCATTTCTTATTTGCATTTTTAAATTATCAGACTTTTTTTGCGCACTTTCTTTTTGTTTTTATTTATATTTTTTATTAACTTTTATTTTATTTTTTTATCTTTGATTTTTTATATCTTTTTCCTATATTTGTTATATTTTTGTTGTTTTTCTTTGTATATTCTGAACTAAAAGTTTTTTTCTATTTTGTATTTGAAATTTTTATTCATTTTGTCTTTTGTATTTTTTTATTCGCTAATTTTTTAATATCTTACTTTTTTATTTTTTGCTTTTTTGGTATTTTATTTAATTTTTTCTTCCATATTAATATTTTATCTTAATTTATTTTTCCATTTATTTTTATTTATATTTTAAAAATTTTTATAAAGTTCAAAATTTTTTATTTTTATTTTTTGAATCTTTTTTATTTTATTATTTTTCTTGCTATTTTTGTCCTACTTTGTAATTTTTTAATAACTTTTTCCCTTCAAAATTTTCCTTCTTTTTACTTTTTTTTCATATGCTTTCATTTTTACTTGTTTTAATTTTTTCGTTATTTTAAAAATTTTTATTTTTCTGTTTTTTTTTTTCCAAATCTTTTGTCTTTTCATTTTTATTCTTTTTTCTTTTCTCACAAATTTCCTTTCATTTCTTATTTGCGTTTTTAAATTCTCATACTTTTTTTATTTTGCATTAAATTTTCTCTTTTTTAATTTTTTGTCGCACTTTTTATATTGTTTTATTATTAGGTCTTATATGTTTTTCAATTTTTTGTTCCTTTTTAAACTAGTTTTTTTTCATTTTGTCATTCCATTTCATTTTTGAAATTTTTCTTCAATTTTTGTCCTTTTTTATTTTCTTACTTTTTATAATTTCTTGTTTTTTTTTGTGCTTTATTTATCTTTTTTCTTTTGCTTTAATTTTCTTTCTTTCTTTTTTTATAGTTTCATAAATTTTTATTAAGTTTTGACATTTTTTATTTTTCTATCTTTTTTTCTTTTCTTTTTTTATTTTATCATTCTCGGTTATTTTTTATTGCATTTTTATAATTTTTCATTAACTTTTTCTCCTTTCAAAATTTTCTTCTTTTTTTTATGTGCTTTCGTTTCTTTTTTCTTCACTTTTTTCTTTGTTTTAAAATTTTCTATAAATTTTTTTCTTTTTGTTTTATTTCATATTTTTGCCTCTTCATTTTTTATTTTTTTTCTCAAATTTTATTTTATATATTTTGTGTTTTCATTTTTTATTTTTTTCTTGCTTTTTCTTAAATCTTTTTGTTTGCACTTTTTTTTTTTTTATTTCTTCTTTATAATTTTAAAACCTCAAACTTCTTTTTTTGTGCACATTCTTTTATTTTTATTTATATTTTTTATTAACTTTTATTTTATTTTTCATCTTTCGTATTTTATATCTTTTTCCTTTATTTGTTGTATATATTTTTATAATTTTTCATTAATCCTTTTTTTCTTTTTCTTTTAACTTATTTGTTGATTTACTTTCATTTTTTTCTTGCTTTTTATATATTTTGTTTTTTTTATTTTTTTTCTTGCTTTTTCTTATATCTTTTTTTTCACACTTTCTTTTTATTTCTTCTTTACAATTTTAAAACCTCAAACTTCTTTTTTTGTGCACTTCCTTTTGTTTTTGTTTTATTTTTTTCTTTAAACTAAAAGTTTTTTTCTATTTTATATGTCAAATTCTTATTCATTTTGTCTTTTTATATTCTTTTCATTTGCTAATTTTTTATTTTCTTACTTTTTTTTATCTTTTTCCATTTTTTGGTTTTTTTTGGTTTTTTTTTTCTTTTATATTACTATTTTTTATTTGTTTTTTATTCGTATTTTTATTTTTTGAATCTTTTTTATTTTTTCATTTTCATTTTTTTTGTTCTATGTTCTAATTTTTCAATAACTTTTTCCCTTTGAAATTTTCTTTCTTTTGCTTTTTTTTTTTTTCATATGCTTTCAGTTTTACTTGTTTTAATTTTTTTCGTTGTTTTAAAATTTTTTACATTTCTTTTTTCTTTTTTTATTCCAAATCTTTTGTCTTTTCATTTTTATTCTTTTCTTATTTTTTTTCACAAATTTCCTTTCATTTCTTATTTGCATTTTTAAATTATCAGACTTTTTTTGCGCACTTTCTTTTTGTTTTTATTTATATTTTTTATTAACTTTTATTTTATTTTTTTATCTTTGATTTTTTATATCTTTTTCCTATATTTGTTATATTTTTGTTGTTTTTCTTTGTATATTCTGAACTAAAAGTTTTTTTCTATTTTGTATTTGAAATTTTTATTCATTTTGTCTTTTGTATTTTTTTATTCGCTAATTTTTTAATATCTTACTTTTTTATTTTTTGCTTTTTTGGTATTTTATTTAATTTTTTCTTCCATATTAATATTTTATCTTAATTTATTTTTCCATTTATTTTTATTTATATTTTAAAAATTTTTATAAAGTTCAAAATTTTTTATTTTTATTTTTTGAATCTTTTTTATTTTATTATTTTTCTTGCTATTTTTGTCCTACTTTGTAATTTTTTAATAACTTTTTCCCTTCAAAATTTTCCTTCTTTTTACTTTTTTTTCATATGCTTTCATTTTTACTTGTTTTAATTTTTTCGTTATTTTAAAAATTTTTATTTTTCTGTTTTTTTTTTTCCAAATCTTTTGTCTTTTCATTTTTATTCTTTTTTCTTTTCTCACAAATTTCCTTTCATTTCTTATTTGCGTTTTTAAATTCTCATACTTTTTTTATTTTGCATTAAATTTTCTCTTTTTTAATTTTTTGTCGCACTTTTTATATTGTTTTATTATTAGGTCTTATATGTTTTTCAATTTTTTGTTCCTTTTTAAACTAGTTTTTTTTCATTTTGTCATTCCATTTCATTTTTGAAATTTTTCTTCAATTTTTGTCCTTTTTTATTTTCTTACTTTTTATAATTTCTTGTTTTTTTTTGTGCTTTATTTATCTTTTTTCTTTTGCTTTAATTTTCTTTCTTTCTTTTTTTATAGTTTCATAAATTTTTATTAAGTTTTGACATTTTTTATTTTTCTATCTTTTTTTCTTTTCTTTTTTTATTTTATCATTCTCGGTTATTTTTTATTGCATTTTTATAATTTTTCATTAACTTTTTCTCCTTTCAAAATTTTCTTCTTTTTTTTATGTGCTTTCGTTTCTTTTTTCTTCACTTTTTTCTTTGTTTTAAAATTTTCTATAAATTTTTTTCTTTTTGTTTTATTTCATATTTTTGCCTCTTCATTTTTTATTTTTTTTCTCAAATTTTATTTTATATATTTTGTGTTTTCATTTTTTATTTTTTTCTTGCTTTTTCTTAAATCTTTTTGTTTGCACTTTTTTTTTTTTTATTTCTTCTTTATAATTTTAAAACCTCAAACTTCTTTTTTTGTGCACATTCTTTTATTTTTATTTATATTTTTTATTAACTTTTATTTTATTTTTCATCTTTCGTATTTTATATCTTTTTCCTTTATTTGTTGTATATATTTTTATAATTTTTCATTAATCCTTTTTTTCTTTTTCTTTTAACTTATTTGTTGATTTACTTTCATTTTTTTCTTGCTTTTTATATATTTTGTTTTTTTTATTTTTTTTCTTGCTTTTTCTTATATCTTTTTTTTCACACTTTCTTTTTATTTCTTCTTTACAATTTTAAAACCTCAAACTTCTTTTTTTGTGCACTTCCTTTTGTTTTTGTTTTATTTTTTTCTTTAAACTAAAAGTTTTTTTCTATTTTATATGTCAAATTCTTATTCATTTTGTCTTTTTATATTCTTTTCATTTGCTAATTTTTTATTTTCTTACTTTTTTTTATCTTTTTCCATTTTTTGGTTTTTTTTGGTTTTTTTTTTCTTTTATATTACTATTTTTTATTTGTTTTTTATTCGTATTTTTATTTTTTGAATCTTTTTTATTTTTTCATTTTCATTTTTTTTGTTCTATGTTCTAATTTTTCAATAACTTTTTCCCTTTGAAATTTTCTTTCTTTTGCTTTTTTTTTTTTTCATATGCTTTCAGTTTTACTTGTTTTAATTTTTTTCGTTGTTTTAAAATTTTTTACATTTCTTTTTTCTTTTTTTATTCCAAATCTTTTGTCTTTTCATTTTTATTCTTTTCTTATTTTTTTTCACAAATTTCCTTTCATTTCTTATTTGCATTTTTAAATTATCAGACTTTTTTTGCGCACTTTCTTTTTGTTTTTATTTATATTTTTTATTAACTTTTATTTTATTTTTTTATCTTTGATTTTTTATATCTTTTTCCTATATTTGTTATATTTTTGTTGTTTTTCTTTGTATATTCTGAACTAAAAGTTTTTTTCTATTTTGTATTTGAAATTTTTATTCATTTTGTCTTTTGTATTTTTTTATTCGCTAATTTTTTAATATCTTACTTTTTTATTTTTTGCTTTTTTGGTATTTTATTTAATTTTTTCTTCCATATTAATATTTTATCTTAATTTATTTTTCCATTTATTTTTATTTATATTTTAAAAATTTTTATAAAGTTCAAAATTTTTTATTTTTATTTTTTGAATCTTTTTTATTTTATTATTTTTCTTGCTATTTTTGTCCTACTTTGTAATTTTTTAATAACTTTTTCCCTTCAAAATTTTCCTTCTTTTTACTTTTTTTTCATATGCTTTCATTTTTACTTGTTTTAATTTTTTCGTTATTTTAAAAATTTTTATTTTTCTGTTTTTTTTTTTCCAAATCTTTTGTCTTTTCATTTTTATTCTTTTTTCTTTTCTCACAAATTTCCTTTCATTTCTTATTTGCGTTTTTAAATTCTCATACTTTTTTTATTTTGCATTAAATTTTCTCTTTTTTAATTTTTTGTCGCACTTTTTATATTGTTTTATTATTAGGTCTTATATGTTTTTCAATTTTTTGTTCCTTTTTAAACTAGTTTTTTTTCATTTTGTCATTCCATTTCATTTTTGAAATTTTTCTTCAATTTTTGTCCTTTTTTATTTTCTTACTTTTTATAATTTCTTGTTTTTTTTTGTGCTTTATTTATCTTTTTTCTTTTGCTTTAATTTTCTTTCTTTCTTTTTTTATAGTTTCATAAATTTTTATTAAGTTTTGACATTTTTTATTTTTCTATCTTTTTTTCTTTTCTTTTTTTATTTTATCATTCTCGGTTATTTTTTATTGCATTTTTATAATTTTTCATTAACTTTTTCTCCTTTCAAAATTTTCTTCTTTTTTTTATGTGCTTTCGTTTCTTTTTTCTTCACTTTTTTCTTTGTTTTAAAATTTTCTATAAATTTTTTTCTTTTTGTTTTATTTCATATTTTTGCCTCTTCATTTTTTATTTTTTTTCTCAAATTTTATTTTATATATTTTGTGTTTTCATTTTTTATTTTTTTCTTGCTTTTTCTTAAATCTTTTTGTTTGCACTTTTTTTTTTTTTATTTCTTCTTTATAATTTTAAAACCTCAAACTTCTTTTTTTGTGCACATTCTTTTATTTTTATTTATATTTTTTATTAACTTTTATTTTATTTTTCATCTTTCGTATTTTATATCTTTTTCCTTTATTTGTTGTATATATTTTTATAATTTTTCATTAATCCTTTTTTTCTTTTTCTTTTAACTTATTTGTTGATTTACTTTCATTTTTTTCTTGCTTTTTATATATTTTGTTTTTTTTATTTTTTTTCTTGCTTTTTCTTATATCTTTTTTTTCACACTTTCTTTTTATTTCTTCTTTACAATTTTAAAACCTCAAACTTCTTTTTTTGTGCACTTCCTTTTGTTTTTGTTTTATTTTTTTCTTTAAACTAAAAGTTTTTTTCTATTTTATATGTCAAATTCTTATTCATTTTGTCTTTTTATATTCTTTTCATTTGCTAATTTTTTATTTTCTTACTTTTTTTTATCTTTTTCCATTTTTTGGTTTTTTTTGGTTTTTTTTTTCTTTTATATTACTATTTTTTATTTGTTTTTTATTCGTATTTTTATTTTTTGAATCTTTTTTATTTTTTCATTTTCATTTTTTTTGTTCTATGTTCTAATTTTTCAATAACTTTTTCCCTTTGAAATTTTCTTTCTTTTGCTTTTTTTTTTTTTCATATGCTTTCAGTTTTACTTGTTTTAATTTTTTTCGTTGTTTTAAAATTTTTTACATTTCTTTTTTCTTTTTTTATTCCAAATCTTTTGTCTTTTCATTTTTATTCTTTTCTTATTTTTTTTCACAAATTTCCTTTCATTTCTTATTTGCATTTTTAAATTATCAGACTTTTTTTGCGCACTTTCTTTTTGTTTTTATTTATATTTTTTATTAACTTTTATTTTATTTTTTTATCTTTGATTTTTTATATCTTTTTCCTATATTTGTTATATTTTTGTTGTTTTTCTTTGTATATTCTGAACTAAAAGTTTTTTTCTATTTTGTATTTGAAATTTTTATTCATTTTGTCTTTTGTATTTTTTTATTCGCTAATTTTTTAATATCTTACTTTTTTATTTTTTGCTTTTTTGGTATTTTATTTAATTTTTTCTTCCATATTAATATTTTATCTTAATTTATTTTTCCATTTATTTTTATTTATATTTTAAAAATTTTTATAAAGTTCAAAATTTTTTATTTTTATTTTTTGAATCTTTTTTATTTTATTATTTTTCTTGCTATTTTTGTCCTACTTTGTAATTTTTTAATAACTTTTTCCCTTCAAAATTTTCCTTCTTTTTACTTTTTTTTCATATGCTTTCATTTTTACTTGTTTTAATTTTTTCGTTATTTTAAAAATTTTTATTTTTCTGTTTTTTTTTTTCCAAATCTTTTGTCTTTTCATTTTTATTCTTTTTTCTTTTCTCACAAATTTCCTTTCATTTCTTATTTGCGTTTTTAAATTCTCATACTTTTTTTATTTTGCATTAAATTTTCTCTTTTTTAATTTTTTGTCGCACTTTTTATATTGTTTTATTATTAGGTCTTATATGTTTTTCAATTTTTTGTTCCTTTTTAAACTAGTTTTTTTTCATTTTGTCATTCCATTTCATTTTTGAAATTTTTCTTCAATTTTTGTCCTTTTTTATTTTCTTACTTTTTATAATTTCTTGTTTTTTTTTGTGCTTTATTTATCTTTTTTCTTTTGCTTTAATTTTCTTTCTTTCTTTTTTTATAGTTTCATAAATTTTTATTAAGTTTTGACATTTTTTATTTTTCTATCTTTTTTTCTTTTCTTTTTTTATTTTATCATTCTCGGTTATTTTTTATTGCATTTTTATAATTTTTCATTAACTTTTTCTCCTTTCAAAATTTTCTTCTTTTTTTTATGTGCTTTCGTTTCTTTTTTCTTCACTTTTTTCTTTGTTTTAAAATTTTCTATAAATTTTTTTCTTTTTGTTTTATTTCATATTTTTGCCTCTTCATTTTTTATTTTTTTTCTCAAATTTTATTTTATATATTTTGTGTTTTCATTTTTTATTTTTTTCTTGCTTTTTCTTAAATCTTTTTGTTTGCACTTTTTTTTTTTTTATTTCTTCTTTATAATTTTAAAACCTCAAACTTCTTTTTTTGTGCACATTCTTTTATTTTTATTTATATTTTTTATTAACTTTTATTTTATTTTTCATCTTTCGTATTTTATATCTTTTTCCTTTATTTGTTGTATATATTTTTATAATTTTTCATTAATCCTTTTTTTCTTTTTCTTTTAACTTATTTGTTGATTTACTTTCATTTTTTTCTTGCTTTTTATATATTTTGTTTTTTTTATTTTTTTTCTTGCTTTTTCTTATATCTTTTTTTTCACACTTTCTTTTTATTTCTTCTTTACAATTTTAAAACCTCAAACTTCTTTTTTTGTGCACTTCCTTTTGTTTTTGTTTTATTTTTTTCTTTAAACTAAAAGTTTTTTTCTATTTTATATGTCAAATTCTTATTCATTTTGTCTTTTTATATTCTTTTCATTTGCTAATTTTTTATTTTCTTACTTTTTTTTATCTTTTTCCATTTTTTGGTTTTTTTTGGTTTTTTTTTTCTTTTATATTACTATTTTTTATTTGTTTTTTATTCGTATTTTTATTTTTTGAATCTTTTTTATTTTTTCATTTTCATTTTTTTTGTTCTATGTTCTAATTTTTCAATAACTTTTTCCCTTTGAAATTTTCTTTCTTTTGCTTTTTTTTTTTTTCATATGCTTTCAGTTTTACTTGTTTTAATTTTTTTCGTTGTTTTAAAATTTTTTACATTTCTTTTTTCTTTTTTTATTCCAAATCTTTTGTCTTTTCATTTTTATTCTTTTCTTATTTTTTTTCACAAATTTCCTTTCATTTCTTATTTGCATTTTTAAATTATCAGACTTTTTTTGCGCACTTTCTTTTTGTTTTTATTTATATTTTTTATTAACTTTTATTTTATTTTTTTATCTTTGATTTTTTATATCTTTTTCCTATATTTGTTATATTTTTGTTGTTTTTCTTTGTATATTCTGAACTAAAAGTTTTTTTCTATTTTGTATTTGAAATTTTTATTCATTTTGTCTTTTGTATTTTTTTATTCGCTAATTTTTTAATATCTTACTTTTTTATTTTTTGCTTTTTTGGTATTTTATTTAATTTTTTCTTCCATATTAATATTTTATCTTAATTTATTTTTCCATTTATTTTTATTTATATTTTAAAAATTTTTATAAAGTTCAAAATTTTTTATTTTTATTTTTTGAATCTTTTTTATTTTATTATTTTTCTTGCTATTTTTGTCCTACTTTGTAATTTTTTAATAACTTTTTCCCTTCAAAATTTTCCTTCTTTTTACTTTTTTTTCATATGCTTTCATTTTTACTTGTTTTAATTTTTTCGTTATTTTAAAAATTTTTATTTTTCTGTTTTTTTTTTTCCAAATCTTTTGTCTTTTCATTTTTATTCTTTTTTCTTTTCTCACAAATTTCCTTTCATTTCTTATTTGCGTTTTTAAATTCTCATACTTTTTTTATTTTGCATTAAATTTTCTCTTTTTTAATTTTTTGTCGCACTTTTTATATTGTTTTATTATTAGGTCTTATATGTTTTTCAATTTTTTGTTCCTTTTTAAACTAGTTTTTTTTCATTTTGTCATTCCATTTCATTTTTGAAATTTTTCTTCAATTTTTGTCCTTTTTTATTTTCTTACTTTTTATAATTTCTTGTTTTTTTTTGTGCTTTATTTATCTTTTTTCTTTTGCTTTAATTTTCTTTCTTTCTTTTTTTATAGTTTCATAAATTTTTATTAAGTTTTGACATTTTTTATTTTTCTATCTTTTTTTCTTTTCTTTTTTTATTTTATCATTCTCGGTTATTTTTTATTGCATTTTTATAATTTTTCATTAACTTTTTCTCCTTTCAAAATTTTCTTCTTTTTTTTATGTGCTTTCGTTTCTTTTTTCTTCACTTTTTTCTTTGTTTTAAAATTTTCTATAAATTTTTTTCTTTTTGTTTTATTTCATATTTTTGCCTCTTCATTTTTTATTTTTTTTCTCAAATTTTATTTTATATATTTTGTGTTTTCATTTTTTATTTTTTTCTTGCTTTTTCTTAAATCTTTTTGTTTGCACTTTTTTTTTTTTTATTTCTTCTTTATAATTTTAAAACCTCAAACTTCTTTTTTTGTGCACATTCTTTTATTTTTATTTATATTTTTTATTAACTTTTATTTTATTTTTCATCTTTCGTATTTTATATCTTTTTCCTTTATTTGTTGTATATATTTTTATAATTTTTCATTAATCCTTTTTTTCTTTTTCTTTTAACTTATTTGTTGATTTACTTTCATTTTTTTCTTGCTTTTTATATATTTTGTTTTTTTTATTTTTTTTCTTGCTTTTTCTTATATCTTTTTTTTCACACTTTCTTTTTATTTCTTCTTTACAATTTTAAAACCTCAAACTTCTTTTTTTGTGCACTTCCTTTTGTTTTTGTTTTATTTTTTTCTTTAAACTAAAAGTTTTTTTCTATTTTATATGTCAAATTCTTATTCATTTTGTCTTTTTATATTCTTTTCATTTGCTAATTTTTTATTTTCTTACTTTTTTTTATCTTTTTCCATTTTTTGGTTTTTTTTGGTTTTTTTTTTCTTTTATATTACTATTTTTTATTTGTTTTTTATTCGTATTTTTATTTTTTGAATCTTTTTTATTTTTTCATTTTCATTTTTTTTGTTCTATGTTCTAATTTTTCAATAACTTTTTCCCTTTGAAATTTTCTTTCTTTTGCTTTTTTTTTTTTTCATATGCTTTCAGTTTTACTTGTTTTAATTTTTTTCGTTGTTTTAAAATTTTTTACATTTCTTTTTTCTTTTTTTATTCCAAATCTTTTGTCTTTTCATTTTTATTCTTTTCTTATTTTTTTTCACAAATTTCCTTTCATTTCTTATTTGCATTTTTAAATTATCAGACTTTTTTTGCGCACTTTCTTTTTGTTTTTATTTATATTTTTTATTAACTTTTATTTTATTTTTTTATCTTTGATTTTTTATATCTTTTTCCTATATTTGTTATATTTTTGTTGTTTTTCTTTGTATATTCTGAACTAAAAGTTTTTTTCTATTTTGTATTTGAAATTTTTATTCATTTTGTCTTTTGTATTTTTTTATTCGCTAATTTTTTAATATCTTACTTTTTTATTTTTTGCTTTTTTGGTATTTTATTTAATTTTTTCTTCCATATTAATATTTTATCTTAATTTATTTTTCCATTTATTTTTATTTATATTTTAAAAATTTTTATAAAGTTCAAAATTTTTTATTTTTATTTTTTGAATCTTTTTTATTTTATTATTTTTCTTGCTATTTTTGTCCTACTTTGTAATTTTTTAATAACTTTTTCCCTTCAAAATTTTCCTTCTTTTTACTTTTTTTTCATATGCTTTCATTTTTACTTGTTTTAATTTTTTCGTTATTTTAAAAATTTTTATTTTTCTGTTTTTTTTTTTCCAAATCTTTTGTCTTTTCATTTTTATTCTTTTTTCTTTTCTCACAAATTTCCTTTCATTTCTTATTTGCGTTTTTAAATTCTCATACTTTTTTTATTTTGCATTAAATTTTCTCTTTTTTAATTTTTTGTCGCACTTTTTATATTGTTTTATTATTAGGTCTTATATGTTTTTCAATTTTTTGTTCCTTTTTAAACTAGTTTTTTTTCATTTTGTCATTCCATTTCATTTTTGAAATTTTTCTTCAATTTTTGTCCTTTTTTATTTTCTTACTTTTTATAATTTCTTGTTTTTTTTTGTGCTTTATTTATCTTTTTTCTTTTGCTTTAATTTTCTTTCTTTCTTTTTTTATAGTTTCATAAATTTTTATTAAGTTTTGACATTTTTTATTTTTCTATCTTTTTTTCTTTTCTTTTTTTATTTTATCATTCTCGGTTATTTTTTATTGCATTTTTATAATTTTTCATTAACTTTTTCTCCTTTCAAAATTTTCTTCTTTTTTTTATGTGCTTTCGTTTCTTTTTTCTTCACTTTTTTCTTTGTTTTAAAATTTTCTATAAATTTTTTTCTTTTTGTTTTATTTCATATTTTTGCCTCTTCATTTTTTATTTTTTTTCTCAAATTTTATTTTATATATTTTGTGTTTTCATTTTTTATTTTTTTCTTGCTTTTTCTTAAATCTTTTTGTTTGCACTTTTTTTTTTTTTATTTCTTCTTTATAATTTTAAAACCTCAAACTTCTTTTTTTGTGCACATTCTTTTATTTTTATTTATATTTTTTATTAACTTTTATTTTATTTTTCATCTTTCGTATTTTATATCTTTTTCCTTTATTTGTTGTATATATTTTTATAATTTTTCATTAATCCTTTTTTTCTTTTTCTTTTAACTTATTTGTTGATTTACTTTCATTTTTTTCTTGCTTTTTATATATTTTGTTTTTTTTATTTTTTTTCTTGCTTTTTCTTATATCTTTTTTTTCACACTTTCTTTTTATTTCTTCTTTACAATTTTAAAACCTCAAACTTCTTTTTTTGTGCACTTCCTTTTGTTTTTGTTTTATTTTTTTCTTTAAACTAAAAGTTTTTTTCTATTTTATATGTCAAATTCTTATTCATTTTGTCTTTTTATATTCTTTTCATTTGCTAATTTTTTATTTTCTTACTTTTTTTTATCTTTTTCCATTTTTTGGTTTTTTTTGGTTTTTTTTTTCTTTTATATTACTATTTTTTATTTGTTTTTTATTCGTATTTTTATTTTTTGAATCTTTTTTATTTTTTCATTTTCATTTTTTTTGTTCTATGTTCTAATTTTTCAATAACTTTTTCCCTTTGAAATTTTCTTTCTTTTGCTTTTTTTTTTTTTCATATGCTTTCAGTTTTACTTGTTTTAATTTTTTTCGTTGTTTTAAAATTTTTTACATTTCTTTTTTCTTTTTTTATTCCAAATCTTTTGTCTTTTCATTTTTATTCTTTTCTTATTTTTTTTCACAAATTTCCTTTCATTTCTTATTTGCATTTTTAAATTATCAGACTTTTTTTGCGCACTTTCTTTTTGTTTTTATTTATATTTTTTATTAACTTTTATTTTATTTTTTTATCTTTGATTTTTTATATCTTTTTCCTATATTTGTTATATTTTTGTTGTTTTTCTTTGTATATTCTGAACTAAAAGTTTTTTTCTATTTTGTATTTGAAATTTTTATTCATTTTGTCTTTTGTATTTTTTTATTCGCTAATTTTTTAATATCTTACTTTTTTATTTTTTGCTTTTTTGGTATTTTATTTAATTTTTTCTTCCATATTAATATTTTATCTTAATTTATTTTTCCATTTATTTTTATTTATATTTTAAAAATTTTTATAAAGTTCAAAATTTTTTATTTTTATTTTTTGAATCTTTTTTATTTTATTATTTTTCTTGCTATTTTTGTCCTACTTTGTAATTTTTTAATAACTTTTTCCCTTCAAAATTTTCCTTCTTTTTACTTTTTTTTCATATGCTTTCATTTTTACTTGTTTTAATTTTTTCGTTATTTTAAAAATTTTTATTTTTCTGTTTTTTTTTTTCCAAATCTTTTGTCTTTTCATTTTTATTCTTTTTTCTTTTCTCACAAATTTCCTTTCATTTCTTATTTGCGTTTTTAAATTCTCATACTTTTTTTATTTTGCATTAAATTTTCTCTTTTTTAATTTTTTGTCGCACTTTTTATATTGTTTTATTATTAGGTCTTATATGTTTTTCAATTTTTTGTTCCTTTTTAAACTAGTTTTTTTTCATTTTGTCATTCCATTTCATTTTTGAAATTTTTCTTCAATTTTTGTCCTTTTTTATTTTCTTACTTTTTATAATTTCTTGTTTTTTTTTGTGCTTTATTTATCTTTTTTCTTTTGCTTTAATTTTCTTTCTTTCTTTTTTTATAGTTTCATAAATTTTTATTAAGTTTTGACATTTTTTATTTTTCTATCTTTTTTTCTTTTCTTTTTTTATTTTATCATTCTCGGTTATTTTTTATTGCATTTTTATAATTTTTCATTAACTTTTTCTCCTTTCAAAATTTTCTTCTTTTTTTTATGTGCTTTCGTTTCTTTTTTCTTCACTTTTTTCTTTGTTTTAAAATTTTCTATAAATTTTTTTCTTTTTGTTTTATTTCATATTTTTGCCTCTTCATTTTTTATTTTTTTTCTCAAATTTTATTTTATATATTTTGTGTTTTCATTTTTTATTTTTTTCTTGCTTTTTCTTAAATCTTTTTGTTTGCACTTTTTTTTTTTTTATTTCTTCTTTATAATTTTAAAACCTCAAACTTCTTTTTTTGTGCACATTCTTTTATTTTTATTTATATTTTTTATTAACTTTTATTTTATTTTTCATCTTTCGTATTTTATATCTTTTTCCTTTATTTGTTGTATATATTTTTATAATTTTTCATTAATCCTTTTTTTCTTTTTCTTTTAACTTATTTGTTGATTTACTTTCATTTTTTTCTTGCTTTTTATATATTTTGTTTTTTTTATTTTTTTTCTTGCTTTTTCTTATATCTTTTTTTTCACACTTTCTTTTTATTTCTTCTTTACAATTTTAAAACCTCAAACTTCTTTTTTTGTGCACTTCCTTTTGTTTTTGTTTTATTTTTTTCTTTAAACTAAAAGTTTTTTTCTATTTTATATGTCAAATTCTTATTCATTTTGTCTTTTTATATTCTTTTCATTTGCTAATTTTTTATTTTCTTACTTTTTTTTATCTTTTTCCATTTTTTGGTTTTTTTTGGTTTTTTTTTTCTTTTATATTACTATTTTTTATTTGTTTTTTATTCGTATTTTTATTTTTTGAATCTTTTTTATTTTTTCATTTTCATTTTTTTTGTTCTATGTTCTAATTTTTCAATAACTTTTTCCCTTTGAAATTTTCTTTCTTTTGCTTTTTTTTTTTTTCATATGCTTTCAGTTTTACTTGTTTTAATTTTTTTCGTTGTTTTAAAATTTTTTACATTTCTTTTTTCTTTTTTTATTCCAAATCTTTTGTCTTTTCATTTTTATTCTTTTCTTATTTTTTTTCACAAATTTCCTTTCATTTCTTATTTGCATTTTTAAATTATCAGACTTTTTTTGCGCACTTTCTTTTTGTTTTTATTTATATTTTTTATTAACTTTTATTTTATTTTTTTATCTTTGATTTTTTATATCTTTTTCCTATATTTGTTATATTTTTGTTGTTTTTCTTTGTATATTCTGAACTAAAAGTTTTTTTCTATTTTGTATTTGAAATTTTTATTCATTTTGTCTTTTGTATTTTTTTATTCGCTAATTTTTTAATATCTTACTTTTTTATTTTTTGCTTTTTTGGTATTTTATTTAATTTTTTCTTCCATATTAATATTTTATCTTAATTTATTTTTCCATTTATTTTTATTTATATTTTAAAAATTTTTATAAAGTTCAAAATTTTTTATTTTTATTTTTTGAATCTTTTTTATTTTATTATTTTTCTTGCTATTTTTGTCCTACTTTGTAATTTTTTAATAACTTTTTCCCTTCAAAATTTTCCTTCTTTTTACTTTTTTTTCATATGCTTTCATTTTTACTTGTTTTAATTTTTTCGTTATTTTAAAAATTTTTATTTTTCTGTTTTTTTTTTTCCAAATCTTTTGTCTTTTCATTTTTATTCTTTTTTCTTTTCTCACAAATTTCCTTTCATTTCTTATTTGCGTTTTTAAATTCTCATACTTTTTTTATTTTGCATTAAATTTTCTCTTTTTTAATTTTTTGTCGCACTTTTTATATTGTTTTATTATTAGGTCTTATATGTTTTTCAATTTTTTGTTCCTTTTTAAACTAGTTTTTTTTCATTTTGTCATTCCATTTCATTTTTGAAATTTTTCTTCAATTTTTGTCCTTTTTTATTTTCTTACTTTTTATAATTTCTTGTTTTTTTTTGTGCTTTATTTATCTTTTTTCTTTTGCTTTAATTTTCTTTCTTTCTTTTTTTATAGTTTCATAAATTTTTATTAAGTTTTGACATTTTTTATTTTTCTATCTTTTTTTCTTTTCTTTTTTTATTTTATCATTCTCGGTTATTTTTTATTGCATTTTTATAATTTTTCATTAACTTTTTCTCCTTTCAAAATTTTCTTCTTTTTTTTATGTGCTTTCGTTTCTTTTTTCTTCACTTTTTTCTTTGTTTTAAAATTTTCTATAAATTTTTTTCTTTTTGTTTTATTTCATATTTTTGCCTCTTCATTTTTTATTTTTTTTCTCAAATTTTATTTTATATATTTTGTGTTTTCATTTTTTATTTTTTTCTTGCTTTTTCTTAAATCTTTTTGTTTGCACTTTTTTTTTTTTTATTTCTTCTTTATAATTTTAAAACCTCAAACTTCTTTTTTTGTGCACATTCTTTTATTTTTATTTATATTTTTTATTAACTTTTATTTTATTTTTCATCTTTCGTATTTTATATCTTTTTCCTTTATTTGTTGTATATATTTTTATAATTTTTCATTAATCCTTTTTTTCTTTTTCTTTTAACTTATTTGTTGATTTACTTTCATTTTTTTCTTGCTTTTTATATATTTTGTTTTTTTTATTTTTTTTCTTGCTTTTTCTTATATCTTTTTTTTCACACTTTCTTTTTATTTCTTCTTTACAATTTTAAAACCTCAAACTTCTTTTTTTGTGCACTTCCTTTTGTTTTTGTTTTATTTTTTTCTTTAAACTAAAAGTTTTTTTCTATTTTATATGTCAAATTCTTATTCATTTTGTCTTTTTATATTCTTTTCATTTGCTAATTTTTTATTTTCTTACTTTTTTTTATCTTTTTCCATTTTTTGGTTTTTTTTGGTTTTTTTTTTCTTTTATATTACTATTTTTTATTTGTTTTTTATTCGTATTTTTATTTTTTGAATCTTTTTTATTTTTTCATTTTCATTTTTTTTGTTCTATGTTCTAATTTTTCAATAACTTTTTCCCTTTGAAATTTTCTTTCTTTTGCTTTTTTTTTTTTTCATATGCTTTCAGTTTTACTTGTTTTAATTTTTTTCGTTGTTTTAAAATTTTTTACATTTCTTTTTTCTTTTTTTATTCCAAATCTTTTGTCTTTTCATTTTTATTCTTTTCTTATTTTTTTTCACAAATTTCCTTTCATTTCTTATTTGCATTTTTAAATTATCAGACTTTTTTTGCGCACTTTCTTTTTGTTTTTATTTATATTTTTTATTAACTTTTATTTTATTTTTTTATCTTTGATTTTTTATATCTTTTTCCTATATTTGTTATATTTTTGTTGTTTTTCTTTGTATATTCTGAACTAAAAGTTTTTTTCTATTTTGTATTTGAAATTTTTATTCATTTTGTCTTTTGTATTTTTTTATTCGCTAATTTTTTAATATCTTACTTTTTTATTTTTTGCTTTTTTGGTATTTTATTTAATTTTTTCTTCCATATTAATATTTTATCTTAATTTATTTTTCCATTTATTTTTATTTATATTTTAAAAATTTTTATAAAGTTCAAAATTTTTTATTTTTATTTTTTGAATCTTTTTTATTTTATTATTTTTCTTGCTATTTTTGTCCTACTTTGTAATTTTTTAATAACTTTTTCCCTTCAAAATTTTCCTTCTTTTTACTTTTTTTTCATATGCTTTCATTTTTACTTGTTTTAATTTTTTCGTTATTTTAAAAATTTTTATTTTTCTGTTTTTTTTTTTCCAAATCTTTTGTCTTTTCATTTTTATTCTTTTTTCTTTTCTCACAAATTTCCTTTCATTTCTTATTTGCGTTTTTAAATTCTCATACTTTTTTTATTTTGCATTAAATTTTCTCTTTTTTAATTTTTTGTCGCACTTTTTATATTGTTTTATTATTAGGTCTTATATGTTTTTCAATTTTTTGTTCCTTTTTAAACTAGTTTTTTTTCATTTTGTCATTCCATTTCATTTTTGAAATTTTTCTTCAATTTTTGTCCTTTTTTATTTTCTTACTTTTTATAATTTCTTGTTTTTTTTTGTGCTTTATTTATCTTTTTTCTTTTGCTTTAATTTTCTTTCTTTCTTTTTTTATAGTTTCATAAATTTTTATTAAGTTTTGACATTTTTTATTTTTCTATCTTTTTTTCTTTTCTTTTTTTATTTTATCATTCTCGGTTATTTTTTATTGCATTTTTATAATTTTTCATTAACTTTTTCTCCTTTCAAAATTTTCTTCTTTTTTTTATGTGCTTTCGTTTCTTTTTTCTTCACTTTTTTCTTTGTTTTAAAATTTTCTATAAATTTTTTTCTTTTTGTTTTATTTCATATTTTTGCCTCTTCATTTTTTATTTTTTTTCTCAAATTTTATTTTATATATTTTGTGTTTTCATTTTTTATTTTTTTCTTGCTTTTTCTTAAATCTTTTTGTTTGCACTTTTTTTTTTTTTATTTCTTCTTTATAATTTTAAAACCTCAAACTTCTTTTTTTGTGCACATTCTTTTATTTTTATTTATATTTTTTATTAACTTTTATTTTATTTTTCATCTTTCGTATTTTATATCTTTTTCCTTTATTTGTTGTATATATTTTTATAATTTTTCATTAATCCTTTTTTTCTTTTTCTTTTAACTTATTTGTTGATTTACTTTCATTTTTTTCTTGCTTTTTATATATTTTGTTTTTTTTATTTTTTTTCTTGCTTTTTCTTATATCTTTTTTTTCACACTTTCTTTTTATTTCTTCTTTACAATTTTAAAACCTCAAACTTCTTTTTTTGTGCACTTCCTTTTGTTTTTGTTTTATTTTTTTCTTTAAACTAAAAGTTTTTTTCTATTTTATATGTCAAATTCTTATTCATTTTGTCTTTTTATATTCTTTTCATTTGCTAATTTTTTATTTTCTTACTTTTTTTTATCTTTTTCCATTTTTTGGTTTTTTTTGGTTTTTTTTTTCTTTTATATTACTATTTTTTATTTGTTTTTTATTCGTATTTTTATTTTTTGAATCTTTTTTATTTTTTCATTTTCATTTTTTTTGTTCTATGTTCTAATTTTTCAATAACTTTTTCCCTTTGAAATTTTCTTTCTTTTGCTTTTTTTTTTTTTCATATGCTTTCAGTTTTACTTGTTTTAATTTTTTTCGTTGTTTTAAAATTTTTTACATTTCTTTTTTCTTTTTTTATTCCAAATCTTTTGTCTTTTCATTTTTATTCTTTTCTTATTTTTTTCACAAATTTCCTTTCATTTCTTATTTGCATTTTTAAATTATCAGACTTTTTTTGCGCACTTTCTTTTTGTTTTTATTTATATTTTTTATTAACTTTTATTTTATTTTTTTATCTTTGATTTTTTATATCTTTTTCCTATATTTGTTATATTTTTGTTGTTTTTCTTTGTATATTCTGAACTAAAAGTTTTTTTCTATTTTGTATTTGAAATTTTTATTCATTTTGTCTTTTGTATTTTTTTATTCGCTAATTTTTTAATATCTTACTTTTTTATTTTTTGCTTTTTTGGTATTTTATTTAATTTTTTCTTCCATATTAATATTTTATCTTAATTTATTTTTCCATTTATTTTTATTTATATTTTAAAAATTTTTATAAAGTTCAAAATTTTTTATTTTTATTTTTTGAATCTTTTTTATTTTATTATTTTTCTTGCTATTTTTGTCCTACTTTGTAATTTTTTAATAACTTTTTCCCTTCAAAATTTTCCTTCTTTTTACTTTTTTTTCATATGCTTTCATTTTTACTTGTTTTAATTTTTTCGTTATTTTAAAAATTTTTATTTTTCTGTTTTTTTTTTTCCAAATCTTTTGTCTTTTCATTTTTATTCTTTTTTCTTTTCTCACAAATTTCCTTTCATTTCTTATTTGCGTTTTTAAATTCTCATACTTTTTTTATTTTGCATTAAATTTTCTCTTTTTTAATTTTTTGTCGCACTTTTTATATTGTTTTATTATTAGGTCTTATATGTTTTTCAATTTTTTGTTCCTTTTTAAACTAGTTTTTTTTCATTTTGTCATTCCATTTCATTTTTGAAATTTTTCTTCAATTTTTGTCCTTTTTTATTTTCTTACTTTTTATAATTTCTTGTTTTTTTTTGTGCTTTATTTATCTTTTTTCTTTTGCTTTAATTTTCTTTCTTTCTTTTTTTATAGTTTCATAAATTTTTATTAAGTTTTGACATTTTTTATTTTTCTATCTTTTTTTCTTTTCTTTTTTTATTTTATCATTCTCGGTTATTTTTTATTGCATTTTTATAATTTTTCATTAACTTTTTCTCCTTTCAAAATTTTCTTCTTTTTTTTATGTGCTTTCGTTTCTTTTTTCTTCACTTTTTTCTTTGTTTTAAAATTTTCTATAAATTTTTTTCTTTTTGTTTTATTTCATATTTTTGCCTCTTCATTTTTTATTTTTTTTCTCAAATTTTATTTTATATATTTTGTGTTTTCATTTTTTATTTTTTTCTTGCTTTTTCTTAAATCTTTTTGTTTGCACTTTTTTTTTTTTTATTTCTTCTTTATAATTTTAAAACCTCAAACTTCTTTTTTTGTGCACATTCTTTTATTTTTATTTATATTTTTTATTAACTTTTATTTTATTTTTCATCTTTCGTATTTTATATCTTTTTCCTTTATTTGTTGTATATATTTTTATAATTTTTCATTAATCCTTTTTTTCTTTTTCTTTTAACTTATTTGTTGATTTACTTTCATTTTTTTCTTGCTTTTTATATATTTTGTTTTTTTTATTTTTTTTCTTGCTTTTTCTTATATCTTTTTTTTCACACTTTCTTTTTATTTCTTCTTTACAATTTTAAAACCTCAAACTTCTTTTTTTGTGCACTTCCTTTTGTTTTTGTTTTATTTTTTTCTTTAAACTAAAAGTTTTTTTCTATTTTATATGTCAAATTCTTATTCATTTTGTCTTTTTATATTCTTTTCATTTGCTAATTTTTTATTTTCTTACTTTTTTTTATCTTTTTCCATTTTTTGGTATTTTTTGGTTTTTTTTTTCTTTTATATTACTATTTTTTATTTGTTTTTTATTCGTATTTTTATTTTTTGAATCTTTTTTATTTTTTCATTTTCATTTTTTTTGTTCTATGTTCTAATTTTTCAATAACTTTTTCCCTTTGAAATTTTCTTTCTTTTGCTTTTTTTTTTTTTCATATGCTTTCAGTTTTACTTGTTTTAATTTTTTTCGTTGTTTTAAAATTTTTTACATTTCTTTTTTCTTTTTTTATTCCAAATCTTTTGTCTTTTCATTTTTATTCTTTTCTTATTTTTTTCACAAATTTCCTTTCATTTCTTATTTGCATTTTTAAATTATCAGACTTTTTTTGCGCACTTTCTTTTTGTTTTTATTTATATTTTTTATTAACTTTTATTTTATTTTTTTATCTTTGATTTTTTATATCTTTTTCCTATATTTGTTATATTTTTGTTGTTTTTCTTTGTATATTCTGAACTAAAAGTTTTTTTCTATTTTGTATTTGAAATTTTTATTCATTTTGTCTTTTGTATTTTTTTATTCGCTAATTTTTTAATATCTTACTTTTTTATTTTTTGCTTTTTTGGTATTTTATTTAATTTTTTCTTCCATATTAATATTTTATCTTAATTTATTTTTCCATTTATTTTTATTTATATTTTAAAAATTTTTATAAAGTTCAAAATTTTTTATTTTTATTTTTTGAATCTTTTTTATTTTATTATTTTTCTTGCTATTTTTGTCCTACTTTGTAATTTTTTAATAACTTTTTCCCTTCAAAATTTTCCTTCTTTTTACTTTTTTTTCATATGCTTTCATTTTTACTTGTTTTAATTTTTTCGTTATTTTAAAAATTTTTATTTTTCTGTTTTTTTTTTTCCAAATCTTTTGTCTTTTCATTTTTATTCTTTTTTCTTTTCTCACAAATTTCCTTTCATTTCTTATTTGCGTTTTTAAATTCTCATACTTTTTTTATTTTGCATTAAATTTTCTCTTTTTTAATTTTTTGTCGCACTTTTTATATTGTTTTATTATTAGGTCTTATATGTTTTTCAATTTTTTGTTCCTTTTTAAACTAGTTTTTTTTCATTTTGTCATTCCATTTCATTTTTGAAATTTTTCTTCAATTTTTGTCCTTTTTTATTTTCTTACTTTTTATAATTTCTTGTTTTTTTTTGTGCTTTATTTATCTTTTTTCTTTTGCTTTAATTTTCTTTCTTTCTTTTTTTATAGTTTCATAAATTTTTATTAAGTTTTGACATTTTTTATTTTTCTATCTTTTTTTCTTTTCTTTTTTTATTTTATCATTCTCGGTTATTTTTTATTGCATTTTTATAATTTTTCATTAACTTTTTCTCCTTTCAAAATTTTCTTCTTTTTTTTTATGTGCTTTCGTTTCTTTTTTCTTCACTTTTTTCTTTGTTTTAAAATTTTCTATAAATTTTTTTCTTTTTGTTTTATTTCATATTTTTGCCTCTTCATTTTTTATTTTTTTTCTCAAATTTTATTTTATATATTTTGTGTTTTCATTTTTTATTTTTTTCTTGCTTTTTCTTAAATCTTTTTGTTTGCACTTTTTTTTTTTTTATTTCTTCTTTATAATTTTAAAACCTCAAACTTCTTTTTTTGTGCACATTCTTTTATTTTTATTTATATTTTTTATTAACTTTTATTTTATTTTTCATCTTTCGTATTTTATATCTTTTTCCTTTATTTGTTGTATATATTTTTATAATTTTTCATTAATCCTTTTTTTCTTTTTCTTTTAACTTATTTGTTGATTTACTTTCATTTTTTTCTTGCTTTTTATATATTTTGTTTTTTTTATTTTTTTTCTTGCTTTTTCTTATATCTTTTTTTTCACACTTTCTTTTTATTTCTTCTTTACAATTTTAAAACCTCAAACTTCTTTTTTTGTGCACTTCCTTTTGTTTTTGTTTTATTTTTTTCTTTAAACTAAAAGTTTTTTTCTATTTTATATGTCAAATTCTTATTCATTTTGTCTTTTTATATTCTTTTCATTTGCTAATTTTTTATTTTCTTACTTTTTTTTATCTTTTTCCATTTTTTGGTATTTTTTGGTTTTTTTTTTCTTTTATATTACTATTTTTTATTTGTTTTTTATTCGTATTTTTATTTTTTGAATCTTTTTTATTTTTTCATTTTCATTTTTTTTGTTCTATGTTCTAATTTTTCAATAACTTTTTCCCTTTGAAATTTTCTTTCTTTTGCTTTTTTTTTTTTTCATATGCTTTCAGTTTTACTTGTTTTAATTTTTTTCGTTGTTTTAAAATTTTTTACATTTCTTTTTTCTTTTTTTATTCCAAATCTTTTGTCTTTTCATTTTTATTCTTTTCTTATTTTTTTCACAAATTTCCTTTCATTTCTTATTTGCATTTTTAAATTATCAGACTTTTTTTGCGCACTTTCTTTTTGTTTTTATTTATATTTTTTATTAACTTTTATTTTATTTTTTTATCTTTGATTTTTTATATCTTTTTCCTATATTTGTTATATTTTTGTTGTTTTTCTTTGTATATTCTGAACTAAAAGTTTTTTTCTATTTTGTATTTGAAATTTTTATTCATTTTGTCTTTTGTATTTTTTTATTCGCTAATTTTTTAATATCTTACTTTTTTATTTTTTGCTTTTTTGGTATTTTATTTAATTTTTTCTTCCATATTAATATTTTATCTTAATTTATTTTTCCATTTATTTTTATTTATATTTTAAAAATTTTTATAAAGTTCAAAATTTTTTATTTTTATTTTTTGAATCTTTTTTATTTTATTATTTTTCTTGCTATTTTTGTCCTACTTTGTAATTTTTTAATAACTTTTTCCCTTCAAAATTTTCCTTCTTTTTACTTTTTTTTCATATGCTTTCATTTTTACTTGTTTTAATTTTTTCGTTATTTTAAAAATTTTTATTTTTCTGTTTTTTTTTTTCCAAATCTTTTGTCTTTTCATTTTTATTCTTTTTTCTTTTCTCACAAATTTCCTTTCATTTCTTATTTGCGTTTTTAAATTCTCATACTTTTTTTATTTTGCATTAAATTTTCTCTTTTTTAAATTTTTTGTCGCACTTTTTATATTGTTTTATTATTAGGTCTTATATGTTTTTCAATTTTTTGTTCCTTTTTAAACTAGTTTTTTTTCATTTTGTCATTCCATTTCATTTTTGAAATTTTTCTTCAATTTTTGTCCTTTTTTATTTTCTTACTTTTTATAATTTCTTGTTTTTTTTTGTGCTTTATTTATCTTTTTTCTTTTGCTTTAATTTTCTTTCTTTCTTTTTTTATAGTTTCATAAATTTTTATTAAGTTTTGACATTTTTTATTTTTCTATCTTTTTTTCTTTTCTTTTTTTATTTTATCATTCTCGGTTATTTTTTATTGCATTTTTATAATTTTTCATTAACTTTTTCTCCTTTCAAAATTTTCTTCTTTTTTTTATGTGCTTTC
This sequence comes from Durio zibethinus, assembly GCF_047325235.1. Lineage (NCBI taxonomy): Eukaryota > Viridiplantae > Streptophyta > Magnoliopsida > Malvales > Malvaceae > Durio > Durio zibethinus. Next base: position 114,927 of record NW_028322712.1, read on the forward strand.
GTTTCTTTTTTCTTCACTTTTTTCTTTGTTTTAAAATTTTCTATAAATTTTTTTCTTTTTGTTTTATTTCATATTTTTGCCTCTTCATTTTTTATTTTTTTTCTCAAATTTTATTTTATATATTTTGTGTTTTCATTTTTTATTTTTTTCTTGCTTTTTCTTAAATCTTTTTGTTTGCACTTTTTTTTTTTTTATTTCTTCTTTATAATTTTAAAACCTCAAACTTCTTTTTTTGTGCACATTCTTTTATTTTTATTTATATTTTTTATTAACTTTTATTTTATTTTTCATCTTTCGTATTTTATATCTTTTTCCTTTATTTGTTGTATATATTTTTATAATTTTTCATTAATCCTTTTTTTCTTTTTCTTTTAACTTATTTGTTGATTTACTTTCATTTTTTTCTTGCTTTTTATATATTTTGTTTTTTTTATTTTTTTTCTTGCTTTTTCTTATATCTTTTTTTTCACACTTTCTTTTTATTTCTTCTTTACAATTTTAAAACCTCAAACTTCTTTTTTTGTGCACTTCCTTTTGTTTTTGTTTTATTTTTTTCTTTAAACTAAAAGTTTTTTTCTATTTTATATGTCAAATTCTTATTCATTTTGTCTTTTTATATTCTTTTCATTTGCTAATTTTTTATTTTCTTACTTTTTTTTATCTTTTTCCATTTTTTGGTATTTTTTGGTTTTTTTTTTCTTTTATATTACTATTTTTTATTTGTTTTTTATTCGTATTTTTATTTTTTGAATCTTTTTTATTTTTTCATTTTCATTTTTTTTGTTCTATGTTCTAATTTTTCAATAACTTTTTCCCTTTGAAATTTTCTTTCTTTTGCTTTTTTTTTTTTTCATATGCTTTCAGTTTTACTTGTTTTAATTTTTTTCGTTGTTTTAAAATTTTTTACATTTCTTTTTTCTTTTTTTATTCCAAATCTTTTGTCTTTTCATTTTTATTCTTTTCTTATTTTTTTCACAAATTTCCTTTCATTTCTTATTTGCATTTTTAAATTATCAGACTTTTTTTGCGCACTTTCTTTTTGTTTTTATTTATATTTTTTATTAACTTTTATTTTATTTTTTTATCTTTGATTTTTTATATCTTTTTCCTATATTTGTTATATTTTTGTTGTTTTTCTTTGTATATTCTGAACTAAAAGTTTTTTTCTATTTTGTATTTGAAATTTTTATTCATTTTGTCTTTTGTATTTTTTTATTCGCTAATTTTTTAATATCTTACTTTTTTATTTTTTGCTTTTTTGGTATTTTATTTAATTTTTTCTTCCATATTAATATTTTATCTTAATTTATTTTTCCATTTATTTTTATTTATATTTTAAAAATTTTTATAAAGTTCAAAATTTTTTATTTTTATTTTTTGAATCTTTTTTATTTTATTATTTTTCTTGCTATTTTTGTCCTACTTTGTAATTTTTTAATAACTTTTTCCCTTCAAAATTTTCCTTCTTTTTACTTTTTTTTCATATGCTTTCATTTTTACTTGTTTTAATTTTTTCGTTATTTTAAAAATTTTTATTTTTCTGTTTTTTTTTTTCCAAATCTTTTGTCTTTTCATTTTTATTCTTTTTTCTTTTCTCACAAATTTCCTTTCATTTCTTATTTGCGTTTTTAAATTCTCATACTTTTTTTATTTTGCATTAAATTTTCTCTTTTTTAATTTTTTGTCGCACTTTTTATATTGTTTTATTATTAGGTCTTATATGTTTTTCAATTTTTTGTTCCTTTTTAAACTAGTTTTTTTTCATTTTGTCATTCCATTTCATTTTTGAAATTTTTCTTCAATTTTTGTCCTTTTTTATTTTCTTACTTTTTATAATTTCTTGTTTTTTTTTGTGCTTTATTTATCTTTTTTCTTTTGCTTTAATTTTCTTTCTTTCTTTTTTTATAGTTTCATAAATTTTTATTAAGTTTTGACATTTTTTATTTTTCTATCTTTTTTTCTTTTCTTTTTTTATTTTATCATTCTCGGTTATTTTTTATTGCATTTTTATAATTTTTCATTAACTTTTTCTCCTTTCAAAATTTTCTTCTTTTTTTTTATGTGCTTTCGTTTCTTTTTTCTTCACTTTTTTCTTTGTTTTAAAATTTTCTATAAATTTTTTTCTTTTTGTTTTATTTCATATTTTTGCCTCTTCATTTTTTATTTTTTTTCTCAAATTTTATTTTATATATTTTGTGTTTTCATTTTTTATTTTTTTCTTGCTTTTTCTTAAATCTTTTTGTTTGCACTTTTTTTTTTTTTATTTCTTCTTTATAATTTTAAAACCTCAAACTTCTTTTTTTGTGCACATTCTTTTATTTTTATTTATATTTTTTATTAACTTTTATTTTATTTTTCATCTTTCGTATTTTATATCTTTTTCCTTTATTTGTTGTATATATTTTTATAATTTTTCATTAATCCTTTTTTTCTTTTTCTTTTAACTTATTTGTTGATTTACTTTCATTTTTTTCTTGCTTTTTATATATTTTGTTTTTTTTATTTTTTTTCTTGCTTTTTCTTATATCTTTTTTTTCACACTTTCTTTTTATTTCTTCTTTACAATTTTAAAACCTCAAACTTCTTTTTTTGTGCACTTCCTTTTGTTTTTGTTTTATTTTTTTCTTTAAACTAAAAGTTTTTTTCTATTTTATATGTCAAATTCTTATTCATTTTGTCTTTTTATATTCTTTTCATTTGCTAATTTTTTATTTTCTTACTTTTTTTTATCTTTTTCCATTTTTTGGTATTTTTTGGTTTTTTTTTTCTTTTATATTACTATTTTTTATTTGTTTTTTATTCGTATTTTTATTTTTTGAATCTTTTTTATTTTTTCATTTTCATTTTTTTTGTTCTATGTTCTAATTTTTCAATAACTTTTTCCCTTTGAAATTTTCTTTCTTTTGCTTTTTTTTTTTTTCATATGCTTTCAGTTTTACTTGTTTTAATTTTTTTCGTTGTTTTAAAATTTTTTACATTTCTTTTTTCTTTTTTTATTCCAAATCTTTTGTCTTTTCATTTTTATTCTTTTCTTATTTTTTTCACAAATTTCCTTTCATTTCTTATTTGCATTTTTAAATTATCAGACTTTTTTTGCGCACTTTCTTTTTGTTTTTATTTATATTTTTTATTAACTTTTATTTTATTTTTTTATCTTTGATTTTTTATATCTTTTTCCTATATTTGTTATATTTTTGTTGTTTTTCTTTGTATATTCTGAACTAAAAGTTTTTTTCTATTTTGTATTTGAAATTTTTATTCATTTTGTCTTTTGTATTTTTTTATTCGCTAATTTTTTAATATCTTACTTTTTTATTTTTTGCTTTTTTGGTATTTTATTTAATTTTTTCTTCCATATTAATATTTTATCTTAATTTATTTTTCCATTTATTTTTATTTATATTTTAAAAATTTTTATAAAGTTCAAAATTTTTTATTTTTATTTTTTGAATCTTTTTTATTTTATTATTTTTCTTGCTATTTTTGTCCTACTTTGTAATTTTTTAATAACTTTTTCCCTTCAAAATTTTCCTTCTTTTTACTTTTTTTTCATATGCTTTCATTTTTACTTGTTTTAATTTTTTCGTTATTTTAAAAATTTTTATTTTTCTGTTTTTTTTTTTCCAAATCTTTTGTCTTTTCATTTTTATTCTTTTTTCTTTTCTCACAAATTTCCTTTCATTTCTTATTTGCGTTTTTAAATTCTCATACTTTTTTTATTTTGCATTAAATTTTCTCTTTTTTAATTTTTTGTCGCACTTTTTATATTGTTTTATTATTAGGTCTTATATGTTTTTCAATTTTTTGTTCCTTTTTAAACTAGTTTTTTTTCATTTTGTCATTCCATTTCATTTTTGAAATTTTTCTTCAATTTTTGTCCTTTTTTATTTTCTTACTTTTTATAATTTCTTGTTTTTTTTTGTGCTTTATTTATCTTTTTTCTTTTGCTTTAATTTTCTTTCTTTCTTTTTTTATAGTTTCATAAATTTTTATTAAGTTTTGACATTTTTTATTTTTCTATCTTTTTTTCTTTTCTTTTTTTATTTTATCATTCTCGGTTATTTTTTATTGCATTTTTATAATTTTTCATTAACTTTTTCTCCTTTCAAAATTTTCTTCTTTTTTTTATGTGCTTTCGTTTCTTTTTTCTTCACTTTTTTCTTTGTTTTAAAATTTTCTATAAATTTTTTTCTTTTTGTTTTATTTCATATTTTTGCCTCTTCATTTTTTATTTTTTTTCTCAAATTTTATTTTATATATTTTGTGTTTTCATTTTTTATTTTTTTCTTGCTTTTTCTTAAATCTTTTTGTTTGCACTTTTTTTTTTTTTATTTCTTCTTTATAATTTTAAAACCTCAAACTTCTTTTTTTGTGCACATTCTTTTATTTTTATTTATATTTTTTATTAACTTTTATTTTATTTTTCATCTTTCGTATTTTATATCTTTTTCCTTTATTTGTTGTATATATTTTTATAATTTTTCATTAATCCTTTTTTTCTTTTTCTTTTAACTTATTTGTTGATTTACTTTCATTTTTTTCTTGCTTTTTATATATTTTGTTTTTTTTATTTTTTTTCTTGCTTTTTCTTATATCTTTTTTTTCACACTTTCTTTTTATTTCTTCTTTACAATTTTAAAACCTCAAACTTCTTTTTTTGTGCACTTCCTTTTGTTTTTGTTTTATTTTTTTCTTTAAACTAAAAGTTTTTTTCTATTTTATATGTCAAATTCTTATTCATTTTGTCTTTTTATATTCTTTTCATTTGCTAATTTTTTATTTTCTTACTTTTTTTTATCTTTTTCCATTTTTTGGTTTTTTTTGGTTTTTTTTTTCTTTTATATTACTATTTTTTATTTGTTTTTTATTCGTATTTTTATTTTTTGAATCTTTTTTATTTTTTCATTTTCATTTTTTTTGTTCTATGTTCTAATTTTTCAATAACTTTTTCCCTTTGAAATTTTCTTTCTTTTGCTTTTTTTTTTTTTCATATGCTTTCAGTTTTACTTGTTTTAATTTTTTTCGTTGTTTTAAAATTTTTTACATTTCTTTTTTCTTTTTTTATTCCAAATCTTTTGTCTTTTCATTTTTATTCTTTTCTTATTTTTTTCACAAATTTCCTTTCATTTCTTATTTGCATTTTTAAATTATCAGACTTTTTTTGCGCACTTTCTTTTTGTTTTTATTTATATTTTTTATTAACTTTTATTTTATTTTTTTATCTTTGATTTTTTATATCTTTTTCCTATATTTGTTATATTTTTGTTGTTTTTCTTTGTATATTCTGAACTAAAAGTTTTTTTCTATTTTGTATTTGAAATTTTTATTCATTTTGTCTTTTGTATTTTTTTATTCGCTAATTTTTTAATATCTTACTTTTTTATTTTTTGCTTTTTTGGTATTTTATTTAATTTTTTCTTCCATATTAATATTTTATCTTAATTTATTTTTCCATTTATTTTTATTTATATTTTAAAAATTTTTATAAAGTTCAAAATTTTTTATTTTTATTTTTTGAATCTTTTTTATTTTATTATTTTTCTTGCTATTTTTGTCCTACTTTGTAATTTTTTAATAACTTTTTCCCTTCAAAATTTTCCTTCTTTTTACTTTTTTTTCATATGCTTTCATTTTTACTTGTTTTAATTTTTTCGTTATTTTAAAAATTTTTATTTTTCTGTTTTTTTTTTTCCAAATCTTTTGTCTTTTCATTTTTATTCTTTTTTCTTTTCTCACAAATTTCCTTTCATTTCTTATTTGCGTTTTTAAATTCTCATACTTTTTTTATTTTGCATTAAATTTTCTCTTTTTTAATTTTTTGTCGCACTTTTTATATTGTTTTATTATTAGGTCTTATATGTTTTTCAATTTTTTGTTCCTTTTTAAACTAGTTTTTTTTCATTTTGTCATTCCATTTCATTTTTGAAATTTTTCTTCAATTTTTGTCCTTTTTTATTTTCTTACTTTTTATAATTTCTTGTTTTTTTTTGTGCTTTATTTATCTTTTTTCTTTTGCTTTAATTTTCTTTCTTTCTTTTTTTATAGTTTCATAAATTTTTATTAAGTTTTGACATTTTTTATTTTTCTATCTTTTTTTCTTTTCTTTTTTTATTTTATCATTCTCGGTTATTTTTTATTGCATTTTTATAATTTTTCATTAACTTTTTCTCCTTTCAAAATTTTCTTCTTTTTTTTATGTGCTTTCGTTTCTTTTTTCTTCACTTTTTTCTTTGTTTTAAAATTTTCTATAAATTTTTTTCTTTTTGTTTTATTTCATATTTTTGCCTCTTCATTTTTTATTTTTTTTCTCAAATTTTATTTTATATATTTTGTGTTTTCATTTTTTATTTTTTTCTTGCTTTTTCTTAAATCTTTTTGTTTGCACTTTTTTTTTTTTTATTTCTTCTTTATAATTTTAAAACCTCAAACTTCTTTTTTTGTGCACATTCTTTTATTTTTATTTATATTTTTTATTAACTTTTATTTTATTTTTCATCTTTCGTATTTTATATCTTTTTCCTTTATTTGTTGTATATATTTTTATAATTTTTCATTAATCCTTTTTTTCTTTTTCTTTTAACTTATTTGTTGATTTACTTTCATTTTTTTCTTGCTTTTTATATATTTTGTTTTTTTTATTTTTTTTCTTGCTTTTTCTTATATCTTTTTTTTCACACTTTCTTTTTATTTCTTCTTTACAATTTTAAAACCTCAAACTTCTTTTTTTGTGCACTTCCTTTTGTTTTTGTTTTATTTTTTTCTTTAAACTAAAAGTTTTTTTCTATTTTATATGTCAAATTCTTATTCATTTTGTCTTTTTATATTCTTTTCATTTGCTAATTTTTTATTTTCTTACTTTTTTTTATCTTTTTCCATTTTTTGGTATTTTTTGGTTTTTTTTTTCTTTTATATTACTATTTTTTATTTGTTTTTTATTCGTATTTTTATTTTTTGAATCTTTTTTATTTTTTCATTTTCATTTTTTTTGTTCTATGTTCTAATTTTTCAATAACTTTTTCCCTTTGAAATTTTCTTTCTTTTGCTTTTTTTTTTTTTCATATGCTTTCAGTTTTACTTGTTTTAATTTTTTTCGTTGTTTTAAAATTTTTTACATTTCTTTTTTCTTTTTTTATTCCAAATCTTTTGTCTTTTCATTTTTATTCTTTTCTTATTTTTTTCACAAATTTCCTTTCATTTCTTATTTGCATTTTTAAATTATCAGACTTTTTTTGCGCACTTTCTTTTTGTTTTTATTTATATTTTTTATTAACTTTTATTTTATTTTTTTATCTTTGATTTTTTATATCTTTTTCCTATATTTGTTATATTTTTGTTGTTTTTCTTTGTATATTCTGAACTAAAAGTTTTTTTCTATTTTGTATTTGAAATTTTTATTCATTTTGTCTTTTGTATTTTTTTATTCGCTAATTTTTTAATATCTTACTTTTTTATTTTTTGCTTTTTTGGTATTTTATTTAATTTTTTCTTCCATATTAATATTTTATCTTAATTTATTTTTCCATTTATTTTTATTTATATTTTAAAAATTTTTATAAAGTTCAAAATTTTTTATTTTTATTTTTTGAATCTTTTTTATTTTATTATTTTTCTTGCTATTTTTGTCCTACTTTGTAATTTTTTAATAACTTTTTCCCTTCAAAATTTTCCTTCTTTTTACTTTTTTTTCATATGCTTTCATTTTTACTTGTTTTAATTTTTTCGTTATTTTAAAAATTTTTATTTTTCTGTTTTTTTTTTTCCAAATCTTTTGTCTTTTCATTTTTATTCTTTTTTCTTTTCTCACAAATTTCCTTTCATTTCTTATTTGCGTTTTTAAATTCTCATACTTTTTTTATTTTGCATTAAATTTTCTCTTTTTTAATTTTTTGTCGCACTTTTTATATTGTTTTATTATTAGGTCTTATATGTTTTTCAATTTTTTGTTCCTTTTTAAACTAGTTTTTTTTCATTTTGTCATTCCATTTCATTTTTGAAATTTTTCTTCAATTTTTGTCCTTTTTTATTTTCTTACTTTTTATAATTTCTTGTTTTTTTTTGTGCTTTATTTATCTTTTTTCTTTTGCTTTAATTTTCTTTCTTTCTTTTTTTATAGTTTCATAAATTTTTATTAAGTTTTGACATTTTTTATTTTTCTATCTTTTTTTCTTTTCTTTTTTTATTTTATCATTCTCGGTTATTTTTTATTGCATTTTTATAATTTTTCATTAACTTTTTCTCCTTTCAAAATTTTCTTCTTTTTTTTATGTGCTTTCGTTTCTTTTTTCTTCACTTTTTTCTTTGTTTTAAAATTTTCTATAAATTTTTTTCTTTTTGTTTTATTTCATATTTTTGCCTCTTCATTTTTTATTTTTTTTCTCAAATTTTATTTTATATATTTTGTGTTTTCATTTTTTATTTTTTTCTTGCTTTTTCTTAAATCTTTTTGTTTGCACTTTTTTTTTTTTTATTTCTTCTTTATAATTTTAAAACCTCAAACTTCTTTTTTTGTGCACATTCTTTTATTTTTATTTATATTTTTTATTAACTTTTATTTTATTTTTCATCTTTCGTATTTTATATCTTTTTCCTTTATTTGTTGTATATATTTTTATAATTTTTCATTAATCCTTTTTTTCTTTTTCTTTTAACTTATTTGTTGATTTACTTTCATTTTTTTCTTGCTTTTTATATATTTTGTTTTTTTTATTTTTTTTCTTGCTTTTTCTTATATCTTTTTTTTCACACTTTCTTTTTATTTCTTCTTTACAATTTTAAAACCTCAAACTTCTTTTTTTGTGCACTTCCTTTTGTTTTTGTTTTATTTTTTTCTTTAAACTAAAAGTTTTTTTCTATTTTATATGTCAAATTCTTATTCATTTTGTCTTTTTATATTCTTTTCATTTGCTAATTTTTTATTTTCTTACTTTTTTTTATCTTTTTCCATTTTTTGGTTTTTTTTGGTTTTTTTTTTCTTTTATATTACTATTTTTTATTTGTTTTTTATTCGTATTTTTATTTTTTGAATCTTTTTTATTTTTTCATTTTCATTTTTTTTGTTCTATGTTCTAATTTTTCAATAACTTTTTCCCTTTGAAATTTTCTTTCTTTTGCTTTTTTTTTTTTTCATATGCTTTCAGTTTTACTTGTTTTAATTTTTTTCGTTGTTTTAAAATTTTTTACATTTCTTTTTTCTTTTTTTATTCCAAATCTTTTGTCTTTTCATTTTTATTCTTTTCTTATTTTTTTCACAAATTTCCTTTCATTTCTTATTTGCATTTTTAAATTATCAGACTTTTTTTGCGCACTTTCTTTTTGTTTTTATTTATATTTTTTATTAACTTTTATTTTATTTTTTTATCTTTGATTTTTTATATCTTTTTCCTATATTTGTTATATTTTTGTTGTTTTTCTTTGTATATTCTGAACTAAAAGTTTTTTTCTATTTTGTATTTGAAATTTTTATTCATTTTGTCTTTTGTATTTTTTTATTCGCTAATTTTTTAATATCTTACTTTTTTATTTTTTGCTTTTTTGGTATTTTATTTAATTTTTTCTTCCATATTAATATTTTATCTTAATTTATTTTTCCATTTATTTTTATTTATATTTTAAAAATTTTTATAAAGTTCAAAATTTTTTATTTTTATTTTTTGAATCTTTTTTATTTTATTATTTTTCTTGCTATTTTTGTCCTACTTTGTAATTTTTTAATAACTTTTTCCCTTCAAAATTTTCCTTCTTTTTACTTTTTTTTCATATGCTTTCATTTTTACTTGTTTTAATTTTTTCGTTATTTTAAAAATTTTTATTTTTCTGTTTTTTTTTTTCCAAATCTTTTGTCTTTTCATTTTTATTCTTTTTTCTTTTCTCACAAATTTCCTTTCATTTCTTATTTGCGTTTTTAAATTCTCATACTTTTTTTATTTTGCATTAAATTTTCTCTTTTTTAATTTTTTGTCGCACTTTTTATATTGTTTTATTATTAGGTCTTATATGTTTTTCAATTTTTTGTTCCTTTTTAAACTAGTTTTTTTTCATTTTGTCATTCCATTTCATTTTTGAAATTTTTCTTCAATTTTTGTCCTTTTTTATTTTCTTACTTTTTATAATTTCTTGTTTTTTTTTGTGCTTTATTTATCTTTTTTCTTTTGCTTTAATTTTCTTTCTTTCTTTTTTTATAGTTTCATAAATTTTTATTAAGTTTTGACATTTTTTATTTTTCTATCTTTTTTTCTTTTCTTTTTTTATTTTATCATTCTCGGTTATTTTTTATTGCATTTTTATAATTTTTCATTAACTTTTTCTCCTTTCAAAATTTTCTTCTTTTTTTTATGTGCTTTCGTTTCTTTTTTCTTCACTTTTTTCTTTGTTTTAAAATTTTCTATAAATTTTTTTCTTTTTGTTTTATTTCATATTTTTGCCTCTTCATTTTTTATTTTTTTTCTCAAATTTTATTTTATATATTTTGTGTTTTCATTTTTTATTTTTTTCTTGCTTTTTCTTAAATCTTTTTGTTTGCACTTTTTTTTTTTTTATTTCTTCTTTATAATTTTAAAACCTCAAACTTCTTTTTTTGTGCACATTCTTTTATTTTTATTTATATTTTTTATTAACTTTTATTTTATTTTTCATCTTTCGTATTTTATATCTTTTTCCTTTATTTGTTGTATATATTTTTATAATTTTTCATTAATCCTTTTTTTCTTTTTCTTTTAACTTATTTGTTGATTTACTTTCATTTTTTTCTTGCTTTTTATATATTTTGTTTTTTTTATTTTTTTTCTTGCTTTTTCTTATATCTTTTTTTTCACACTTTCTTTTTATTTCTTCTTTACAATTTTAAAACCTCAAACTTCTTTTTTTGTGCACTTCCTTTTGTTTTTGTTTTATTTTTTTCTTTAAACTAAAAGTTTTTTTCTATTTTATATGTCAAATTCTTATTCATTTTGTCTTTTTATATTCTTTTCATTTGCTAATTTTTTATTTTCTTACTTTTTTTTATCTTTTTCCATTTTTTGGTATTTTTTGGTTTTTTTTTTCTTTTATATTACTATTTTTTATTTGTTTTTTATTCGTATTTTTATTTTTTGAATCTTTTTTATTTTTTCATTTTCATTTTTTTTGTTCTATGTTCTAATTTTTCAATAACTTTTTCCCTTTGAAATTTTCTTTCTTTTGCTTTTTTTTTTTTTCATATGCTTTCAGTTTTACTTGTTTTAATTTTTTTCGTTGTTTTAAAATTTTTTACATTTCTTTTTTCTTTTTTTATTCCAAATCTTTTGTCTTTTCATTTTTATTCTTTTCTTATTTTTTTCACAAATTTCCTTTCATTTCTTATTTGCATTTTTAAATTATCAGACTTTTTTTGCGCACTTTCTTTTTGTTTTTATTTATATTTTTTATTAACTTTTATTTTATTTTTTTATCTTTGATTTTTTATATCTTTTTCCTATATTTGTTATATTTTTGTTGTTTTTCTTTGTATATTCTGAACTAAAAGTTTTTTTCTATTTTGTATTTGAAATTTTTATTCATTTTGTCTTTTGTATTTTTTTATTCGCTAATTTTTTAATATCTTACTTTTTTATTTTTTGCTTTTTTGGTATTTTATTTAATTTTTTCTTCCATATTAATATTTTATCTTAATTTATTTTTCCATTTATTTTTATTTATATTTTAAAAATTTTTATAAAGTTCAAAATTTTTTATTTTTATTTTTTGAATCTTTTTTATTTTATTATTTTTCTTGCTATTTTTGTCCTACTTTGTAATTTTTTAATAACTTTTTCCCTTCAAAATTTTCCTTCTTTTTACTTTTTTTTCATATGCTTTCATTTTTACTTGTTTTAATTTTTTCGTTATTTTAAAAATTTTTATTTTTCTGTTTTTTTTTTTCCAAATCTTTTGTCTTTTCATTTTTATTCTTTTTTCTTTTCTCACAAATTTCCTTTCATTTCTTATTTGCGTTTTTAAATTCTCATACTTTTTTTATTTTGCATTAAATTTTCTCTTTTTTAATTTTTTGTCGCACTTTTTATATTGTTTTATTATTAGGTCTTATATGTTTTTCAATTTTTTGTTCCTTTTTAAACTAGTTTTTTTTCATTTTGTCATTCCATTTCATTTTTGAAATTTTTCTTCAATTTTTGTCCTTTTTTATTTTCTTACTTTTTATAATTTCTTGTTTTTTTTTGTGCTTTATTTATCTTTTTTCTTTTGCTTTAATTTTCTTTCTTTCTTTTTTTATAGTTTCATAAATTTTTATTAAGTTTTGACATTTTTTATTTTTCTATCTTTTTTTCTTTTCTTTTTTTATTTTATCATTCTCGGTTATTTTTTATTGCATTTTTATAATTTTTCATTAACTTTTTCTCCTTTCAAAATTTTCTTCTTTTTTTTATGTGCTTTCGTTTCTTTTTTCTTCACTTTTTTCTTTGTTTTAAAATTTTCTATAAATTTTTTTCTTTTTGTTTTATTTCATATTTTTGCCTCTTCATTTTTTATTTTTTTTCTCAAATTTTATTTTATATATTTTGTGTTTTCATTTTTTATTTTTTTCTTGCTTTTTCTTAAATCTTTTTGTTTGCACTTTTTTTTTTTTTATTTCTTCTTTATAATTTTAAAACCTCAAACTTCTTTTTTTGTGCACATTCTTTTATTTTTATTTATATTTTTTATTAACTTTTATTTTATTTTTCATCTTTCGTATTTTATATCTTTTTCCTTTATTTGTTGTATATATTTTTATAATTTTTCATTAATCCTTTTTTTCTTTTTCTTTTAACTTATTTGTTGATTTACTTTCATTTTTTTCTTGCTTTTTATATATTTTGTTTTTTTTATTTTTTTTCTTGCTTTTTCTTATATCTTTTTTTTCACACTTTCTTTTTATTTCTTCTTTACAATTTTAAAACCTCAAACTTCTTTTTTTGTGCACTTCCTTTTGTTTTTGTTTTATTTTTTTCTTTAAACTAAAAGTTTTTTTCTATTTTATATGTCAAATTCTTATTCATTTTGTCTTTTTATATTCTTTTCATTTGCTAATTTTTTATTTTCTTACTTTTTTTTATCTTTTTCCATTTTTTGGTATTTTTTGGTTTTTTTTTTCTTTTATATTACTATTTTTTATTTGTTTTTTATTCGTATTTTTATTTTTTGAATCTTTTTTATTTTTTCATTTTCATTTTTTTTGTTCTATGTTCTAATTTTTCAATAACTTTTTCCCTTTGAAATTTTCTTTCTTTTGCTTTTTTTTTTTTTCATATGCTTTCAGTTTTACTTGTTTTAATTTTTTTCGTTGTTTTAAAATTTTTTACATTTCTTTTTTCTTTTTTTATTCCAAATCTTTTGTCTTTTCATTTTTATTCTTTTCTTATTTTTTTCACAAATTTCCTTTCATTTCTTATTTGCATTTTTAAATTATCAGACTTTTTTTGCGCACTTTCTTTTTGTTTTTATTTATATTTTTTATTAACTTTTATTTTATTTTTTTATCTTTGATTTTTTATATCTTTTTCCTATATTTGTTATATTTTTGTTGTTTTTCTTTGTATATTCTGAACTAAAAGTTTTTTTCTATTTTGTATTTGAAATTTTTATTCATTTTGTCTTTTGTATTTTTTTATTCGCTAATTTTTTAATATCTTACTTTTTTATTTTTTGCTTTTTTGGTATTTTATTTAATTTTTTCTTCCATATTAATATTTTATCTTAATTTATTTTTCCATTTATTTTTATTTATATTTTAAAAATTTTTATAAAGTTCAAAATTTTTTATTTTTATTTTTTGAATCTTTTTTATTTTATTATTTTTCTTGCTATTTTTGTCCTACTTTGTAATTTTTTAATAACTTTTTCCCTTCAAAATTTTCCTTCTTTTTACTTTTTTTTCATATGCTTTCATTTTTACTTGTTTTAATTTTTTCGTTATTTTAAAAATTTTTATTTTTCTGTTTTTTTTTTTCCAAATCTTTTGTCTTTTCATTTTTATTCTTTTTTCTTTTCTCACAAATTTCCTTTCATTTCTTATTTGCGTTTTTAAATTCTCATACTTTTTTTATTTTGCATTAAATTTTCTCTTTTTTAATTTTTTGTCGCACTTTTTATATTGTTTTATTATTAGGTCTTATATGTTTTTCAATTTTTTGTTCCTTTTTAAACTAGTTTTTTTTCATTTTGTCATTCCATTTCATTTTTGAAATTTTTCTTCAATTTTTGTCCTTTTTTATTTTCTTACTTTTTATAATTTCTTGTTTTTTTTTGTGCTTTATTTATCTTTTTTCTTTTGCTTTAATTTTCTTTCTTTCTTTTTTTATAGTTTCATAAATTTTTATTAAGTTTTGACATTTTTTATTTTTCTATCTTTTTTTCTTTTCTTTTTTTATTTTATCATTCTCGGTTATTTTTTATTGCATTTTTATAATTTTTCATTAACTTTTTCTCCTTTCAAAATTTTCTTCTTTTTTTTATGTGCTTTCGTTTCTTTTTTCTTCACTTTTTTCTTTGTTTTAAAATTTTCTATAAATTTTTTTCTTTTTGTTTTATTTCATATTTTTGCCTCTTCATTTTTTATTTTTTTTCTCAAATTTTATTTTATATATTTTGTGTTTTCATTTTTTATTTTTTTCTTGCTTTTTCTTAAATCTTTTTGTTTGCACTTTTTTTTTTTTTATTTCTTCTTTATAATTTTAAAACCTCAAACTTCTTTTTTTGTGCACATTCTTTTATTTTTATTTATATTTTTTATTAACTTTTATTTTATTTTTCATCTTTCGTATTTTATATCTTTTTCCTTTATTTGTTGTATATATTTTTATAATTTTTCATTAATCCTTTTTTTCTTTTTCTTTTAACTTATTTGTTGATTTACTTTCATTTTTTTCTTGCTTTTTATATATTTTGTTTTTTTTATTTTTTTTCTTGCTTTTTCTTATATCTTTTTTTTCACACTTTCTTTTTATTTCTTCTTTACAATTTTAAAACCTCAAACTTCTTTTTTTGTGCACTTCCTTTTGTTTTTGTTTTATTTTTTTCTTTAAACTAAAAGTTTTTTTCTATTTTATATGTCAAATTCTTATTCATTTTGTCTTTTTATATTCTTTTCATTTGCTAATTTTTTATTTTCTTACTTTTTTTTATCTTTTTCCATTTTTTGGTATTTTTTGGTTTTTTTTTTCTTTTATATTACTATTTTTTATTTGTTTTTTATTCGTATTTTTATTTTTTGAATCTTTTTTATTTTTTCATTTTCATTTTTTTTGTTCTATGTTCTAATTTTTCAATAACTTTTTCCCTTTGAAATTTTCTTTCTTTTGCTTTTTTTTTTTTTCATATGCTTTCAGTTTTACTTGTTTTAATTTTTTTCGTTGTTTTAAAATTTTTTACATTTCTTTTTTCTTTTTTTATTCCAAATCTTTTGTCTTTTCATTTTTATTCTTTTCTTATTTTTTTCACAAATTTCCTTTCATTTCTTATTTGCATTTTTAAATTATCAGACTTTTTTTGC
Source organism: Durio zibethinus (assembly GCF_047325235.1). NCBI lineage: Eukaryota > Viridiplantae > Streptophyta > Magnoliopsida > Malvales > Malvaceae > Durio > Durio zibethinus. The sequence continues at coordinate 130,432 of NW_028322712.1, forward strand.
GCACTTTCTTTTTGTTTTTATTTATATTTTTTATTAACTTTTATTTTATTTTTTTATCTTTGATTTTTTATATCTTTTTCCTATATTTGTTATATTTTTGTTGTTTTTCTTTGTATATTCTGAACTAAAAGTTTTTTTCTATTTTGTATTTGAAATTTTTATTCATTTTGTCTTTTGTATTTTTTTATTCGCTAATTTTTTAATATCTTACTTTTTTATTTTTTGCTTTTTTGGTATTTTATTTAATTTTTTCTTCCATATTAATATTTTATCTTAATTTATTTTTCCATTTATTTTTATTTATATTTTAAAAATTTTTATAAAGTTCAAAATTTTTTATTTTTATTTTTTGAATCTTTTTTATTTTATTATTTTTCTTGCTATTTTTGTCCTACTTTGTAATTTTTTAATAACTTTTTCCCTTCAAAATTTTCCTTCTTTTTACTTTTTTTTCATATGCTTTCATTTTTACTTGTTTTAATTTTTTCGTTATTTTAAAAATTTTTATTTTTCTGTTTTTTTTTTTCCAAATCTTTTGTCTTTTCATTTTTATTCTTTTTTCTTTTCTCACAAATTTCCTTTCATTTCTTATTTGCGTTTTTAAATTCTCATACTTTTTTTATTTTGCATTAAATTTTCTCTTTTTTAATTTTTTGTCGCACTTTTTATATTGTTTTATTATTAGGTCTTATATGTTTTTCAATTTTTTGTTCCTTTTTAAACTAGTTTTTTTTCATTTTGTCATTCCATTTCATTTTTGAAATTTTTCTTCAATTTTTGTCCTTTTTTATTTTCTTACTTTTTATAATTTCTTGTTTTTTTTTGTGCTTTATTTATCTTTTTTCTTTTGCTTTAATTTTCTTTCTTTCTTTTTTTATAGTTTCATAAATTTTTATTAAGTTTTGACATTTTTTATTTTTCTATCTTTTTTTCTTTTCTTTTTTTATTTTATCATTCTCGGTTATTTTTTATTGCATTTTTATAATTTTTCATTAACTTTTTCTCCTTTCAAAATTTTCTTCTTTTTTTTATGTGCTTTCGTTTCTTTTTTCTTCACTTTTTTCTTTGTTTTAAAATTTTCTATAAATTTTTTTCTTTTTGTTTTATTTCATATTTTTGCCTCTTCATTTTTTATTTTTTTTCTCAAATTTTATTTTATATATTTTGTGTTTTCATTTTTTATTTTTTTCTTGCTTTTTCTTAAATCTTTTTGTTTGCACTTTTTTTTTTTTTATTTCTTCTTTATAATTTTAAAACCTCAAACTTCTTTTTTTGTGCACATTCTTTTATTTTTATTTATATTTTTTATTAACTTTTATTTTATTTTTCATCTTTCGTATTTTATATCTTTTTCCTTTATTTGTTGTATATATTTTTATAATTTTTCATTAATCCTTTTTTTCTTTTTCTTTTAACTTATTTGTTGATTTACTTTCATTTTTTTCTTGCTTTTTATATATTTTGTTTTTTTTATTTTTTTTCTTGCTTTTTCTTATATCTTTTTTTTCACACTTTCTTTTTATTTCTTCTTTACAATTTTAAAACCTCAAACTTCTTTTTTTGTGCACTTCCTTTTGTTTTTGTTTTATTTTTTTCTTTAAACTAAAAGTTTTTTTCTATTTTATATGTCAAATTCTTATTCATTTTGTCTTTTTATATTCTTTTCATTTGCTAATTTTTTATTTTCTTACTTTTTTTTATCTTTTTCCATTTTTTGGTATTTTTTGGTTTTTTTTTTCTTTTATATTACTATTTTTTATTTGTTTTTTATTCGTATTTTTATTTTTTGAATCTTTTTTATTTTTTCATTTTCATTTTTTTTGTTCTATGTTCTAATTTTTCAATAACTTTTTCCCTTTGAAATTTTCTTTCTTTTGCTTTTTTTTTTTTTCATATGCTTTCAGTTTTACTTGTTTTAATTTTTTTCGTTGTTTTAAAATTTTTTACATTTCTTTTTTCTTTTTTTATTCCAAATCTTTTGTCTTTTCATTTTTATTCTTTTCTTATTTTTTTCACAAATTTCCTTTCATTTCTTATTTGCATTTTTAAATTATCAGACTTTTTTTGCGCACTTTCTTTTTGTTTTTATTTATATTTTTTATTAACTTTTATTTTATTTTTTTATCTTTGATTTTTTATATCTTTTTCCTATATTTGTTATATTTTTGTTGTTTTTCTTTGTATATTCTGAACTAAAAGTTTTTTTCTATTTTGTATTTGAAATTTTTATTCATTTTGTCTTTTGTATTTTTTTATTCGCTAATTTTTTAATATCTTACTTTTTTATTTTTTGCTTTTTTGGTATTTTATTTAATTTTTTCTTCCATATTAATATTTTATCTTAATTTATTTTTCCATTTATTTTTATTTATATTTTAAAAATTTTTATAAAGTTCAAAATTTTTTATTTTTATTTTTTGAATCTTTTTTATTTTATTATTTTTCTTGCTATTTTTGTCCTACTTTGTAATTTTTTAATAACTTTTTCCCTTCAAAATTTTCCTTCTTTTTACTTTTTTTTCATATGCTTTCATTTTTACTTGTTTTAATTTTTTCGTTATTTTAAAAATTTTTATTTTTCTGTTTTTTTTTTTCCAAATCTTTTGTCTTTTCATTTTTATTCTTTTTTCTTTTCTCACAAATTTCCTTTCATTTCTTATTTGCGTTTTTAAATTCTCATACTTTTTTTATTTTGCATTAAATTTTCTCTTTTTTAATTTTTTGTCGCACTTTTTATATTGTTTTATTATTAGGTCTTATATGTTTTTCAATTTTTTGTTCCTTTTTAAACTAGTTTTTTTTCATTTTGTCATTCCATTTCATTTTTGAAATTTTTCTTCAATTTTTGTCCTTTTTTATTTTCTTACTTTTTATAATTTCTTGTTTTTTTTTGTGCTTTATTTATCTTTTTTCTTTTGCTTTAATTTTCTTTCTTTCTTTTTTTATAGTTTCATAAATTTTTATTAAGTTTTGACATTTTTTATTTTTCTATCTTTTTTTCTTTTCTTTTTTTATTTTATCATTCTCGGTTATTTTTTATTGCATTTTTATAATTTTTCATTAACTTTTTCTCCTTTCAAAATTTTCTTCTTTTTTTTATGTGCTTTCGTTTCTTTTTTCTTCACTTTTTTCTTTGTTTTAAAATTTTCTATAAATTTTTTTCTTTTTGTTTTATTTCATATTTTTGCCTCTTCATTTTTTATTTTTTTTCTCAAATTTTATTTTATATATTTTGTGTTTTCATTTTTTATTTTTTTCTTGCTTTTTCTTAAATCTTTTTGTTTGCACTTTTTTTTTTTTTATTTCTTCTTTATAATTTTAAAACCTCAAACTTCTTTTTTTGTGCACATTCTTTTATTTTTATTTATATTTTTTATTAACTTTTATTTTATTTTTCATCTTTCGTATTTTATATCTTTTTCCTTTATTTGTTGTATATATTTTTATAATTTTTCATTAATCCTTTTTTTCTTTTTCTTTTAACTTATTTGTTGATTTACTTTCATTTTTTTCTTGCTTTTTATATATTTTGTTTTTTTTATTTTTTTTCTTGCTTTTTCTTATATCTTTTTTTTCACACTTTCTTTTTATTTCTTCTTTACAATTTTAAAACCTCAAACTTCTTTTTTTGTGCACTTCCTTTTGTTTTTGTTTTATTTTTTTCTTTAAACTAAAAGTTTTTTTCTATTTTATATGTCAAATTCTTATTCATTTTGTCTTTTTATATTCTTTTCATTTGCTAATTTTTTATTTTCTTACTTTTTTTTATCTTTTTCCATTTTTTGGTATTTTTTGGTTTTTTTTTTCTTTTATATTACTATTTTTTATTTGTTTTTTATTCGTATTTTTATTTTTTGAATCTTTTTTATTTTTTCATTTTCATTTTTTTTGTTCTATGTTCTAATTTTTCAATAACTTTTTCCCTTTGAAATTTTCTTTCTTTTGCTTTTTTTTTTTTTCATATGCTTTCAGTTTTACTTGTTTTAATTTTTTTCGTTGTTTTAAAATTTTTTACATTTCTTTTTTCTTTTTTTATTCCAAATCTTTTGTCTTTTCATTTTTATTCTTTTCTTATTTTTTTCACAAATTTCCTTTCATTTCTTATTTGCATTTTTAAATTATCAGACTTTTTTTGCGCACTTTCTTTTTGTTTTTATTTATATTTTTTATTAACTTTTATTTTATTTTTTTATCTTTGATTTTTTATATCTTTTTCCTATATTTGTTATATTTTTGTTGTTTTTCTTTGTATATTCTGAACTAAAAGTTTTTTTCTATTTTGTATTTGAAATTTTTATTCATTTTGTCTTTTGTATTTTTTTATTCGCTAATTTTTTAATATCTTACTTTTTTATTTTTTGCTTTTTTGGTATTTTATTTAATTTTTTCTTCCATATTAATATTTTATCTTAATTTATTTTTCCATTTATTTTTATTTATATTTTAAAAATTTTTATAAAGTTCAAAATTTTTTATTTTTATTTTTTGAATCTTTTTTATTTTATTATTTTTCTTGCTATTTTTGTCCTACTTTGTAATTTTTTAATAACTTTTTCCCTTCAAAATTTTCCTTCTTTTTACTTTTTTTTCATATGCTTTCATTTTTACTTGTTTTAATTTTTTCGTTATTTTAAAAATTTTTATTTTTCTGTTTTTTTTTTTCCAAATCTTTTGTCTTTTCATTTTTATTCTTTTTTCTTTTCTCACAAATTTCCTTTCATTTCTTATTTGCGTTTTTAAATTCTCATACTTTTTTTATTTTGCATTAAATTTTCTCTTTTTTAATTTTTTGTCGCACTTTTTATATTGTTTTATTATTAGGTCTTATATGTTTTTCAATTTTTTGTTCCTTTTTAAACTAGTTTTTTTTCATTTTGTCATTCCATTTCATTTTTGAAATTTTTCTTCAATTTTTGTCCTTTTTTATTTTCTTACTTTTTATAATTTCTTGTTTTTTTTTGTGCTTTATTTATCTTTTTTCTTTTGCTTTAATTTTCTTTCTTTCTTTTTTTATAGTTTCATAAATTTTTATTAAGTTTTGACATTTTTTATTTTTCTATCTTTTTTTCTTTTCTTTTTTTATTTTATCATTCTCGGTTATTTTTTATTGCATTTTTATAATTTTTCATTAACTTTTTCTCCTTTCAAAATTTTCTTCTTTTTTTTATGTGCTTTCGTTTCTTTTTTCTTCACTTTTTTCTTTGTTTTAAAATTTTCTATAAATTTTTTTCTTTTTGTTTTATTTCATATTTTTGCCTCTTCATTTTTTATTTTTTTTCTCAAATTTTATTTTATATATTTTGTGTTTTCATTTTTTATTTTTTTCTTGCTTTTTCTTAAATCTTTTTGTTTGCACTTTTTTTTTTTTTATTTCTTCTTTATAATTTTAAAACCTCAAACTTCTTTTTTTGTGCACATTCTTTTATTTTTATTTATATTTTTTATTAACTTTTATTTTATTTTTCATCTTTCGTATTTTATATCTTTTTCCTTTATTTGTTGTATATATTTTTATAATTTTTCATTAATCCTTTTTTTCTTTTTCTTTTAACTTATTTGTTGATTTACTTTCATTTTTTTCTTGCTTTTTATATATTTTGTTTTTTTTATTTTTTTTCTTGCTTTTTCTTATATCTTTTTTTTCACACTTTCTTTTTATTTCTTCTTTACAATTTTAAAACCTCAAACTTCTTTTTTTGTGCACTTCCTTTTGTTTTTGTTTTATTTTTTTCTTTAAACTAAAAGTTTTTTTCTATTTTATATGTCAAATTCTTATTCATTTTGTCTTTTTATATTCTTTTCATTTGCTAATTTTTTATTTTCTTACTTTTTTTTATCTTTTTCCATTTTTTGGTTTTTTTTTTCTTTTATATTACTATTTTTTATTTGTTTTTTATTCGTATTTTTATTTTTTGAATCTTTTTTATTTTTTCATTTTCATTTTTTTTGTTCTATGTTCTAATTTTTCAATAACTTTTTCCCTTTGAAATTTTCTTTCTTTTGCTTTTTTTTTTTTTCATATGCTTTCAGTTTTACTTGTTTTAATTTTTTTCGTTGTTTTAAAATTTTTTACATTTCTTTTTTCTTTTTTTATTCCAAATCTTTTGTCTTTTCATTTTTATTCTTTTCTTATTTTTTTCACAAATTTCCTTTCATTTCTTATTTGCATTTTTAAATTATCAGACTTTTTTTGCGCACTTTCTTTTTGTTTTTATTTATATTTTTTATTAACTTTTATTTTATTTTTTTATCTTTGATTTTTTATATCTTTTTCCTATATTTGTTATATTTTTGTTGTTTTTCTTTGTATATTCTGAACTAAAAGTTTTTTTCTATTTTGTATTTGAAATTTTTATTCATTTTGTCTTTTGTATTTTTTTATTCGCTAATTTTTTAATATCTTACTTTTTTATTTTTTGCTTTTTTGGTATTTTATTTAATTTTTTCTTCCATATTAATATTTTATCTTAATTTATTTTTCCATTTATTTTTATTTATATTTTAAAAATTTTTATAAAGTTCAAAATTTTTTATTTTTATTTTTTGAATCTTTTTTATTTTATTATTTTTCTTGCTATTTTTGTCCTACTTTGTAATTTTTTAATAACTTTTTCCCTTCAAAATTTTCCTTCTTTTTACTTTTTTTTCATATGCTTTCATTTTTACTTGTTTTAATTTTTTCGTTATTTTAAAAATTTTTATTTTTCTGTTTTTTTTTTTCCAAATCTTTTGTCTTTTCATTTTTATTCTTTTTTCTTTTCTCACAAATTTCCTTTCATTTCTTATTTGCGTTTTTAAATTCTCATACTTTTTTTATTTTGCATTAAATTTTCTCTTTTTTAATTTTTTGTCGCACTTTTTATATTGTTTTATTATTAGGTCTTATATGTTTTTCAATTTTTTGTTCCTTTTTAAACTAGTTTTTTTTCATTTTGTCATTCCATTTCATTTTTGAAATTTTTCTTCAATTTTTGTCCTTTTTTATTTTCTTACTTTTTATAATTTCTTGTTTTTTTTTGTGCTTTATTTATCTTTTTTCTTTTGCTTTAATTTTCTTTCTTTCTTTTTTTATAGTTTCATAAATTTTTATTAAGTTTTGACATTTTTTATTTTTCTATCTTTTTTTCTTTTCTTTTTTTATTTTATCATTCTCGGTTATTTTTTATTGCATTTTTATAATTTTTCATTAACTTTTTCTCCTTTCAAAATTTTCTTCTTTTTTTTATGTGCTTTCGTTTCTTTTTTCTTCACTTTTTTCTTTGTTTTAAAATTTTCTATAAATTTTTTTCTTTTTGTTTTATTTCATATTTTTGCCTCTTCATTTTTTATTTTTTTTCTCAAATTTTATTTTATATATTTTGTGTTTTCATTTTTTATTTTTTTCTTGCTTTTTCTTAAATCTTTTTGTTTGCACTTTTTTTTTTTTTATTTCTTCTTTATAATTTTAAAACCTCAAACTTCTTTTTTTGTGCACATTCTTTTATTTTTATTTATATTTTTTATTAACTTTTATTTTATTTTTCATCTTTCGTATTTTATATCTTTTTCCTTTATTTGTTGTATATATTTTTATAATTTTTCATTAATCCTTTTTTTCTTTTTCTTTTAACTTATTTGTTGATTTACTTTCATTTTTTTCTTGCTTTTTATATATTTTGTTTTTTTTATTTTTTTTCTTGCTTTTTCTTATATCTTTTTTTTCACACTTTCTTTTTATTTCTTCTTTACAATTTTAAAACCTCAAACTTCTTTTTTTGTGCACTTCCTTTTGTTTTTGTTTTATTTTTTTCTTTAAACTAAAAGTTTTTTTCTATTTTATATGTCAAATTCTTATTCATTTTGTCTTTTTATATTCTTTTCATTTGCTAATTTTTTATTTTCTTACTTTTTTTTATCTTTTTCCATTTTTTGGTTTTTTTTTTCTTTTATATTACTATTTTTTATTTGTTTTTTATTCGTATTTTTATTTTTTGAATCTTTTTTATTTTTTCATTTTCATTTTTTTTGTTCTATGTTCTAATTTTTCAATAACTTTTTCCCTTTGAAATTTTCTTTCTTTTGCTTTTTTTTTTTTTCATATGCTTTCAGTTTTACTTGTTTTAATTTTTTTCGTTGTTTTAAAATTTTTTACATTTCTTTTTTCTTTTTTTATTCCAAATCTTTTGTCTTTTCATTTTTATTCTTTTCTTATTTTTTTCACAAATTTCCTTTCATTTCTTATTTGCATTTTTAAATTATCAGACTTTTTTTGCGCACTTTCTTTTTGTTTTTATTTATATTTTTTATTAACTTTTATTTTATTTTTTTATCTTTGATTTTTTATATCTTTTTCCTATATTTGTTATATTTTTGTTGTTTTTCTTTGTATATTCTGAACTAAAAGTTTTTTTCTATTTTGTATTTGAAATTTTTATTCATTTTGTCTTTTGTATTTTTTTATTCGCTAATTTTTTAATATCTTACTTTTTTATTTTTTGCTTTTTTGGTATTTTATTTAATTTTTTCTTCCATATTAATATTTTATCTTAATTTATTTTTCCATTTATTTTTATTTATATTTTAAAAATTTTTATAAAGTTCAAAATTTTTTATTTTTATTTTTTGAATCTTTTTTATTTTATTATTTTTCTTGCTATTTTTGTCCTACTTTGTAATTTTTTAATAACTTTTTCCCTTCAAAATTTTCCTTCTTTTTACTTTTTTTTCATATGCTTTCATTTTTACTTGTTTTAATTTTTTCGTTATTTTAAAAATTTTTATTTTTCTGTTTTTTTTTTTCCAAATCTTTTGTCTTTTCATTTTTATTCTTTTTTCTTTTCTCACAAATTTCCTTTCATTTCTTATTTGCGTTTTTAAATTCTCATACTTTTTTTATTTTGCATTAAATTTTCTCTTTTTTAATTTTTTGTCGCACTTTTTATATTGTTTTATTATTAGGTCTTATATGTTTTTCAATTTTTTGTTCCTTTTTAAACTAGTTTTTTTTCATTTTGTCATTCCATTTCATTTTTGAAATTTTTCTTCAATTTTTGTCCTTTTTTATTTTCTTACTTTTTATAATTTCTTGTTTTTTTTTGTGCTTTATTTATCTTTTTTCTTTTGCTTTAATTTTCTTTCTTTCTTTTTTTATAGTTTCATAAATTTTTATTAAGTTTTGACATTTTTTATTTTTCTATCTTTTTTTCTTTTCTTTTTTTATTTTATCATTCTCGGTTATTTTTTATTGCATTTTTATAATTTTTCATTAACTTTTTCTCCTTTCAAAATTTTCTTCTTTTTTTTATGTGCTTTCGTTTCTTTTTTCTTCACTTTTTTCTTTGTTTTAAAATTTTCTATAAATTTTTTTCTTTTTGTTTTATTTCATATTTTTGCCTCTTCATTTTTTATTTTTTTTCTCAAATTTTATTTTATATATTTTGTGTTTTCATTTTTTATTTTTTTCTTGCTTTTTCTTAAATCTTTTTGTTTGCACTTTTTTTTTTTTTATTTCTTCTTTATAATTTTAAAACCTCAAACTTCTTTTTTTGTGCACATTCTTTTATTTTTATTTATATTTTTTATTAACTTTTATTTTATTTTTCATCTTTCGTATTTTATATCTTTTTCCTTTATTTGTTGTATATATTTTTATAATTTTTCATTAATCCTTTTTTTCTTTTTCTTTTAACTTATTTGTTGATTTACTTTCATTTTTTTCTTGCTTTTTATATATTTTGTTTTTTTTATTTTTTTTCTTGCTTTTTCTTATATCTTTTTTTTCACACTTTCTTTTTATTTCTTCTTTACAATTTTAAAACCTCAAACTTCTTTTTTTGTGCACTTCCTTTTGTTTTTGTTTTATTTTTTTCTTTAAACTAAAAGTTTTTTTCTATTTTATATGTCAAATTCTTATTCATTTTGTCTTTTTATATTCTTTTCATTTGCTAATTTTTTATTTTCTTACTTTTTTTTATCTTTTTCCATTTTTTGGTTTTTTTTTTCTTTTATATTACTATTTTTTATTTGTTTTTTATTCGTATTTTTATTTTTTGAATCTTTTTTATTTTTTCATTTTCATTTTTTTTGTTCTATGTTCTAATTTTTCAATAACTTTTTCCCTTTGAAATTTTCTTTCTTTTGCTTTTTTTTTTTTTCATATGCTTTCAGTTTTACTTGTTTTAATTTTTTTCGTTGTTTTAAAATTTTTTACATTTCTTTTTTCTTTTTTTATTCCAAATCTTTTGTCTTTTCATTTTTATTCTTTTCTTATTTTTTTCACAAATTTCCTTTCATTTCTTATTTGCATTTTTAAATTATCAGACTTTTTTTGCGCACTTTCTTTTTGTTTTTATTTATATTTTTTATTAACTTTTATTTTATTTTTTTATCTTTGATTTTTTATATCTTTTTCCTATATTTGTTATATTTTTGTTGTTTTTCTTTGTATATTCTGAACTAAAAGTTTTTTTCTATTTTGTATTTGAAATTTTTATTCATTTTGTCTTTTGTATTTTTTTATTCGCTAATTTTTTAATATCTTACTTTTTTATTTTTTGCTTTTTTGGTATTTTATTTAATTTTTTCTTCCATATTAATATTTTATCTTAATTTATTTTTCCATTTATTTTTATTTATATTTTAAAAATTTTTATAAAGTTCAAAATTTTTTATTTTTATTTTTTGAATCTTTTTTATTTTATTATTTTTCTTGCTATTTTTGTCCTACTTTGTAATTTTTTAATAACTTTTTCCCTTCAAAATTTTCCTTCTTTTTACTTTTTTTTCATATGCTTTCATTTTTACTTGTTTTAATTTTTTCGTTATTTTAAAAATTTTTATTTTTCTGTTTTTTTTTTTCCAAATCTTTTGTCTTTTCATTTTTATTCTTTTTTCTTTTCTCACAAATTTCCTTTCATTTCTTATTTGCGTTTTTAAATTCTCATACTTTTTTTATTTTGCATTAAATTTTCTCTTTTTTAATTTTTTGTCGCACTTTTTATATTGTTTTATTATTAGGTCTTATATGTTTTTCAATTTTTTGTTCCTTTTTAAACTAGTTTTTTTTCATTTTGTCATTCCATTTCATTTTTGAAATTTTTCTTCAATTTTTGTCCTTTTTTATTTTCTTACTTTTTATAATTTCTTGTTTTTTTTTGTGCTTTATTTATCTTTTTTCTTTTGCTTTAATTTTCTTTCTTTCTTTTTTTATAGTTTCATAAATTTTTATTAAGTTTTGACATTTTTTATTTTTCTATCTTTTTTTCTTTTCTTTTTTTATTTTATCATTCTCGGTTATTTTTTATTGCATTTTTATAATTTTTCATTAACTTTTTCTCCTTTCAAAATTTTCTTCTTTTTTTTATGTGCTTTCGTTTCTTTTTTCTTCACTTTTTTCTTTGTTTTAAAATTTTCTATAAATTTTTTTCTTTTTGTTTTATTTCATATTTTTGCCTCTTCATTTTTTATTTTTTTTCTCAAATTTTATTTTATATATTTTGTGTTTTCATTTTTTATTTTTTTCTTGCTTTTTCTTAAATCTTTTTGTTTGCACTTTTTTTTTTTTTATTTCTTCTTTATAATTTTAAAACCTCAAACTTCTTTTTTTGTGCACATTCTTTTATTTTTATTTATATTTTTTATTAACTTTTATTTTATTTTTCATCTTTCGTATTTTATATCTTTTTCCTTTATTTGTTGTATATATTTTTATAATTTTTCATTAATCCTTTTTTTCTTTTTCTTTTAACTTATTTGTTGATTTACTTTCATTTTTTTCTTGCTTTTTATATATTTTGTTTTTTTTATTTTTTTTCTTGCTTTTTCTTATATCTTTTTTTTCACACTTTCTTTTTATTTCTTCTTTACAATTTTAAAACCTCAAACTTCTTTTTTTGTGCACTTCCTTTTGTTTTTGTTTTATTTTTTTCTTTAAACTAAAAGTTTTTTTCTATTTTATATGTCAAATTCTTATTCATTTTGTCTTTTTATATTCTTTTCATTTGCTAATTTTTTATTTTCTTACTTTTTTTTATCTTTTTCCATTTTTTGGTTTTTTTTTTCTTTTATATTACTATTTTTTATTTGTTTTTTATTCGTATTTTTATTTTTTGAATCTTTTTTATTTTTTCATTTTCATTTTTTTTGTTCTATGTTCTAATTTTTCAATAACTTTTTCCCTTTGAAATTTTCTTTCTTTTGCTTTTTTTTTTTTTCATATGCTTTCAGTTTTACTTGTTTTAATTTTTTTCGTTGTTTTAAAATTTTTTACATTTCTTTTTTCTTTTTTTATTCCAAATCTTTTGTCTTTTCATTTTTATTCTTTTCTTATTTTTTTCACAAATTTCCTTTCATTTCTTATTTGCATTTTTAAATTATCAGACTTTTTTTGCGCACTTTCTTTTTGTTTTTATTTATATTTTTTATTAACTTTTATTTTATTTTTTTATCTTTGATTTTTTATATCTTTTTCCTATATTTGTTATATTTTTGTTGTTTTTCTTTGTATATTCTGAACTAAAAGTTTTTTTCTATTTTGTATTTGAAATTTTTATTCATTTTGTCTTTTGTATTTTTTTATTCGCTAATTTTTTAATATCTTACTTTTTTATTTTTTGCTTTTTTGGTATTTTATTTAATTTTTTCTTCCATATTAATATTTTATCTTAATTTATTTTTCCATTTATTTTTATTTATATTTTAAAAATTTTTATAAAGTTCAAAATTTTTTATTTTTATTTTTTGAATCTTTTTTATTTTATTATTTTTCTTGCTATTTTTGTCCTACTTTGTAATTTTTTAATAACTTTTTCCCTTCAAAATTTTCCTTCTTTTTACTTTTTTTTCATATGCTTTCATTTTTACTTGTTTTAATTTTTTCGTTATTTTAAAAATTTTTATTTTTCTGTTTTTTTTTTTCCAAATCTTTTGTCTTTTCATTTTTATTCTTTTTTCTTTTCTCACAAATTTCCTTTCATTTCTTATTTGCGTTTTTAAATTCTCATACTTTTTTTATTTTGCATTAAATTTTCTCTTTTTTAATTTTTTGTCGCACTTTTTATATTGTTTTATTATTAGGTCTTATATGTTTTTCAATTTTTTGTTCCTTTTTAAACTAGTTTTTTTTCATTTTGTCATTCCATTTCATTTTTGAAATTTTTCTTCAATTTTTGTCCTTTTTTATTTTCTTACTTTTTATAATTTCTTGTTTTTTTTTGTGCTTTATTTATCTTTTTTCTTTTGCTTTAATTTTCTTTCTTTCTTTTTTTATAGTTTCATAAATTTTTATTAAGTTTTGACATTTTTTATTTTTCTATCTTTTTTTCTTTTCTTTTTTTATTTTATCATTCTCGGTTATTTTTTATTGCATTTTTATAATTTTTCATTAACTTTTTCTCCTTTCAAAATTTTCTTCTTTTTTTTATGTGCTTTCGTTTCTTTTTTCTTCACTTTTTTCTTTGTTTTAAAATTTTCTATAAATTTTTTTCTTTTTGTTTTATTTCATATTTTTGCCTCTTCATTTTTTATTTTTTTTCTCAAATTTTATTTTATATATTTTGTGTTTTCATTTTTTATTTTTTTCTTGCTTTTTCTTAAATCTTTTTGTTTGCACTTTTTTTTTTTTTATTTCTTCTTTATAATTTTAAAACCTCAAACTTCTTTTTTTGTGCACATTCTTTTATTTTTATTTATATTTTTTATTAACTTTTATTTTATTTTTCATCTTTCGTATTTTATATCTTTTTCCTTTATTTGTTGTATATATTTTTATAATTTTTCATTAATCCTTTTTTTCTTTTTCTTTTAACTTATTTGTTGATTTACTTTCATTTTTTTCTTGCTTTTTATATATTTTGTTTTTTTTATTTTTTTTCTTGCTTTTTCTTATATCTTTTTTTTCACACTTTCTTTTTATTTCTTCTTTACAATTTTAAAACCTCAAACTTCTTTTTTTGTGCACTTCCTTTTGTTTTTGTTTTATTTTTTTCTTTAAACTAAAAGTTTTTTTCTATTTTATATGTCAAATTCTTATTCATTTTGTCTTTTTATATTCTTTTCATTTGCTAATTTTTTATTTTCTTACTTTTTTTTATCTTTTTCCATTTTTTGGTTTTTTTTTTCTTTTATATTACTATTTTTTATTTGTTTTTTATTCGTATTTTTATTTTTTGAATCTTTTTTATTTTTTCATTTTCATTTTTTTTGTTCTATGTTCTAATTTTTCAATAACTTTTTCCCTTTGAAATTTTCTTTCTTTTGCTTTTTTTTTTTTTCATATGCTTTCAGTTTTACTTGTTTTAATTTTTTTCGTTGTTTTAAAATTTTTTACATTTCTTTTTTCTTTTTTTATTCCAAATCTTTTGTCTTTTCATTTTTATTCTTTTCTTATTTTTTTCACAAATTTCCTTTCATTTCTTATTTGCATTTTTAAATTATCAGACTTTTTTTGCGCACTTTCTTTTTGTTTTTATTTATATTTTTTATTAACTTTTATTTTATTTTTTTATCTTTGATTTTTTATATCTTTTTCCTATATTTGTTATATTTTTGTTGTTTTTCTTTGTATATTCTGAACTAAAAGTTTTTTTCTATTTTGTATTTGAAATTTTTATTCATTTTGTCTTTTGTATTTTTTTATTCGCTAATTTTTTAATATCTTACTTTTTTATTTTTTGCTTTTTTGGTATTTTATTTAATTTTTTCTTCCATATTAATATTTTATCTTAATTTATTTTTCCATTTATTTTTATTTATATTTTAAAAATTTTTATAAAGTTCAAAATTTTTTATTTTTATTTTTTGAATCTTTTTTATTTTATTATTTTTCTTGCTATTTTTGTCCTACTTTGTAATTTTTTAATAACTTTTTCCCTTCAAAATTTTCCTTCTTTTTACTTTTTTTTCATATGCTTTCATTTTTACTTGTTTTAATTTTTTCGTTATTTTAAAAATTTTTATTTTTCTGTTTTTTTTTTTCCAAATCTTTTGTCTTTTCATTTTTATTCTTTTTTCTTTTCTCACAAATTTCCTTTCATTTCTTATTTGCGTTTTTAAATTCTCATACTTTTTTTATTTTGCATTAAATTTTCTCTTTTTTAATTTTTTGTCGCACTTTTTATATTGTTTTATTATTAGGTCTTATATGTTTTTCAATTTTTTGTTCCTTTTTAAACTAGTTTTTTTTCATTTTGTCATTCCATTTCATTTTTGAAATTTTTCTTCAATTTTTGTCCTTTTTTATTTTCTTACTTTTTATAATTTCTTGTTTTTTTTTGTGCTTTATTTATCTTTTTTCTTTTGCTTTAATTTTCTTTCTTTCTTTTTTTATAGTTTCATAAATTTTTATTAAGTTTTGACATTTTTTATTTTTCTATCTTTTTTTCTTTTCTTTTTTTATTTTATCATTCTCGGTTATTTTTTATTGCATTTTTATAATTTTTCATTAACTTTTTCTCCTTTCAAAATTTTCTTCTTTTTTTTATGTGCTTTCGTTTCTTTTTTCTTCACTTTTTTCTTTGTTTTAAAATTTTCTATAAATTTTTTTCTTTTTGTTTTATTTCATATTTTTGCCTCTTCATTTTTTATTTTTTTTCTCAAATTTTATTTTATATATTTTGTGTTTTCATTTTTTATTTTTTTCTTGCTTTTTCTTAAATCTTTTTGTTTGCACTTTTTTTTTTTTTATTTCTTCTTTATAATTTTAAAACCTCAAACTTCTTTTTTTGTGCACATTCTTTTATTTTTATTTATATTTTTTATTAACTTTTATTTTATTTTTCATCTTTCGTATTTTATATCTTTTTCCTTTATTTGTTGTATATATTTTTATAATTTTTCATTAATCCTTTTTTTCTTTTTCTTTTAACTTATTTGTTGATTTACTTTCATTTTTTTCTTGCTTTTTATATATTTTGTTTTTTTTATTTTTTTTCTTGCTTTTTCTTATATCTTTTTTTTCACACTTTCTTTTTATTTCTTCTTTACAATTTTAAAACCTCAAACTTCTTTTTTTGTGCACTTCCTTTTGTTTTTGTTTTATTTTTTTCTTTAAACTAAAAGTTTTTTTCTATTTTATATGTCAAATTCTTATTCATTTTGTCTTTTTATATTCTTTTCATTTGCTAATTTTTTATTTTCTTACTTTTTTTTATCTTTTTCCATTTTTTGGTTTTTTTTTTCTTTTATATTACTATTTTTTATTTGTTTTTTATTCGTATTTTTATTTTTTGAATCTTTTTTATTTTTTCATTTTCATTTTTTTTGTTCTATGTTCTAATTTTTCAATAACTTTTTCCCTTTGAAATTTTCTTTCTTTTGCTTTTTTTTTTTTTCATATGCTTTCAGTTTTACTTGTTTTAATTTTTTTCGTTGTTTTAAAATTTTTTACATTTCTTTTTTCTTTTTTTATTCCAAATCTTTTGTCTTTTCATTTTTATTCTTTTCTTATTTTTTTCACAAATTTCCTTTCATTTCTTATTTGCATTTTTAAATTATCAGACTTTTTTTGCGCACTTTCTTTTTGTTTTTATTTATATTTTTTATTAACTTTTATTTTATTTTTTTATCTTTGATTTTTTATATCTTTTTCCTATATTTGTTATATTTTTGTTGTTTTTCTTTGTATATTCTGAACTAAAAGTTTTTTTCTATTTTGTATTTGAAATTTTTATTCATTTTGTCTTTTGTATTTTTTTATTCGCTAATTTTTTAATATCTTACTTTTTTATTTTTTGCTTTTTTGGTATTTTATTTAATTTTTTCTTCCATATTAATATTTTATCTTAATTTATTTTTCCATTTATTTTTATTTATATTTTAAAAATTTTTATAAAGTTCAAAATTTTTTATTTTTATTTTTTGAATCTTTTTTATTTTATTATTTTTCTTGCTATTTTTGTCCTACTTTGTAATTTTTTAATAACTTTTTCCCTTCAAAATTTTCCTTCTTTTTACTTTTTTTTCATATGCTTTCATTTTTACTTGTTTTAATTTTTTCGTTATTTTAAAAATTTTTATTTTTCTGTTTTTTTTTTTCCAAATCTTTTGTCTTTTCATTTTTATTCTTTTTTCTTTTCTCACAAATTTCCTTTCATTTCTTATTTGCGTTTTTAAATTCTCATACTTTTTTTATTTTGCATTAAATTTTCTCTTTTTTAATTTTTTGTCGCACTTTTTATATTGTTTTATTATTAGGTCTTATATGTTTTTCAATTTTTTGTTCCTTTTTAAACTAGTTTTTTTTCATTTTGTCATTCCATTTCATTTTTGAAATTTTTCTTCAATTTTTGTCCTTTTTTATTTTCTTACTTTTTATAATTTCTTGTTTTTTTTTGTGCTTTATTTATCTTTTTTCTTTTGCTTTAATTTTCTTTCTTTCTTTTTTTATAGTTTCATAAATTTTTATTAAGTTTTGACATTTTTTATTTTTCTATCTTTTTTTCTTTTCTTTTTTTATTTTATCATTCTCGGTTATTTTTTATTGCATTTTTATAATTTTTCATTAACTTTTTCTCCTTTCAAAATTTTCTTCTTTTTTTTATGTGCTTTCGTTTCTTTTTTCTTCACTTTTTTCTTTGTTTTAAAATTTTCTATAAATTTTTTTCTTTTTGTTTTATTTCATATTTTTGCCTCTTCATTTTTTATTTTTTTTCTCAAATTTTATTTTATATATTTTGTGTTTTCATTTTTTATTTTTTTCTTGCTTTTTCTTAAATCTTTTTGTTTGCACTTTTTTTTTTTTTATTTCTTCTTTATAATTTTAAAACCTCAAACTTCTTTTTTTGTGCACATTCTTTTATTTTTATTTATATTTTTTATTAATTTTTATTTTATTTTTCATCTTTCGTATTTTATATCTTTTTCCTTTATTTGTTGTATATATTTTTATAATTTTTCATTAATCCTTTTTTTCTTTTTCTTTTAACTTATTTGTTGATTTACTTTCATTTTTTTCTTGCTTTTTATATATTTTGTTTTTTTTATTTTTTTTCTTGCTTTTTCTTATATCTTTTTTTTCACACTTTCTTTTTATTTCTTCTTTACAATTTTAAAACCTCAAACTTCTTTTTTTGTGCACTTCCTTTTGTTTTTGTTTTATTTTTTTCTTTAAACTAAAAGTTTTTTTCTATTTTATATGTCAAATTCTTATTCATTTTGTCTTTTTATATTCTTTTCATTTGCTAATTTTTTATTTTCTTACTTTTTTTTATCTTTTTCCATTTTTTGGTTTTTTTTTTCTTTTATATTACTATTTTTTATTTGTTTTTTATTCGTATTTTTATTTTTTGAATCTTTTTTATTTTTTCATTTTCATTTTTTTTGTTCTATGTTCTAATTTTTCAATAACTTTTTCCCTTTGAAATTTTCTTTCTTTTGCTTTTTTTTTTTTTCATATGCTTTCAGTTTTACTTGTTTTAATTTTTTTCGTTGTTTTAAAATTTTTTACATTTCTTTTTTCTTTTTTTATTCCAAATCTTTTGTCTTTTCATTTTTATTCTTTTCTTATTTTTTTCACAAATTTCCTTTCATTTCTTATTTGCATTTTTAAATTATCAGACTTTTTTTGCGCACTTTCTTTTTGTTTTTATTTATATTTTTTATTAACTTTTATTTTATTTTTTTATCTTTGATTTTTTATATCTTTTTCCTATATTTGTTATATTTTTGTTGTTTTTCTTTGTATATTCTGAACTAAAAGTTTTTTTCTATTTTGTATTTGAAATTTTTATTCATTTTGTCTTTTGTATTTTTTTATTCGCTAATTTTTTAATATCTTACTTTTTTATTTTTTGCTTTTTTGGTATTTTATTTAATTTTTTCTTCCATATTAATATTTTATCTTAATTTATTTTTCCATTTATTTTTATTTATATTTTAAAAATTTTTATAAAGTTCAAAATTTTTTATTTTTATTTTTTGAATCTTTTTTATTTTATTATTTTTCTTGCTATTTTTGTCCTACTTTGTAATTTTTTAATAACTTTTTCCCTTCAAAATTTTCCTTCTTTTTACTTTTTTTTCATATGCTTTCATTTTTACTTGTTTTAATTTTTTCGTTATTTTAAAAATTTTTATTTTTCTGTTTTTTTTTTTCCAAATCTTTTGTCTTTTCATTTTTATTCTTTTTTCTTTTCTCACAAATTTCCTTTCATTTCTTATTTGCGTTTTTAAATTCTCATACTTTTTTTATTTTGCATTAAATTTTCTCTTTTTTAATTTTTTGTCGCACTTTTTATATTGTTTTATTATTAGGTCTTATATGTTTTTCAATTTTTTGTTCCTTTTTAAACTAGTTTTTTTTCATTTTGTCATTCCATTTCATTTTTGAAATTTTTCTTCAATTTTTGTCCTTTTTTATTTTCTTACTTTTTATAATTTCTTGTTTTTTTTTGTGCTTTATTTATCTTTTTTCTTTTGCTTTAATTTTCTTTCTTTCTTTTTTTATAGTTTCATAAATTTTTATTAAGTTTTGACATTTTTTATTTTTCTATCTTTTTTTCTTTTCTTTTTTTATTTTATCATTCTCGGTTATTTTTTATTGCATTTTTATAATTTTTCATTAACTTTTTCTCCTTTCAAAATTTTCTTCTTTTTTTTATGTGCTTTCGTTTCTTTTTTCTTCACTTTTTTCTTTGTTTTAAAATTTTCTATAAATTTTTTTCTTTTTGTTTTATTTCATATTTTTGCCTCTTCATTTTTTATTTTTTTTCTCAAATTTTATTTTATATATTTTGTGTTTTCATTTTTTATTTTTTTCTTGCTTTTTCTTAAATCTTTTTGTTTGCACTTTTTTTTTTTTTATTTCTTCTTTATAATTTTAAAACCTCAAACTTCTTTTTTTGTGCACATTCTTTTATTTTTATTTATATTTTTTATTAACTTTTATTTTATTTTTCATCTTTCGTATTTTATATCTTTTTCCTTTATTTGTTGTATATATTTTTATAATTTTTCATTAATCCTTTTTTTCTTTTTCTTTTAACTTATTTGTTGATTTACTTTCATTTTTTTCTTGCTTTTTATATATTTTGTTTTTTTTATTTTTTTTCTTGCTTTTTCTTATATCTTTTTTTTCACACTTTCTTTTTATTTCTTCTTTACAATTTTAAAACCTCAAACTTCTTTTTTTGTGCACTTCCTTTTGTTTTTGTTTTATTTTTTTCTTTAAACTAAAAGTTTTTTTCTATTTTATATGTCAAATTCTTATTCATTTTGTCTTTTTATATTCTTTTCATTTGCTAATTTTTTATTTTCTTACTTTTTTTTATCTTTTTCCATTTTTTGGTTTTTTTTTTCTTTTATATTACTATTTTTTATTTGTTTTTTATTCGTATTTTTATTTTTTGAATCTTTTTTATTTTTTCATTTTCATTTTTTTTGTTCTATGTTCTAATTTTTCAATAACTTTTTCCCTTTGAAATTTTCTTTCTTTTGCTTTTTTTTTTTTTCATATGCTTTCAGTTTTACTTGTTTTAATTTTTTTCGTTGTTTTAAAATTTTTTACATTTCTTTTTTTATTCCAAATCTTTTGTCTTTTCATTTTTATTCTTTTCTTATTTTTTTCACAAATTTCCTTTCATTTCTTATTTGCATTTTTAAATTATCAGACTTTTTTTGCGCACTTTCTTTTTGTTTTTATTTATATTTTTTATTAACTTTTATTTTATTTTTTTATCTTTGATTTTTTATATCTTTTTCCTATATTTGTTATATTTTTGTTGTTTTTCTTTGTATATTCTGAACTAAAAGTTTTTTTCTATTTTGTATTTGAAATTTTTATTCATTTTGTCTTTTGTATTTTTTTATTCGCTAATTTTTTAATATCTTACTTTTTTATTTTTTGCTTTTTTGGTATTTTATTTAATTTTTTCTTCCATATTAATATTTTATCTTAATTTATTTTTCCATTTATTTTTATTTATATTTTAAAAATTTTTATAAAGTTCAAAATTTTTTATTTTTATTTTTTGAATCTTTTTTATTTTATTATTTTTCTTGCTATTTTTGTCCTACTTTGTAATTTTTTAATAACTTTTTCCCTTCAAAATTTTCCTTCTTTTTACTTTTTTTTCATATGCTTTCATTTTTACTTGTTTTAATTTTTTCGTTATTTTAAAAATTTTTATTTTTCTGTTTTTTTTTTTCCAAATCTTTTGTCTTTTCATTTTTATTCTTTTTTCTTTTCTCACAAATTTCCTTTCATTTCTTATTTGCGTTTTTAAATTCTCATACTTTTTTTATTTTGCATTAAATTTTCTCTTTTTTAATTTTTTGTCGCACTTTTTATATTGTTTTATTATTAGGTCTTATATGTTTTTCAATTTTTTGTTCCTTTTTAAACTAGTTTTTTTTCATTTTGTCATTCCATTTCATTTTTGAAATTTTTCTTCAATTTTTGTCCTTTTTTATTTTCTTACTTTTTATAATTTCTTGTTTTTTTTTGTGCTTTATTTATCTTTTTTCTTTTGCTTTAATTTTCTTTCTTTCTTTTTTTATAGTTTCATAAATTTTTATTAAGTTTTGACATTTTTTATTTTTCTATCTTTTTTTCTTTTCTTTTTTTATTTTATCATTCTCGGTTATTTTTTATTGCATTTTTATAATTTTTCATTAACTTTTTCTCCTTTCAAAATTTTCTTCTTTTTTTTATGTGCTTTCGTTTCTTTTTTCTTCACTTTTTTCTTTGTTTTAAAATTTTCTATAAATTTTTTTCTTTTTGTTTTATTTCATATTTTTGCCTCTTCATTTTTTATTTTTTTTCTCAAATTTTATTTTATATATTTTGTGTTTTCATTTTTTATTTTTTTCTTGCTTTTTCTTAAATCTTTTTGTTTGCACTTTTTTTTTTTTTATTTCTTCTTTATAATTTTAAAACCTCAAACTTCTTTTTTTGTGCACATTCTTTTATTTTTATTTATATTTTTTATTAACTTTTATTTTATTTTTCATCTTTCGTATTTTATATCTTTTTCCTTTATTTGTTGTATATATTTTTATAATTTTTCATTAATCCTTTTTTTCTTTTTCTTTTAACTTATTTGTTGATTTACTTTCATTTTTTTCTTGCTTTTTATATATTTTGTTTTTTTTATTTTTTTTCTTGCTTTTTCTTATATCTTTTTTTTCACACTTTCTTTTTATTTCTTCTTTACAATTTTAAAACCTCAAACTTCTTTTTTTGTGCACTTCCTTTTGTTTTTGTTTTATTTTTTTCTTTAAACTAAAAGTTTTTTTCTATTTTATATGTCAAATTCTTATTCATTTTGTCTTTTTATATTCTTTTCATTTGCTAATTTTTTATTTTCTTACTTTTTTTTATCTTTTTCCATTTTTTGGTTTTTTTTTTCTTTTATATTACTATTTTTTATTTGTTTTTTATTCGTATTTTTATTTTTTGAATCTTTTTTATTTTTTCATTTTCATTTTTTTTGTTCTATGTTCTAATTTTTCAATAACTTTTTCCCTTTGAAATTTTCTTTCTTTTGCTTTTTTTTTTTTTCATATGCTTTCAGTTTTACTTGTTTTAATTTTTTTCGTTGTTTTAAAATTTTTTACATTTCTTTTTTCTTTTTTTATTCCAAATCTTTTGTCTTTTCATTTTTATTCTTTTCTTATTTTTTTCACAAATTTCCTTTCATTTCTTATTTGCATTTTTAAATTATCAGACTTTTTTTGCGCACTTTCTTTTTGTTTTTATTTATATTTTTTATTAACTTTTATTTTATTTTTTTATCTTTGATTTTTTATATCTTTTTCCTATATTTGTTATATTTTTGTTGTTTTTCTTTGTATATTCTGAACTAAAAGTTTTTTTCTATTTTGTATTTGAAATTTTTATTCATTTTGTCTTTTGTATTTTTTTATTCGCTAATTTTTTAATATCTTACTTTTTTATTTTTTGCTTTTTTGGTATTTTATTTAATTTTTTCTTCCATATTAATATTTTATCTTAATTTATTTTTCCATTTATTTTTATTTATATTTTAAAAATTTTTATAAAGTTCAAAATTTTTTATTTTTATTTTTTGAATCTTTTTTATTTTATTATTTTTCTTGCTATTTTTGTCCTACTTTGTAATTTTTTAATAACTTTTTCCCTTCAAAATTTTCCTTCTTTTTACTTTTTTTTCATATGCTTTCATTTTTACTTGTTTTAATTTTTTCGTTATTTTAAAAATTTTTATTTTTCTGTTTTTTTTTTTCCAAATCTTTTGTCTTTTCATTTTTATTCTTTTTTCTTTTCTCACAAATTTCCTTTCATTTCTTATTTGCGTTTTTAAATTCTCATACTTTTTTTATTTTGCATTAAATTTTCTCTTTTTTAATTTTTTGTCGCACTTTTTATATTGTTTTATTATTAGGTCTTATATGTTTTTCAATTTTTTGTTCCTTTTTAAACTAGTTTTTTTTCATTTTGTCATTCCATTTCATTTTTGAAATTTTTCTTCAATTTTTGTCCTTTTTTATTTTCTTACTTTTTATAATTTCTTGTTTTTTTTTGTGCTTTATTTATCTTTTTTCTTTTGCTTTAATTTTCTTTCTTTCTTTTTTTATAGTTTCATAAATTTTTATTAAGTTTTGACATTTTTTATTTTTCTATCTTTTTTTCTTTTCTTTTTTTATTTTATCATTCTCGGTTATTTTTTATTGCATTTTTATAATTTTTCATTAACTTTTTCTCCTTTCAAAATTTTCTTCTTTTTTTTATGTGCTTTCGTTTCTTTTTTCTTCACTTTTTTCTTTGTTTTAAAATTTTCTATAAATTTTTTTCTTTTTGTTTTATTTCATATTTTTGCCTCTTCATTTTTTATTTTTTTTCTCAAATTTTATTTTATATATTTTGTGTTTTCATTTTTTATTTTTTTCTTGCTTTTTCTTAAATCTTTTTGTTTGCACTTTTTTTTTTTTTATTTCTTCTTTATAATTTTAAAACCTCAAACTTCTTTTTTTGTGCACATTCTTTTATTTTTATTTATATTTTTTATTAACTTTTATTTTATTTTTCATCTTTCGTATTTTATATCTTTTTCCTTTATTTGTTGTATATATTTTTATAATTTTTCATTAATCCTTTTTTTCTTTTTCTTTTAACTTATTTGTTGATTTACTTTCATTTTTTTCTTGCTTTTTATATATTTTGTTTTTTTTATTTTTTTTCTTGCTTTTTCTTATATCTTTTTTTTCACACTTTCTTTTTATTTCTTCTTTACAATTTTAAAACCTCAAACTTCTTTTTTTGTGCACTTCCTTTTGTTTTTGTTTTATTTTTTTCTTTAAACTAAAAGTTTTTTTCTATTTTATATGTCAAATTCTTATTCATTTTGTCTTTTTATATTCTTTTCATTTGCTAATTTTTTATTTTCTTACTTTTTTTTATCTTTTTCCATTTTTTGGTTTTTTTTTTCTTTTATATTACTATTTTTTATTTGTTTTTTATTCGTATTTTTATTTTTTGAATCTTTTTTATTTTTTCATTTTCATTTTTTTTGTTCTATGTTCTAATTTTTCAATAACTTTTTCCCTTTGAAATTTTCTTTCTTTTGCTTTTTTTTTTTTTCATATGCTTTCAGTTTTACTTGTTTTAATTTTTTTCGTTGTTTTAAAATTTTTTACATTTCTTTTTTCTTTTTTTATTCCAAATCTTTTGTCTTTTCATTTTTATTCTTTTCTTATTTTTTTCACAAATTTCCTTTCATTTCTTATTTGCATTTTTAAATTATCAGACTTTTTTTGCGCACTTTCTTTTTGTTTTTATTTTATTTTTTTATCTTTGATTTTTTATATCTTTTTCCTATATTTGTTATATTTTTGTTGTTTTTCTTTGTATATTCTGAACTAAAAGTTTTTTTCTATTTTGTATTTGAAATTTTTATTCATTTTGTCTTTTGTATTTTTTTATTCGCTAATTTTTTAATATCTTACTTTTTTATTTTTTGCTTTTTTGGTATTTTATTTAATTTTTTCTTCCATATTAATATTTTATCTTAATTTATTTTTCCATTTATTTTTATTTATATTTTAAAAATTTTTATAAAGTTCAAAATTTTTTATTTTTATTTTTTGAATCTTTTTTATTTTATTATTTTTCTTGCTATTTTTGTCCTACTTTGTAATTTTTTAATAACTTTTTCCCTTCAAAATTTTCCTTCTTTTTACTTTTTTTTCATATGCTTTCATTTTTACTTGTTTTAATTTTTTCGTTATTTTAAAAATTTTTATTTTTCTGTTTTTTTTTTTCCAAATCTTTTGTCTTTTCATTTTTATTCTTTTTTCTTTTCTCACAAATTTCCTTTCATTTCTTATTTGCGTTTTTAAATTCTCATACTTTTTTTATTTTGCATTAAATTTTCTCTTTTTTAATTTTTTGTCGCACTTTTTATATTGTTTTATTATTAGGTCTTATATGTTTTTCAATTTTTTGTTCCTTTTTAAACTAGTTTTTTTTCATTTTGTCATTCCATTTCATTTTTGAAATTTTTCTTCAATTTTTGTCCTTTTTTATTTTCTTACTTTTTATAATTTCTTGTTTTTTTTTGTGCTTTATTTATCTTTTTTCTTTTGCTTTAATTTTCTTTCTTTCTTTTTTTATAGTTTCATAAATTTTTATTAAGTTTTGACATTTTTTATTTTTCTATCTTTTTTTCTTTTCTTTTTTTATTTTATCATTCTCGGTTATTTTTTATTGCATTTTTATAATTTTTCATTAACTTTTTCTCCTTTCAAAATTTTCTTCTTTTTTTTATGTGCTTTCGTTTCTTTTTTCTTCACTTTTTTCTTTGTTTTAAAATTTTCTATAAATTTTTTTCTTTTTGTTTTATTTCATATTTTTGCCTCTTCATTTTTTATTTTTTTTCTCAAATTTTATTTTATATATTTTGTGTTTTCATTTTTTATTTTTTTCTTGCTTTTTCTTAAATCTTTTTGTTTGCACTTTTTTTTTTTTTATTTCTTCTTTATAATTTTAAAACCTCAAACTTCTTTTTTTGTGCACATTCTTTTATTTTTATTTATATTTTTTATTAACTTTTATTTTATTTTTCATCTTTCGTATTTTATATCTTTTTCCTTTATTTGTTGTATATATTTTTATAATTTTTCATTAATCCTTTTTTTCTTTTTCTTTTAACTTATTTGTTGATTTACTTTCATTTTTTTCTTGCTTTTTATATATTTTGTTTTTTTTATTTTTTTTCTTGCTTTTTCTTATATCTTTTTTTTCACACTTTCTTTTTATTTCTTCTTTACAATTTTAAAACCTCAAACTTCTTTTTTTGTGCACTTCCTTTTGTTTTTGTTTTATTTTTTTCTTTAAACTAAAAGTTTTTTTCTATTTTATATGTCAAATTCTTATTCATTTTGTCTTTTTATATTCTTTTCATTTGCTAATTTTTTATTTTCTTACTTTTTTTTATCTTTTTCCATTTTTTGGTTTTTTTTTTCTTTTATATTACTATTTTTTATTTGTTTTTTATTCGTATTTTTATTTTTTGAATCTTTTTTATTTTTTCATTTTCATTTTTTTTGTTCTATGTTCTAATTTTTCAATAACTTTTTCCCTTTGAAATTTTCTTTCTTTTGCTTTTTTTTTTTTTCATATGCTTTCAGTTTTACTTGTTTTAATTTTTTTCGTTGTTTTAAAATTTTTTACATTTCTTTTTTTATTCCAAATCTTTTGTCTTTTCATTTTTATTCTTTTCTTATTTTTTTCACAAATTTCCTTTCATTTCTTATTTGCATTTTTAAATTATCAGACTTTTTTTGCGCACTTTCTTTTTGTTTTTATTTATATTTTTTATTAACTTTTATTTTATTTTTTTATCTTTGATTTTTTATATCTTTTTCCTATATTTGTTATATTTTTGTTGTTTTTCTTTGTATATTCTGAACTAAAAGTTTTTTTCTATTTTGTATTTGAAATTTTTATTCATTTTGTCTTTTGTATTTTTTTATTCGCTAATTTTTTAATATCTTACTTTTTTATTTTTTGCTTTTTTGGTATTTTATTTAATTTTTTCTTCCATATTAATATTTTATCTTAATTTATTTTTCCATTTATTTTTATTTATATTTTAAAAATTTTTATAAAGTTCAAAATTTTTTATTTTTATTTTTTGAATCTTTTTTATTTTATTATTTTTCTTGCTATTTTTGTCCTACTTTGTAATTTTTTAATAACTTTTTCCCTTCAAAATTTTCCTTCTTTTTACTTTTTTTTCATATGCTTTCATTTTTACTTGTTTTAATTTTTTCGTTATTTTAAAAATTTTTATTTTTCTGTTTTTTTTTTTCCAAATCTTTTGTCTTTTCATTTTTATTCTTTTTTCTTTTCTCACAAATTTCCTTTCATTTCTTATTTGCGTTTTTAAATTCTCATACTTTTTTTATTTTGCATTAAATTTTCTCTTTTTTAATTTTTTGTCGCACTTTTTATATTGTTTTATTATTAGGTCTTATATGTTTTTCAATTTTTTGTTCCTTTTTAAACTAGTTTTTTTTCATTTTGTCATTCCATTTCATTTTTGAAATTTTTCTTCAATTTTTGTCCTTTTTTATTTTCTTACTTTTTATAATTTCTTGTTTTTTTTTGTGCTTTATTTATCTTTTTTCTTTTGCTTTAATTTTCTTTCTTTCTTTTTTTATAGTTTCATAAATTTTTATTAAGTTTTGACATTTTTTATTTTTCTATCTTTTTTTCTTTTCTTTTTTTATTTTATCATTCTCGGTTATTTTTTATTGCATTTTTATAATTTTTCATTAACTTTTTCTCCTTTCAAAATTTTCTTCTTTTTTTTATGTGCTTTCGTTTCTTTTTTCTTCACTTTTTTCTTTGTTTTAAAATTTTCTATAAATTTTTTTCTTTTTGTTTTATTTCATATTTTTGCCTCTTCATTTTTTATTTTTTTTCTCAAATTTTATTTTATATATTTTGTGTTTTCATTTTTTATTTTTTTCTTGCTTTTTCTTAAATCTTTTTGTTTGCACTTTTTTTTTTTTTATTTCTTCTTTATAATTTTAAAACCTCAAACTTCTTTTTTTGTGCACATTCTTTTATTTTTATTTATATTTTTTATTAACTTTTATTTTATTTTTCATCTTTCGTATTTTATATCTTTTTCCTTTATTTGTTGTATATATTTTTATAATTTTTCATTAATCCTTTTTTTCTTTTTCTTTTAACTTATTTGTTGATTTACTTTCATTTTTTTCTTGCTTTTTATATATTTTGTTTTTTTTATTTTTTTTCTTGCTTTTTCTTATATCTTTTTTTTCACACTTTCTTTTTATTTCTTCTTTACAATTTTAAAACCTCAAACTTCTTTTTTTGTGCACTTCCTTTTGTTTTTGTTTTATTTTTTTCTTTAAACTAAAAGTTTTTTTCTATTTTATATGTCAAATTCTTATTCATTTTGTCTTTTTATATTCTTTTCATTTGCTAATTTTTTATTTTCTTACTTTTTTTTATCTTTTTCCATTTTTTGGTTTTTTTTTTCTTTTATATTACTATTTTTTATTTGTTTTTTATTCGTATTTTTATTTTTTGAATCTTTTTTATTTTTTCATTTTCATTTTTTTTGTTCTATGTTCTAATTTTTCAATAACTTTTTCCCTTTGAAATTTTCTTTCTTTTGCTTTTTTTTTTTTTCATATGCTTTCAGTTTTACTTGTTTTAATTTTTTTCGTTGTTTTAAAATTTTTTACATTTCTTTTTTCTTTTTTTATTCCAAATCTTTTGTCTTTTCATTTTTATTCTTTTCTTATTTTTTTCACAAATTTCCTTTCATTTCTTATTTGCATTTTTAAATTATCAGACTTTTTTTGCGCACTTTCTTTTTGTTTTTATTTTATTTTTTTATCTTTGATTTTTTATATCTTTTTCCTATATTTGTTATATTTTTGTTGTTTTTCTTTGTATATTCTGAACTAAAAGTTTTTTTCTATTTTGTATTTGAAATTTTTATTCATTTTGTCTTTTGTATTTTTTTATTCGCTAATTTTTTAATATCTTACTTTTTTATTTTTTGCTTTTTTGGTATTTTATTTAATTTTTTCTTCCATATTAATATTTTATCTTAATTTATTTTTCCATTTATTTTTATTTATATTTTAAAAATTTTTATAAAGTTCAAAATTTTTTATTTTTATTTTTTGAATCTTTTTTATTTTATTATTTTTCTTGCTATTTTTGTCCTACTTTGTAATTTTTTAATAACTTTTTCCCTTCAAAATTTTCCTTCTTTTTACTTTTTTTTCATATGCTTTCATTTTTACTTGTTTTAATTTTTTCGTTATTTTAAAAATTTTTATTTTTCTGTTTTTTTTTTTCCAAATCTTTTGTCTTTTCATTTTTATTCTTTTTTCTTTTCTCACAAATTTCCTTTCATTTCTTATTTGCGTTTTTAAATTCTCATACTTTTTTTATTTTGCATTAAATTTTCTCTTTTTTAATTTTTTGTCGCACTTTTTATATTGTTTTATTATTAGGTCTTATATGTTTTTCAATTTTTTGTTCCTTTTTAAACTAGTTTTTTTTCATTTTGTCATTCCATTTCATTTTTGAAATTTTTCTTCAATTTTTGTCCTTTTTTATTTTCTTACTTTTTATAATTTCTTGTTTTTTTTTGTGCTTTATTTATCTTTTTTCTTTTGCTTTAATTTTCTTTCTTTCTTTTTTTATAGTTTCATAAATTTTTATTAAGTTTTGACATTTTTTATTTTTCTATCTTTTTTTCTTTTCTTTTTTTATTTTATCATTCTCGGTTATTTTTTATTGCATTTTTATAATTTTTCATTAACTTTTTCTCCTTTCAAAATTTTCTTCTTTTTTTTATGTGCTTTCGTTTCTTTTTTCTTCACTTTTTTCTTTGTTTTAAAATTTTCTATAAATTTTTTTCTTTTTGTTTTATTTCATATTTTTGCCTCTTCATTTTTTATTTTTTTTCTCAAATTTTATTTTATATATTTTGTGTTTTCATTTTTTATTTTTTTCTTGCTTTTTCTTAAATCTTTTTGTTTGCACTTTTTTTTTTTTTATTTCTTCTTTATAATTTTAAAACCTCAAACTTCTTTTTTTGTGCACATTCTTTTATTTTTATTTATATTTTTTATTAACTTTTATTTTATTTTTCATCTTTCGTATTTTATATCTTTTTCCTTTATTTGTTGTATATATTTTTATAATTTTTCATTAATCCTTTTTTTCTTTTTCTTTTAACTTATTTGTTGATTTACTTTCATTTTTTTCTTGCTTTTTATATATTTTGTTTTTTTTATTTTTTTTCTTGCTTTTTCTTATATCTTTTTTTTCACACTTTCTTTTTATTTCTTCTTTACAATTTTAAAACCTCAAACTTCTTTTTTTGTGCACTTCCTTTTGTTTTTGTTTTATTTTTTTCTTTAAACTAAAAGTTTTTTTCTATTTTATATGTCAAATTCTTATTCATTTTGTCTTTTTATATTCTTTTCATTTGCTAATTTTTTATTTTCTTACTTTTTTTTATCTTTTTCCATTTTTTGGTATTTTTTGGTTTTTTTTTTCTTTTATATTACTATTTTTTATTTGTTTTTTATTCGTATTTTTATTTTTTGAATCTTTTTTATTTTTTCATTTTCATTTTTTTTGTTCTATGTTCTAATTTTTCAATAACTTTTTCCCTTTGAAATTTTCTTTCTTTTGCTTTTTTTTTTTTTCATATGCTTTCAGTTTTACTTGTTTTAATTTTTTTCGTTGTTTTAAAATTTTTTACATTTCTTTTTTCTTTTTTTATTCCAAATCTTTTGTCTTTTCATTTTTATTCTTTTCTTATTTTTTTCACAAATTTCCTTTCATTTCTTATTTGCATTTTTAAATTATCAGACTTTTTTTGCGCACTTTCTTTTTGTTTTTATTTTATTTTTTTATCTTTGATTTTTTATATCTTTTTCCTATATTTGTTATATTTTTGTTGTTTTTCTTTGTATATTCTGAACTAAAAGTTTTTTTCTATTTTGTATTTGAAATTTTTATTCATTTTGTCTTTTGTATTTTTTTATTCGCTAATTTTTTAATATCTTACTTTTTTATTTTTTGCTTTTTTGGTATTTTATTTAATTTTTTCTTCCATATTAATATTTTATCTTAATTTATTTTTCCATTTATTTTTATTTATATTTTAAAAATTTTTATAAAGTTCAAAATTTTTTATTTTTATTTTTTGAATCTTTTTTATTTTATTATTTTTCTTGCTATTTTTGTCCTACTTTGTAATTTTTTAATAACTTTTTCCCTTCAAAATTTTCCTTCTTTTTACTTTTTTTTCATATGCTTTCATTTTTACTTGTTTTAATTTTTTCGTTATTTTAAAAATTTTTATTTTTCTGTTTTTTTTTTTCCAAATCTTTTGTCTTTTCATTTTTATTCTTTTTTCTTTTCTCACAAATTTCCTTTCATTTCTTATTTGCGTTTTTAAATTCTCATACTTTTTTTATTTTGCATTAAATTTTCTCTTTTTTAATTTTTTGTCGCACTTTTTATATTGTTTTATTATTAGGTCTTATATGTTTTTCAATTTTTTGTTCCTTTTTAAACTAGTTTTTTTTCATTTTGTCATTCCATTTCATTTTTGAAATTTTTCTTCAATTTTTGTCCTTTTTTATTTTCTTACTTTTTATAATTTCTTGTTTTTTTTTCTTTTTTTTGTGCTTTATTTATCTTTTTTCTTTTGCTTTAATTTTCTTTCTTTCTTTTTTTATAGTTTCATAAATTTTTATTAAGTTTTGACATTTTTTATTTTTCTATCTTTTTTTCTTTTCTTTTTTTATTTTATCATTCTCGGTTATTTTTTATTGCATTTTTATAATTTTTCATTAACTTTTTCTCCTTTCAAAATTTTCTTCTTTTTTTTATGTGCTTTCGTTTCTTTTTTCTTCACTTTTTTCTTTGTTTTAAAATTTTCTATAAATTTTTTTCTTTTTGTTTTATTTCATATTTTTGCCTCTTCATTTTTTATTTTTTTTCTCAAATTTTATTTTATATATTTTGTGTTTTCATTTTTTATTTTTTTCTTGCTTTTTCTTAAATCTTTTTGTTTGCACTTTTTTTTTTTTTATTTCTTCTTTATAATTTTAAAACCTCAAACTTCTTTTTTTGTGCACATTCTTTTATTTTTATTTATATTTTTTATTAACTTTTATTTTATTTTTCATCTTTCGTATTTTATATCTTTTTCCTTTATTTGTTGTATATATTTTTATAATTTTTCATTAATCCTTTTTTTCTTTTTCTTTTAACTTATTTGTTGATTTACTTTCATTTTTTTCTTGCTTTTTATATATTTTGTTTTTTTTATTTTTTTTCTTGCTTTTTCTTATATCTTTTTTTTCACACTTTCTTTTTATTTCTTCTTTACAATTTTAAAACCTCAAACTTCTTTTTTTGTGCACTTCCTTTTGTTTTTGTTTTATTTTTTTCTTTAAACTAAAAGTTTTTTTCTATTTTATATGTCAAATTCTTATTCATTTTGTCTTTTTATATTCTTTTCATTTGCTAATTTTTTATTTTCTTACTTTTTTTTTTATCTTTTTCCATTTTTTGGTATTTTTTGGTATTTTTTTTCTTTTATATTACTATTTTTTATTTGTTTTTTATTCGTATTTTTATTTTTTGAATCTTTTTTATTTTTTCATTTTCATTTTTTTTGTTCTATGTTCTAATTTTTCAATAACTTTTTCCCTTTGAAATTTTCTTTCTTTTGCTTTTTTTTTTTTTCATATGCTTTCAGTTTTACTTGTTTTAATTTTTTTCGTTGTTTTAAAATTTTTTACATTTCTTTTTTCTTTTTTTATTCCAAATCTTTTGTCTTTTCATTTTTATTCTTTTCTTATTTTTTTCACAAATTTCCTTTCATTTCTTATTTGCATTTTTAAATTATCAGACTTTTTTTGCGCACTTTCTTTTTGTTTTTATTTATATTTTTTATTAACTTTTATTTTATTTTTTTATCTTTGATTTTTTATATCTTTTTCCTATATTTGTTATATTTTTGTTGTTTTTCTTTGTATATTCTGAACTAAAAGTTTTTTTCTATTTTGTATTTGAAATTTTTATTCATTTTGTCTTTTGTATTTTTTTATTCGCTAATTTTTTAATATCTTACTTTTTTATTTTTTGCTTTTTTGGTATTTTATTTAATTTTTTCTTCCATATTAATATTTTATCTTAATTTATTTTTCCATTTATTTTTATTTATATTTTAAAAATTTTTATAAAGTTCAAAATTTTTTATTTTTATTTTTTGAATCTTTTTTATTTTATTATTTTTCTTGCTATTTTTGTCCTACTTTGTAATTTTTTAATAACTTTTTCCCTTCAAAATTTTCCTTCTTTTTACTTTTTTTTCATATGCTTTCATTTTTACTTGTTTTAATTTTTTCGTTATTTTAAAAATTTTTATTTTTCTGTTTTTTTTTTTCCAAATCTTTTGTCTTTTCATTTTTATTCTTTTTTCTTTTCTCACAAATTTCCTTTCATTTCTTATTTGCGTTTTTAAATTCTCATACTTTTTTTATTTTGCATTAAATTTTCTCTTTTTTAATTTTTTGTCGCACTTTTTATATTGTTTTATTATTAGGTCTTATATGTTTTTCAATTTTTTGTTCCTTTTTAAACTAGTTTTTTTTCATTTTGTCATTCCATTTCATTTTTGAAATTTTTCTTCAATTTTTGTCCTTTTTTATTTTCTTACTTTTTATAATTTCTTGTTTTTTTTTGTGCTTTATTTATCTTTTTTCTTTTGCTTTAATTTTCTTTCTTTCTTTTTTTATAGTTTCATAAATTTTTATTAAGTTTTGACATTTTTTATTTTTCTATCTTTTTTTCTTTTCTTTTTTTATTTTATCATTCTCGGTTATTTTTTATTGCATTTTTATAATTTTTCATTAACTTTTTCTCCTTTCAAAATTTTCTTCTTTTTTTTATGTGCTTTCGTTTCTTTTTTCTTCACTTTTTTCTTTGTTTTAAAATTTTCTATAAATTTTTTTCTTTTTGTTTTATTTCATATTTTTGCCTCTTCATTTTTTATTTTTTTTCTCAAATTTTATTTTATATATTTTGTGTTTTCATTTTTTATTTTTTTCTTGCTTTTTCTTAAATCTTTTTGTTTGCACTTTTTTTTTTTTTATTTCTTCTTTATAATTTTAAAACCTCAAACTTCTTTTTTTGTGCACATTCTTTTATTTTTATTTATATTTTTTATTAACTTTTATTTTATTTTTCATCTTTCGTATTTTATATCTTTTTCCTTTATTTGTTGTATATATTTTTATAATTTTTCATTAATCCTTTTTTTCTTTTTCTTTTAACTTATTTGTTGATTTACTTTCATTTTTTTCTTGCTTTTTATATATTTTGTTTTTTTTATTTTTTTTCTTGCTTTTTCTTATATCTTTTTTTTCACACTTTCTTTTTATTTCTTCTTTACAATTTTAAAACCTCAAACTTCTTTTTTTGTGCACTTCCTTTTGTTTTTGTTTTATTTTTTTCTTTAAACTAAAAGTTTTTTTCTATTTTATATGTCAAATTCTTATTCATTTTGTCTTTTTATATTCTTTTCATTTGCTAATTTTTTATTTTCTTACTTTTTTTTTTATCTTTTTCCATTTTTTGGTATTTTTTGGTATTTTTTTTCTTTTATATTACTATTTTTTATTTGTTTTTTATTCGTATTTTTATTTTTTGAATCTTTTTTATTTTTTCATTTTCATTTTTTTTGTTCTATGTTCTAATTTTTCAATAACTTTTTCCCTTTGAAATTTTCTTTCTTTTGCTTTTTTTTTTTTTCATATGCTTTCAGTTTTACTTGTTTTAATTTTTTTCGTTGTTTTAAAATTTTTTACATTTCTTTTTTCTTTTTTTATTCCAAATCTTTTGTCTTTTCATTTTTATTCTTTTCTTATTTTTTTCACAAATTTCCTTTCATTTCTTATTTGCATTTTTAAATTATCAGACTTTTTTTGCGCACTTTCTTTTTGTTTTTATTTATATTTTTTATTAACTTTTATTTTATTTTTTTATCTTTGATTTTTTATATCTTTTTCCTATATTTGTTATATTTTTGTTGTTTTTCTTTGTATATTCTGAACTAAAAGTTTTTTTCTATTTTGTATTTGAAATTTTTATTCATTTTGTCTTTTGTATTTTTTTATTCGCTAATTTTTTAATATCTTACTTTTTTATTTTTTGCTTTTTTGGTATTTTATTTAATTTTTTCTTCCATATTAATATTTTATCTTAATTTATTTTTCCATTTATTTTTATTTATATTTTAAAAATTTTTATAAAGTTCAAAATTTTTTATTTTTATTTTTTGAATCTTTTTTATTTTATTATTTTTCTTGCTATTTTTGTCCTACTTTGTAATTTTTTAATAACTTTTTCCCTTCAAAATTTTCCTTCTTTTTACTTTTTTTTCATATGCTTTCATTTTTACTTGTTTTAATTTTTTCGTTATTTTAAAAATTTTTATTTTTCTGTTTTTTTTTTTCCAAATCTTTTGTCTTTTCATTTTTATTCTTTTTTCTTTTCTCACAAATTTCCTTTCATTTCTTATTTGCGTTTTTAAATTCTCATACTTTTTTTATTTTGCATTAAATTTTCTCTTTTTTAATTTTTTGTCGCACTTTTTATATTGTTTTATTATTAGGTCTTATATGTTTTTCAATTTTTTGTTCCTTTTTAAACTAGTTTTTTTTCATTTTGTCATTCCATTTCATTTTTGAAATTTTTCTTCAATTTTTGTCCTTTTTTATTTTCTTACTTTTTATAATTTCTTGTTTTTTTTTGTGCTTTATTTATCTTTTTTCTTTTGCTTTAATTTTCTTTCTTTCTTTTTTTATAGTTTCATAAATTTTTATTAAGTTTTGACATTTTTTATTTTTCTATCTTTTTTTCTTTTCTTTTTTTATTTTATCATTCTCGGTTATTTTTTATTGCATTTTTATAATTTTTCATTAACTTTTTCTCCTTTCAAAATTTTCTTCTTTTTTTTATGTGCTTTCGTTTCTTTTTTCTTCACTTTTTTCTTTGTTTTAAAATTTTCTATAAATTTTTTTCTTTTTGTTTTATTTCATATTTTTGCCTCTTCATTTTTTATTTTTTTTCTCAAATTTTATTTTATATATTTTGTGTTTTCATTTTTTATTTTTTTCTTGCTTTTTCTTAAATCTTTTTGTTTGCACTTTTTTTTTTTTTATTTCTTCTTTATAATTTTAAAACCTCAAACTTCTTTTTTTGTGCACATTCTTTTATTTTTATTTATATTTTTTATTAACTTTTATTTTATTTTTCATCTTTCGTATTTTATATCTTTTTCCTTTATTTGTTGTATATATTTTTATAATTTTTCATTAATCCTTTTTTTCTTTTTCTTTTAACTTATTTGTTGATTTACTTTCATTTTTTTCTTGCTTTTTATATATTTTGTTTTTTTTATTTTTTTTCTTGCTTTTTCTTATATCTTTTTTTTCACACTTTCTTTTTATTTCTTCTTTACAATTTTAAAACCTCAAACTTCTTTTTTTGTGCACTTCCTTTTGTTTTTGTTTTATTTTTTTCTTTAAACTAAAAGTTTTTTTCTATTTTATATGTCAAATTCTTATTCATTTTGTCTTTTTATATTCTTTTCATTTGCTAATTTTTTATTTTCTTACTTTTTTTTTATCTTTTTCCATTTTTTGGTTTTTTTTTTCTTTTATATTACTATTTTTTATTTGTTTTTTATTCGTATTTTTATTTTTTGAATCTTTTTTATTTTTTCATTTTCATTTTTTTTGTTCTATGTTCTAATTTTTCAATAACTTTTTCCCTTTGAAATTTTCTTTCTTTTGCTTTTTTTTTTTTTCATATGCTTTCAGTTTTACTTGTTTTAATTTTTTTCGTTGTTTTAAAATTTTTTACATTTCTTTTTTTATTCCAAATCTTTTGTCTTTTCATTTTTATTCTTTTCTTATTTTTTTCACAAATTTCCTTTCATTTCTTATTTGCATTTTTAAATTATCAGACTTTTTTTGCGCACTTTCTTTTTGTTTTTATTTATATTTTTTATTAACTTTTATTTTATTTTTTTATCTTTGATTTTTTATATCTTTTTCCTATATTTGTTATATTTTTGTTGTTTTTCTTTGTATATTCTGAACTAAAAGTTTTTTTCTATTTTGTATTTGAAATTTTTATTCATTTTGTCTTTTGTATTTTTTTATTCGCTAATTTTTTAATATCTTACTTTTTTATTTTTTGCTTTTTTGGTATTTTATTTAATTTTTTCTTCCATATTAATATTTTATCTTAATTTATTTTTCCATTTATTTTTATTTATATTTTAAAAATTTTTATAAAGTTCAAAATTTTTTATTTTTATTTTTTGAATCTTTTTTATTTTATTATTTTTCTTGCTATTTTTGTCCTACTTTGTAATTTTTTAATAACTTTTTCCCTTCAAAATTTTCCTTCTTTTTACTTTTTTTTCATATGCTTTCATTTTTACTTGTTTTAATTTTTTCGTTATTTTAAAAATTTTTATTTTTCTGTTTTTTTTTTTCCAAATCTTTTGTCTTTTCATTTTTATTCTTTTTTCTTTTCTCACAAATTTCCTTTCATTTCTTATTTGCGTTTTTAAATTCTCATACTTTTTTTATTTTGCATTAAATTTTCTCTTTTTTAATTTTTTGTCGCACTTTTTATATTGTTTTATTATTAGGTCTTATATGTTTTTCAATTTTTTGTTCCTTTTTAAACTAGTTTTTTTTCATTTTGTCATTCCATTTCATTTTTGAAATTTTTCTTCAATTTTTGTCCTTTTTTATTTTCTTACTTTTTATAATTTCTTGTTTTTTTTTGTGCTTTATTTATCTTTTTTCTTTTGCTTTAATTTTCTTTCTTTCTTTTTTTATAGTTTCATAAATTTTTATTAAGTTTTGACATTTTTTATTTTTCTATCTTTTTTTCTTTTCTTTTTTTATTTTATCATTCTCGGTTATTTTTTATTGCATTTTTATAATTTTTCATTAACTTTTTCTCCTTTCAAAATTTTCTTCTTTTTTTTATGTGCTTTCGTTTCTTTTTTCTTCACTTTTTTCTTTGTTTTAAAATTTTCTATAAATTTTTTTCTTTTTGTTTTATTTCATATTTTTGCCTCTTCATTTTTTATTTTTTTTCTCAAATTTTATTTTATATATTTTGTGTTTTCATTTTTTATTTTTTTCTTGCTTTTTCTTAAATCTTTTTGTTTGCACTTTTTTTTTTTTTATTTCTTCTTTATAATTTTAAAACCTCAAACTTCTTTTTTTGTGCACATTCTTTTATTTTTATTTATATTTTTTATTAACTTTTATTTTATTTTTCATCTTTCGTATTTTATATCTTTTTCCTTTATTTGTTGTATATATTTTTATAATTTTTCATTAATCCTTTTTTTCTTTTTCTTTTAACTTATTTGTTGATTTACTTTCATTTTTTTCTTGCTTTTTATATATTTTGTTTTTTTTATTTTTTTTCTTGCTTTTTCTTATATCTTTTTTTTCACACTTTCTTTTTATTTCTTCTTTACAATTTTAAAACCTCAAACTTCTTTTTTTGTGCACTTCCTTTTGTTTTTGTTTTATTTTTTTCTTTAAACTAAAAGTTTTTTTCTATTTTATATGTCAAATTCTTATTCATTTTGTCTTTTTATATTCTTTTCATTTGCTAATTTTTTATTTTCTTACTTTTTTTTTATCTTTTTCCATTTTTTGGTATTTTTTTTCTTTTATATTACTATTTTTTATTTGTTTTTTATTCGTATTTTTATTTTTTGAATCTTTTTTATTTTTTCATTTTCATTTTTTTTGTTCTATGTTCTAATTTTTCAATAACTTTTTCCCTTTGAAATTTTCTTTCTTTTGCTTTTTTTTTTTTTCATATGCTTTCAGTTTTACTTGTTTTAATTTTTTTCGTTGTTTTAAAATTTTTTACATTTCTTTTTTCTTTTTTTATTCCAAATCTTTTGTCTTTTCATTTTTATTCTTTTCTTATTTTTTTCACAAATTTCCTTTCATTTCTTATTTGCATTTTTAAATTATCAGACTTTTTTTGCGCACTTTCTTTTTGTTTTTATTTATATTTTTTATTAACTTTTATTTTATTTTTTTATCTTTGATTTTTTATATCTTTTTCCTATATTTGTTATATTTTTGTTGTTTTTCTTTGTATATTCTGAACTAAAAGTTTTTTTCTATTTTGTATTTGAAATTTTTATTCATTTTGTCTTTTGTATTTTTTTATTCGCTAATTTTTTAATATCTTACTTTTTTATTTTTTGCTTTTTTGGTATTTTATTTAATTTTTTCTTCCATATTAATATTTTATCTTAATTTATTTTTCCATTTATTTTTATTTATATTTTAAAAATTTTTATAAAGTTCAAAATTTTTTATTTTTATTTTTTGAATCTTTTTTATTTTATTATTTTTCTTGCTATTTTTGTCCTACTTTGTAATTTTTTAATAACTTTTTCCCTTCAAAATTTTCCTTCTTTTTACTTTTTTTTCATATGCTTTCATTTTTACTTGTTTTAATTTTTTCGTTATTTTAAAAATTTTTATTTTTCTGTTTTTTTTTTTCCAAATCTTTTGTCTTTTCATTTTTATTCTTTTTTCTTTTCTCACAAATTTCCTTTCATTTCTTATTTGCGTTTTTAAATTCTCATACTTTTTTTATTTTGCATTAAATTTTCTCTTTTTTAATTTTTTGTCGCACTTTTTATATTGTTTTATTATTAGGTCTTATATGTTTTTCAATTTTTTGTTCCTTTTTAAACTAGTTTTTTTTCATTTTGTCATTCCATTTCATTTTTGAAATTTTTCTTCAATTTTTGTCCTTTTTTATTTTCTTACTTTTTATAATTTCTTGTTTTTTTTTGTGCTTTATTTATCTTTTTTCTTTTGCTTTAATTTTCTTTCTTTCTTTTTTTATAGTTTCATAAATTTTTATTAAGTTTTGACATTTTTTATTTTTCTATCTTTTTTTCTTTTCTTTTTTTATTTTATCATTCTCGGTTATTTTTTATTGCATTTTTATAATTTTTCATTAACTTTTTCTCCTTTCAAAATTTTCTTCTTTTTTTTATGTGCTTTCGTTTCTTTTTTCTTCACTTTTTTCTTTGTTTTAAAATTTTCTATAAATTTTTTTCTTTTTGTTTTATTTCATATTTTTGCCTCTTCATTTTTTATTTTTTTTCTCAAATTTTATTTTATATATTTTGTGTTTTCATTTTTTATTTTTTTCTTGCTTTTTCTTAAATCTTTTTGTTTGCACTTTTTTTTTTTTTATTTCTTCTTTATAATTTTAAAACCTCAAACTTCTTTTTTTGTGCACATTCTTTTATTTTTATTTATATTTTTTATTAACTTTTATTTTATTTTTCATCTTTCGTATTTTATATCTTTTTCCTTTATTTGTTGTATATATTTTTATAATTTTTCATTAATCCTTTTTTTCTTTTTCTTTTAACTTATTTGTTGATTTACTTTCATTTTTTTCTTGCTTTTTATATATTTTGTTTTTTTTATTTTTTTTCTTGCTTTTTCTTATATCTTTTTTTTCACACTTTCTTTTTATTTCTTCTTTACAATTTTAAAACCTCAAACTTCTTTTTTTGTGCACTTCCTTTTGTTTTTGTTTTATTTTTTTCTTTAAACTAAAAGTTTTTTTCTATTTTATATGTCAAATTCTTATTCATTTTGTCTTTTTATATTCTTTTCATTTGCTAATTTTTTATTTTCTTACTTTTTTTTTATCTTTTTCCATTTTTTGGTATTTTTTGGTATTTTTTTTCTTTTATATTACTATTTTTTATTTGTTTTTTATTCGTATTTTTATTTTTTGAATCTTTTTTATTTTTTCATTTTCATTTTTTTTGTTCTATGTTCTAATTTTTCAATAACTTTTTCCCTTTGAAATTTTCTTTCTTTTGCTTTTTTTTTTTTTCATATGCTTTCAGTTTTACTTGTTTTAATTTTTTTCGTTGTTTTAAAATTTTTTACATTTCTTTTTTCTTTTTTTATTCCAAATCTTTTGTCTTTTCATTTTTATTCTTTTCTTATTTTTTTCACAAATTTCCTTTCATTTCTTATTTGCATTTTTAAATTATCAGACTTTTTTTGCGCACTTTCTTTTTGTTTTTATTTATATTTTTTATTAACTTTTATTTTATTTTTTTATCTTTGATTTTTTATATCTTTTTCCTATATTTGTTATATTTTTGTTGTTTTTCTTTGTATATTCTGAACTAAAAGTTTTTTTCTATTTTGTATTTGAAATTTTTATTCATTTTGTCTTTTGTATTTTTTTATTCGCTAATTTTTTAATATCTTACTTTTTTATTTTTTGCTTTTTTGGTATTTTATTTAATTTTTTCTTCCATATTAATATTTTATCTTAATTTATTTTTCCATTTATTTTTATTTATATTTTAAAAATTTTTATAAAGTTCAAAATTTTTTATTTTTATTTTTTGAATCTTTTTTATTTTATTATTTTTCTTGCTATTTTTGTCCTACTTTGTAATTTTTTAATAACTTTTTCCCTTCAAAATTTTCCTTCTTTTTACTTTTTTTTCATATGCTTTCATTTTTACTTGTTTTAATTTTTTCGTTATTTTAAAAATTTTTATTTTTCTGTTTTTTTTTTTCCAAATCTTTTGTCTTTTCATTTTTATTCTTTTTTCTTTTCTCACAAATTTCCTTTCATTTCTTATTTGCGTTTTTAAATTCTCATACTTTTTTTATTTTGCATTAAATTTTCTCTTTTTTAATTTTTTGTCGCACTTTTTATATTGTTTTATTATTAGGTCTTATATGTTTTTCAATTTTTTGTTCCTTTTTAAACTAGTTTTTTTTCATTTTGTCATTCCATTTCATTTTTGAAATTTTTCTTCAATTTTTGTCCTTTTTTATTTTCTTACTTTTTATAATTTCTTGTTTTTTTTTGTGCTTTATTTATCTTTTTTCTTTTGCTTTAATTTTCTTTCTTTCTTTTTTTATAGTTTCATAAATTTTTATTAAGTTTTGACATTTTTTATTTTTCTATCTTTTTTTCTTTTCTTTTTTTATTTTATCATTCTCGGTTATTTTTTATTGCATTTTTATAATTTTTCATTAACTTTTTCTCCTTTCAAAATTTTCTTCTTTTTTTTATGTGCTTTCGTTTCTTTTTTCTTCACTTTTTTCTTTGTTTTAAAATTTTCTATAAATTTTTTTCTTTTTGTTTTATTTCATATTTTTGCCTCTTCATTTTTTATTTTTTTTCTCAAATTTTATTTTATATATTTTGTGTTTTCATTTTTTATTTTTTTCTTGCTTTTTCTTAAATCTTTTTGTTTGCACTTTTTTTTTTTTATTTCTTCTTTATAATTTTAAAACCTCAAACTTCTTTTTTTGTGCACATTCTTTTATTTTTATTTATATTTTTTATTAACTTTTATTTTATTTTTCATCTTTCGTATTTTATATCTTTTTCCTTTATTTGTTGTATATATTTTTATAATTTTTCATTAATCCTTTTTTTCTTTTTCTTTTAACTTATTTGTTGATTTACTTTCATTTTTTTCTTGCTTTTTATATATTTTGTTTTTTTTATTTTTTTTCTTGCTTTTTCTTATATCTTTTTTTTCACACTTTCTTTTTATTTCTTCTTTACAATTTTAAAACCTCAAACTTCTTTTTTTGTGCACTTCCTTTTGTTTTTGTTTTATTTTTTTCTTTAAACTAAAAGTTTTTTTCTATTTTATATGTCAAATTCTTATTCATTTTGTCTTTTTATATTCTTTTCATTTGCTAATTTTTTATTTTCTTACTTTTTTTTTATCTTTTTCCATTTTTTGGTATTTTTTGGTATTTTTTTTCTTTTATATTACTATTTTTTATTTGTTTTTTATTCGTATTTTTATTTTTTGAATCTTTTTTATTTTTTCATTTTCATTTTTTTTGTTCTATGTTCTAATTTTTCAATAACTTTTTCCCTTTGAAATTTTCTTTCTTTTGCTTTTTTTTTTTTTCATATGCTTTCAGTTTTACTTGTTTTAATTTTTTTCGTTGTTTTAAAATTTTTTACATTTCTTTTTTCTTTTTTTATTCCAAATCTTTTGTCTTTTCATTTTTATTCTTTTCTTATTTTTTTCACAAATTTCCTTTCATTTCTTATTTGCATTTTTAAATTATCAGACTTTTTTTGCGCACTTTCTTTTTGTTTTTATTTATATTTTTTATTAACTTTTATTTTATTTTTTTATCTTTGATTTTTTATATCTTTTTCCTATATTTGTTATATTTTTGTTGTTTTTCTTTGTATATTCTGAACTAAAAGTTTT
Source organism: Durio zibethinus (assembly GCF_047325235.1). Lineage (NCBI taxonomy): Eukaryota > Viridiplantae > Streptophyta > Magnoliopsida > Malvales > Malvaceae > Durio > Durio zibethinus. Next base: position 173,781 of record NW_028322712.1, read on the forward strand.
TTTCTATTTTGTATTTGAAATTTTTATTCATTTTGTCTTTTGTATTTTTTTATTCGCTAATTTTTTAATATCTTACTTTTTTATTTTTTGCTTTTTTGGTATTTTATTTAATTTTTTCTTCCATATTAATATTTTATCTTAATTTATTTTTCCATTTATTTTTATTTATATTTTAAAAATTTTTATAAAGTTCAAAATTTTTTATTTTTATTTTTTGAATCTTTTTTATTTTATTATTTTTCTTGCTATTTTTGTCCTACTTTGTAATTTTTTAATAACTTTTTCCCTTCAAAATTTTCCTTCTTTTTACTTTTTTTTCATATGCTTTCATTTTTACTTGTTTTAATTTTTTCGTTATTTTAAAAATTTTTATTTTTCTGTTTTTTTTTTTCCAAATCTTTTGTCTTTTCATTTTTATTCTTTTTTCTTTTCTCACAAATTTCCTTTCATTTCTTATTTGCGTTTTTAAATTCTCATACTTTTTTTATTTTGCATTAAATTTTCTCTTTTTTAATTTTTTGTCGCACTTTTTATATTGTTTTATTATTAGGTCTTATATGTTTTTCAATTTTTTGTTCCTTTTTAAACTAGTTTTTTTTCATTTTGTCATTCCATTTCATTTTTGAAATTTTTCTTCAATTTTTGTCCTTTTTTATTTTCTTACTTTTTATAATTTCTTGTTTTTTTTTGTGCTTTATTTATCTTTTTTCTTTTGCTTTAATTTTCTTTCTTTCTTTTTTTATAGTTTCATAAATTTTTATTAAGTTTTGACATTTTTTATTTTTCTATCTTTTTTTCTTTTCTTTTTTTATTTTATCATTCTCGGTTATTTTTTATTGCATTTTTATAATTTTTCATTAACTTTTTCTCCTTTCAAAATTTTCTTCTTTTTTTTATGTGCTTTCGTTTCTTTTTTCTTCACTTTTTTCTTTGTTTTAAAATTTTCTATAAATTTTTTTCTTTTTGTTTTATTTCATATTTTTGCCTCTTCATTTTTTATTTTTTTTCTCAAATTTTATTTTATATATTTTGTGTTTTCATTTTTTATTTTTTTCTTGCTTTTTCTTAAATCTTTTTGTTTGCACTTTTTTTTTTTTTATTTCTTCTTTATAATTTTAAAACCTCAAACTTCTTTTTTTGTGCACATTCTTTTATTTTTATTTATATTTTTTATTAACTTTTATTTTATTTTTCATCTTTCGTATTTTATATCTTTTTCCTTTATTTGTTGTATATATTTTTATAATTTTTCATTAATCCTTTTTTTCTTTTTCTTTTAACTTATTTGTTGATTTACTTTCATTTTTTTCTTGCTTTTTATATATTTTGTTTTTTTTATTTTTTTTCTTGCTTTTTCTTATATCTTTTTTTTCACACTTTCTTTTTATTTCTTCTTTACAATTTTAAAACCTCAAACTTCTTTTTTTGTGCACTTCCTTTTGTTTTTGTTTTATTTTTTTCTTTAAACTAAAAGTTTTTTTCTATTTTATATGTCAAATTCTTATTCATTTTGTCTTTTTATATTCTTTTCATTTGCTAATTTTTTATTTTCTTACTTTTTTTTATCTTTTTCCATTTTTTGGTATTTTTTGGTTTTTTTTTTCTTTTATATTACTATTTTTTATTTGTTTTTTATTCGTATTTTTATTTTTTGAATCTTTTTTATTTTTTCATTTTCATTTTTTTTGTTCTATGTTCTAATTTTTCAATAACTTTTTCCCTTTGAAATTTTCTTTCTTTTGCTTTTTTTTTTTTTCATATGCTTTCAGTTTTACTTGTTTTAATTTTTTTCGTTGTTTTAAAATTTTTTACATTTCTTTTTTCTTTTTTTATTCCAAATCTTTTGTCTTTTCATTTTTATTCTTTTCTTATTTTTTTCACAAATTTCCTTTCATTTCTTATTTGCATTTTTAAATTATCAGACTTTTTTTGCGCACTTTCTTTTTGTTTTTATTTATATTTTTTATTAACTTTTATTTTATTTTTTTATCTTTGATTTTTTATATCTTTTTCCTATATTTGTTATATTTTTGTTGTTTTTCTTTGTATATTCTGAACTAAAAGTTTTTTTCTATTTTGTATTTGAAATTTTTATTCATTTTGTCTTTTGTATTTTTTTATTCGCTAATTTTTTAATATCTTACTTTTTTATTTTTTGCTTTTTTGGTATTTTATTTAATTTTTTCTTCCATATTAATATTTTATCTTAATTTATTTTTCCATTTATTTTTATTTATATTTTAAAAATTTTTATAAAGTTCAAAATTTTTTATTTTTATTTTTTGAATCTTTTTTATTTTATTATTTTTCTTGCTATTTTTGTCCTACTTTGTAATTTTTTAATAACTTTTTCCCTTCAAAATTTTCCTTCTTTTTACTTTTTTTTCATATGCTTTCATTTTTACTTGTTTTAATTTTTTCGTTATTTTAAAAATTTTTATTTTTCTGTTTTTTTTTTTCCAAATCTTTTGTCTTTTCATTTTTATTCTTTTTTCTTTTCTCACAAATTTCCTTTCATTTCTTATTTGCGTTTTTAAATTCTCATACTTTTTTTATTTTGCATTAAATTTTCTCTTTTTTAATTTTTTGTCGCACTTTTTATATTGTTTTATTATTAGGTCTTATATGTTTTTCAATTTTTTGTTCCTTTTTAAACTAGTTTTTTTTCATTTTGTCATTCCATTTCATTTTTGAAATTTTTCTTCAATTTTTGTCCTTTTTTATTTTCTTACTTTTTATAATTTCTTGTTTTTTTTTGTGCTTTATTTATCTTTTTTCTTTTGCTTTAATTTTCTTTCTTTCTTTTTTTATAGTTTCATAAATTTTTATTAAGTTTTGACATTTTTTATTTTTCTATCTTTTTTTCTTTTCTTTTTTTATTTTATCATTCTCGGTTATTTTTTATTGCATTTTTATAATTTTTCATTAACTTTTTCTCCTTTCAAAATTTTCTTCTTTTTTTTATGTGCTTTCGTTTCTTTTTTCTTCACTTTTTTCTTTGTTTTAAAATTTTCTATAAATTTTTTTCTTTTTGTTTTATTTCATATTTTTGCCTCTTCATTTTTTATTTTTTTTCTCAAATTTTATTTTATATATTTTGTGTTTTCATTTTTTATTTTTTTCTTGCTTTTTCTTAAATCTTTTTGTTTGCACTTTTTTTTTTTTTATTTCTTCTTTATAATTTTAAAACCTCAAACTTCTTTTTTTGTGCACATTCTTTTATTTTTATTTATATTTTTTATTAACTTTTATTTTATTTTTCATCTTTCGTATTTTATATCTTTTTCCTTTATTTGTTGTATATATTTTTATAATTTTTCATTAATCCTTTTTTTCTTTTTCTTTTAACTTATTTGTTGATTTACTTTCATTTTTTTCTTGCTTTTTATATATTTTGTTTTTTTTATTTTTTTTCTTGCTTTTTCTTATATCTTTTTTTTCACACTTTCTTTTTATTTCTTCTTTACAATTTTAAAACCTCAAACTTCTTTTTTTGTGCACTTCCTTTTGTTTTTGTTTTATTTTTTTCTTTAAACTAAAAGTTTTTTTCTATTTTATATGTCAAATTCTTATTCATTTTGTCTTTTTATATTCTTTTCATTTGCTAATTTTTTATTTTCTTACTTTTTTTTTATCTTTTTCCATTTTTTGGTATTTTTTGGTATTTTTTTTCTTTTATATTACTATTTTTTATTTGTTTTTTATTCGTATTTTTATTTTTTGAATCTTTTTTATTTTTTCATTTTCATTTTTTTTGTTCTATGTTCTAATTTTTCAATAACTTTTTCCCTTTGAAATTTTCTTTCTTTTGCTTTTTTTTTTTTTCATATGCTTTCAGTTTTACTTGTTTTAATTTTTTTCGTTGTTTTAAAATTTTTTACATTTCTTTTTTCTTTTTTTATTCCAAATCTTTTGTCTTTTCATTTTTATTCTTTTCTTATTTTTTTCACAAATTTCCTTTCATTTCTTATTTGCATTTTTAAATTATCAGACTTTTTTTGCGCACTTTCTTTTTGTTTTTATTTATATTTTTTATTAACTTTTATTTTATTTTTTTATCTTTGATTTTTTATATCTTTTTCCTATATTTGTTATATTTTTGTTGTTTTTCTTTGTATATTCTGAACTAAAAGTTTTTTTCTATTTTGTATTTGAAATTTTTATTCATTTTGTCTTTTGTATTTTTTTATTCGCTAATTTTTTAATATCTTACTTTTTTATTTTTTGCTTTTTTGGTATTTTATTTAATTTTTTCTTCCATATTAATATTTTATCTTAATTTATTTTTCCATTTATTTTTATTTATATTTTAAAAATTTTTATAAAGTTCAAAATTTTTTATTTTTATTTTTTGAATCTTTTTTATTTTATTATTTTTCTTGCTATTTTTGTCCTACTTTGTAATTTTTTAATAACTTTTTCCCTTCAAAATTTTCCTTCTTTTTACTTTTTTTTCATATGCTTTCATTTTTACTTGTTTTAATTTTTTCGTTATTTTAAAAATTTTTATTTTTCTGTTTTTTTTTTTCCAAATCTTTTGTCTTTTCATTTTTATTCTTTTTTCTTTTCTCACAAATTTCCTTTCATTTCTTATTTGCGTTTTTAAATTCTCATACTTTTTTTATTTTGCATTAAATTTTCTCTTTTTTAATTTTTTGTCGCACTTTTTATATTGTTTTATTATTAGGTCTTATATGTTTTTCAATTTTTTGTTCCTTTTTAAACTAGTTTTTTTTCATTTTGTCATTCCATTTCATTTTTGAAATTTTTCTTCAATTTTTGTCCTTTTTTATTTTCTTACTTTTTATAATTTCTTGTTTTTTTTTGTGCTTTATTTATCTTTTTTCTTTTGCTTTAATTTTCTTTCTTTCTTTTTTTATAGTTTCATAAATTTTTATTAAGTTTTGACATTTTTTATTTTTCTATCTTTTTTTCTTTTCTTTTTTTATTTTATCATTCTCGGTTATTTTTTATTGCATTTTTATAATTTTTCATTAACTTTTTCTCCTTTCAAAATTTTCTTCTTTTTTTTATGTGCTTTCGTTTCTTTTTTCTTCACTTTTTTCTTTGTTTTAAAATTTTCTATAAATTTTTTTCTTTTTGTTTTATTTCATATTTTTGCCTCTTCATTTTTTATTTTTTTTCTCAAATTTTATTTTATATATTTTGTGTTTTCATTTTTTATTTTTTTCTTGCTTTTTCTTAAATCTTTTTGTTTGCACTTTTTTTTTTTTATTTCTTCTTTATAATTTTAAAACCTCAAACTTCTTTTTTTGTGCACATTCTTTTATTTTTATTTATATTTTTTATTAACTTTTATTTTATTTTTCATCTTTCGTATTTTATATCTTTTTCCTTTATTTGTTGTATATATTTTTATAATTTTTCATTAATCCTTTTTTTCTTTTTCTTTTAACTTATTTGTTGATTTACTTTCATTTTTTTCTTGCTTTTTATATATTTTGTTTTTTTTATTTTTTTTCTTGCTTTTTCTTATATCTTTTTTTTCACACTTTCTTTTTATTTCTTCTTTACAATTTTAAAACCTCAAACTTCTTTTTTTGTGCACTTCCTTTTGTTTTTGTTTTATTTTTTTCTTTAAACTAAAAGTTTTTTTCTATTTTATATGTCAAATTCTTATTCATTTTGTCTTTTTATATTCTTTTCATTTGCTAATTTTTTATTTTCTTACTTTTTTTTTATCTTTTTCCATTTTTTGGTATTTTTTGGTATTTTTTTTCTTTTATATTACTATTTTTTATTTGTTTTTTATTCGTATTTTTATTTTTTGAATCTTTTTTATTTTTTCATTTTCATTTTTTTTGTTCTATGTTCTAATTTTTCAATAACTTTTTCCCTTTGAAATTTTCTTTCTTTTGCTTTTTTTTTTTTTCATATGCTTTCAGTTTTACTTGTTTTAATTTTTTTCGTTGTTTTAAAATTTTTTACATTTCTTTTTTCTTTTTTTATTCCAAATCTTTTGTCTTTTCATTTTTATTCTTTTCTTATTTTTTTCACAAATTTCCTTTCATTTCTTATTTGCATTTTTAAATTATCAGACTTTTTTTGCGCACTTTCTTTTTGTTTTTATTTATATTTTTTATTAACTTTTATTTTATTTTTTTATCTTTGATTTTTTATATCTTTTTCCTATATTTGTTATATTTTTGTTGTTTTTCTTTGTATATTCTGAACTAAAAGTTTTTTTCTATTTTGTATTTGAAATTTTTATTCATTTTGTCTTTTGTATTTTTTTATTCGCTAATTTTTTAATATCTTACTTTTTTATTTTTTGCTTTTTTGGTATTTTATTTAATTTTTTCTTCCATATTAATATTTTATCTTAATTTATTTTTCCATTTATTTTTATTTATATTTTAAAAATTTTTATAAAGTTCAAAATTTTTTATTTTTATTTTTTGAATCTTTTTTATTTTATTATTTTTCTTGCTATTTTTGTCCTACTTTGTAATTTTTTAATAACTTTTTCCCTTCAAAATTTTCCTTCTTTTTACTTTTTTTTCATATGCTTTCATTTTTACTTGTTTTAATTTTTTCGTTATTTTAAAAATTTTTATTTTTCTGTTTTTTTTTTTCCAAATCTTTTGTCTTTTCATTTTTATTCTTTTTTCTTTTCTCACAAATTTCCTTTCATTTCTTATTTGCGTTTTTAAATTCTCATACTTTTTTTATTTTGCATTAAATTTTCTCTTTTTTAATTTTTTGTCGCACTTTTTATATTGTTTTATTATTAGGTCTTATATGTTTTTCAATTTTTTGTTCCTTTTTAAACTAGTTTTTTTTCATTTTGTCATTCCATTTCATTTTTGAAATTTTTCTTCAATTTTTGTCCTTTTTTATTTTCTTACTTTTTATAATTTCTTGTTTTTTTTTGTGCTTTATTTATCTTTTTTCTTTTGCTTTAATTTTCTTTCTTTCTTTTTTTATAGTTTCATAAATTTTTATTAAGTTTTGACATTTTTTATTTTTCTATCTTTTTTTCTTTTCTTTTTTTATTTTATCATTCTCGGTTATTTTTTATTGCATTTTTATAATTTTTCATTAACTTTTTCTCCTTTCAAAATTTTCTTCTTTTTTTTATGTGCTTTCGTTTCTTTTTTCTTCACTTTTTTCTTTGTTTTAAAATTTTCTATAAATTTTTTTCTTTTTGTTTTATTTCATATTTTTGCCTCTTCATTTTTTATTTTTTTTCTCAAATTTTATTTTATATATTTTGTGTTTTCATTTTTTATTTTTTTCTTGCTTTTTCTTAAATCTTTTTGTTTGCACTTTTTTTTTTTTTATTTCTTCTTTATAATTTTAAAACCTCAAACTTCTTTTTTTGTGCACATTCTTTTATTTTTATTTATATTTTTTATTAACTTTTATTTTATTTTTCATCTTTCGTATTTTATATCTTTTTCCTTTATTTGTTGTATATATTTTTATAATTTTTCATTAATCCTTTTTTTCTTTTTCTTTTAACTTATTTGTTGATTTACTTTCATTTTTTTCTTGCTTTTTATATATTTTGTTTTTTTTATTTTTTTTCTTGCTTTTTCTTATATCTTTTTTTTCACACTTTCTTTTTATTTCTTCTTTACAATTTTAAAACCTCAAACTTCTTTTTTTGTGCACTTCCTTTTGTTTTTGTTTTATTTTTTTCTTTAAACTAAAAGTTTTTTTCTATTTTATATGTCAAATTCTTATTCATTTTGTCTTTTTATATTCTTTTCATTTGCTAATTTTTTATTTTCTTACTTTTTTTTTATCTTTTTCCATTTTTTGGTATTTTTTGGTTTTTTTTTTCTTTTATATTACTATTTTTTATTTGTTTTTTATTCGTATTTTTATTTTTTGAATCTTTTTTATTTTTTCATTTTCATTTTTTTTGTTCTATGTTCTAATTTTTCAATAACTTTTTCCCTTTGAAATTTTCTTTCTTTTGCTTTTTTTTTTTTTCATATGCTTTCAGTTTTACTTGTTTTAATTTTTTTCGTTGTTTTAAAATTTTTTACATTTCTTTTTTCTTTTTTTATTCCAAATCTTTTGTCTTTTCATTTTTATTCTTTTCTTATTTTTTTCACAAATTTCCTTTCATTTCTTATTTGCATTTTTAAATTATCAGACTTTTTTTGCGCACTTTCTTTTTGTTTTTATTTATATTTTTTATTAACTTTTATTTTATTTTTTTATCTTTGATTTTTTATATCTTTTTCCTATATTTGTTATATTTTTGTTGTTTTTCTTTGTATATTCTGAACTAAAAGTTTTTTTCTATTTTGTATTTGAAATTTTTATTCATTTTGTCTTTTGTATTTTTTTATTCGCTAATTTTTTAATATCTTACTTTTTTATTTTTTGCTTTTTTGGTATTTTATTTAATTTTTTCTTCCATATTAATATTTTATCTTAATTTATTTTTCCATTTATTTTTATTTATATTTTAAAAATTTTTATAAAGTTCAAAATTTTTTATTTTTATTTTTTGAATCTTTTTTATTTTATTATTTTTCTTGCTATTTTTGTCCTACTTTGTAATTTTTTAATAACTTTTTCCCTTCAAAATTTTCCTTCTTTTTACTTTTTTTTCATATGCTTTCATTTTTACTTGTTTTAATTTTTTCGTTATTTTAAAAATTTTTATTTTTCTGTTTTTTTTTTTCCAAATCTTTTGTCTTTTCATTTTTATTCTTTTTTCTTTTCTCACAAATTTCCTTTCATTTCTTATTTGCGTTTTTAAATTCTCATACTTTTTTTATTTTGCATTAAATTTTCTCTTTTTTAATTTTTTGTCGCACTTTTTATATTGTTTTATTATTAGGTCTTATATGTTTTTCAATTTTTTGTTCCTTTTTAAACTAGTTTTTTTTCATTTTGTCATTCCATTTCATTTTTGAAATTTTTCTTCAATTTTTGTCCTTTTTTATTTTCTTACTTTTTATAATTTCTTGTTTTTTTTTGTGCTTTATTTATCTTTTTTCTTTTGCTTTAATTTTCTTTCTTTCTTTTTTTATAGTTTCATAAATTTTTATTAAGTTTTGACATTTTTTATTTTTCTATCTTTTTTTCTTTTCTTTTTTTATTTTATCATTCTCGGTTATTTTTTATTGCATTTTTATAATTTTTCATTAACTTTTTCTCCTTTCAAAATTTTCTTCTTTTTTTTATGTGCTTTCGTTTCTTTTTTCTTCACTTTTTTCTTTGTTTTAAAATTTTCTATAAATTTTTTTCTTTTTGTTTTATTTCATATTTTTGCCTCTTCATTTTTTATTTTTTTTCTCAAATTTTATTTTATATATTTTGTGTTTTCATTTTTTATTTTTTTCTTGCTTTTTCTTAAATCTTTTTGTTTGCACTTTTTTTTTTTTATTTCTTCTTTATAATTTTAAAACCTCAAACTTCTTTTTTTGTGCACATTCTTTTATTTTTATTTATATTTTTTATTAACTTTTATTTTATTTTTCATCTTTCGTATTTTATATCTTTTTCCTTTATTTGTTGTATATATTTTTATAATTTTTCATTAATCCTTTTTTTCTTTTTCTTTTAACTTATTTGTTGATTTACTTTCATTTTTTTCTTGCTTTTTATATATTTTGTTTTTTTTATTTTTTTTCTTGCTTTTTCTTATATCTTTTTTTTCACACTTTCTTTTTATTTCTTCTTTACAATTTTAAAACCTCAAACTTCTTTTTTTGTGCACTTCCTTTTGTTTTTGTTTTATTTTTTTCTTTAAACTAAAAGTTTTTTTCTATTTTATATGTCAAATTCTTATTCATTTTGTCTTTTTATATTCTTTTCATTTGCTAATTTTTTATTTTCTTACTTTTTTTTATCTTTTTCCATTTTTTGGTATTTTTTGGTTTTTTTTTTCTTTTATATTACTATTTTTTATTTGTTTTTTATTCGTATTTTTATTTTTTGAATCTTTTTTATTTTTTCATTTTCATTTTTTTTGTTCTATGTTCTAATTTTTCAATAACTTTTTCCCTTTGAAATTTTCTTTCTTTTGCTTTTTTTTTTTTTCATATGCTTTCAGTTTTACTTGTTTTAATTTTTTTCGTTGTTTTAAAATTTTTTACATTTCTTTTTTCTTTTTTTATTCCAAATCTTTTGTCTTTTCATTTTTATTCTTTTCTTATTTTTTTCACAAATTTCCTTTCATTTCTTATTTGCATTTTTAAATTATCAGACTTTTTTTGCGCACTTTCTTTTTGTTTTTATTTATATTTTTTATTAACTTTTATTTTATTTTTTTATCTTTGATTTTTTATATCTTTTTCCTATATTTGTTATATTTTTGTTGTTTTTCTTTGTATATTCTGAACTAAAAGTTTTTTTCTATTTTGTATTTGAAATTTTTATTCATTTTGTCTTTTGTATTTTTTTATTCGCTAATTTTTTAATATCTTACTTTTTTATTTTTTGCTTTTTTGGTATTTTATTTAATTTTTTCTTCCATATTAATATTTTATCTTAATTTATTTTTCCATTTATTTTTATTTATATTTTAAAAATTTTTATAAAGTTCAAAATTTTTTATTTTTATTTTTTGAATCTTTTTTATTTTATTATTTTTCTTGCTATTTTTGTCCTACTTTGTAATTTTTTAATAGCTTTTTCCCTTCAAAATTTTCCTTCTTTTTACTTTTTTTTCATATGCTTTCATTTTTACTTGTTTTAATTTTTTCGTTATTTTAAAAATTTTTATTTTTCTGTTTTTTTTTTTCCAAATCTTTTGTCTTTTCATTTTTATTCTTTTTTCTTTTCTCACAAATTTCCTTTCATTTCTTATTTGCGTTTTTAAATTCTCATACTTTTTTTATTTTGCATTAAATTTTCTCTTTTTTAATTTTTTGTCGCACTTTTTATATTGTTTTATTATTAGGTCTTATATGTTTTTCAATTTTTTGTTCCTTTTTAAACTAGTTTTTTTTCATTTTGTCATTCCATTTCATTTTTGAAATTTTTCTTCAATTTTTGTCCTTTTTTATTTTCTTACTTTTTATAATTTCTTGTTTTTTTTTGTGCTTTATTTATCTTTTTTCTTTTGCTTTAATTTTCTTTCTTTCTTTTTTTATAGTTTCATAAATTTTTATTAAGTTTTGACATTTTTTATTTTTCTATCTTTTTTTCTTTTCTTTTTTTATTTTATCATTCTCGGTTATTTTTTATTGCATTTTTATAATTTTTCATTAACTTTTTCTCCTTTCAAAATTTTCTTCTTTTTTTTATGTGCTTTCGTTTCTTTTTTCTTCACTTTTTTCTTTGTTTTAAAATTTTCTATAAATTTTTTTCTTTTTGTTTTATTTCATATTTTTGCCTCTTCATTTTTTATTTTTTTTCTCAAATTTTATTTTATATATTTTGTGTTTTCATTTTTTATTTTTTTCTTGCTTTTTCTTAAATCTTTTTGTTTGCACTTTTTTTTTTTTTATTTCTTCTTTATAATTTTAAAACCTCAAACTTCTTTTTTTGTGCACATTCTTTTATTTTTATTTATATTTTTTATTAACTTTTATTTTATTTTTCATCTTTCGTATTTTATATCTTTTTCCTTTATTTGTTGTATATATTTTTATAATTTTTCATTAATCCTTTTTTTCTTTTTCTTTTAACTTATTTGTTGATTTACTTTCATTTTTTTCTTGCTTTTTATATATTTTGTTTTTTTTATTTTTTTTCTTGCTTTTTCTTATATCTTTTTTTTCACACTTTCTTTTTATTTCTTCTTTACAATTTTAAAACCTCAAACTTCTTTTTTTGTGCACTTCCTTTTGTTTTTGTTTTATTTTTTTCTTTAAACTAAAAGTTTTTTTCTATTTTATATGTCAAATTCTTATTCATTTTGTCTTTTTATATTCTTTTCATTTGCTAATTTTTTATTTTCTTACTTTTTTTTATCTTTTTCCATTTTTTGGTATTTTTTGGTTTTTTTTTTCTTTTATATTACTATTTTTTATTTGTTTTTTATTCGTATTTTTATTTTTTGAATCTTTTTTATTTTTTCATTTTCATTTTTTTTGTTCTATGTTCTAATTTTTCAATAACTTTTTCCCTTTGAAATTTTCTTTCTTTTGCTTTTTTTTTTTTTCATATGCTTTCAGTTTTACTTGTTTTAATTTTTTTCGTTGTTTTAAAATTTTTTACATTTCTTTTTTCTTTTTTTATTCCAAATCTTTTGTCTTTTCATTTTTATTCTTTTCTTATTTTTTTCACAAATTTCCTTTCATTTCTTATTTGCATTTTTAAATTATCAGACTTTTTTTGCGCACTTTCTTTTTGTTTTTATTTATATTTTTTATTAACTTTTATTTTATTTTTTTATCTTTGATTTTTTATATCTTTTTCCTATATTTGTTATATTTTTGTTGTTTTTCTTTGTATATTCTGAACTAAAAGTTTTTTTCTATTTTGTATTTGAAATTTTTATTCATTTTGTCTTTTGTATTTTTTTATTCGCTAATTTTTTAATATCTTACTTTTTTATTTTTTGCTTTTTTGGTATTTTATTTAATTTTTTCTTCCATATTAATATTTTATCTTAATTTATTTTTCCATTTATTTTTATTTATATTTTAAAAATTTTTATAAAGTTCAAAATTTTTTATTTTTATTTTTTGAATCTTTTTTATTTTATTATTTTTCTTGCTATTTTTGTCCTACTTTGTAATTTTTTAATAGCTTTTTCCCTTCAAAATTTTCCTTCTTTTTACTTTTTTTTCATATGCTTTCATTTTTACTTGTTTTAATTTTTTCGTTATTTTAAAAATTTTTATTTTTCTGTTTTTTTTTTTCCAAATCTTTTGTCTTTTCATTTTTATTCTTTTTTCTTTTCTCACAAATTTCCTTTCATTTCTTATTTGCGTTTTTAAATTCTCATACTTTTTTTATTTTGCATTAAATTTTCTCTTTTTTAATTTTTTGTCGCACTTTTTATATTGTTTTATTATTAGGTCTTATATGTTTTTCAATTTTTTGTTCCTTTTTAAACTAGTTTTTTTTCATTTTGTCATTCCATTTCATTTTTGAAATTTTTCTTCAATTTTTGTCCTTTTTTATTTTCTTACTTTTTATAATTTCTTGTTTTTTTTTTCTTTTTTTTGTGCTTTATTTATCTTTTTTCTTTTGCTTTAATTTTCTTTCTTTCTTTTTTTATAGTTTCATAAATTTTTATTAAGTTTTGACATTTTTTATTTTTCTATCTTTTTTTCTTTTCTTTTTTTATTTTATCATTCTCGGTTATTTTTTATTGCATTTTTATAATTTTTCATTAACTTTTTCTCCTTTCAAAATTTTCTTCTTTTTTTTATGTGCTTTCGTTTCTTTTTTCTTCACTTTTTTCTTTGTTTTAAAATTTTCTATAAATTTTTTTCTTTTTGTTTTATTTCATATTTTTGCCTCTTCATTTTTTATTTTTTTTCTCAAATTTTATTTTATATATTTTGTGTTTTCATTTTTTATTTTTTTCTTGCTTTTTCTTAAATCTTTTTGTTTGCACTTTTTTTTTTTTTATTTCTTCTTTATAATTTTAAAACCTCAAACTTCTTTTTTTGTGCACATTCTTTTATTTTTATTTATATTTTTTATTAACTTTTATTTTATTTTTCATCTTTCGTATTTTATATCTTTTTCCTTTATTTGTTGTATATATTTTTATAATTTTTCATTAATCCTTTTTTTCTTTTTCTTTTAACTTATTTGTTGATTTACTTTCATTTTTTTCTTGCTTTTTATATATTTTGTTTTTTTTATTTTTTTTCTTGCTTTTTCTTATATCTTTTTTTTCACACTTTCTTTTTATTTCTTCTTTACAATTTTAAAACCTCAAACTTCTTTTTTTGTGCACTTCCTTTTGTTTTTGTTTTATTTTTTTCTTTAAACTAAAAGTTTTTTTCTATTTTATATGTCAAATTCTTATTCATTTTGTCTTTTTATATTCTTTTCATTTGCTAATTTTTTATTTTCTTACTTTTTTTTATCTTTTTCCATTTTTTGGTATTTTTTGGTTTTTTTTTTCTTTTATATTACTATTTTTTATTTGTTTTTTATTCGTATTTTTATTTTTTGAATCTTTTTTATTTTTTCATTTTCATTTTTTTTGTTCTATGTTCTAATTTTTCAATAACTTTTTCCCTTTGAAATTTTCTTTCTTTTGCTTTTTTTTTTTTTCATATGCTTTCAGTTTTACTTGTTTTAATTTTTTTCGTTGTTTTAAAATTTTTTACATTTCTTTTTTCTTTTTTTATTCCAAATCTTTTGTCTTTTCATTTTTATTCTTTTCTTATTTTTTTCACAAATTTCCTTTCATTTCTTATTTGCATTTTTAAATTATCAGACTTTTTTTGCGCACTTTCTTTTTGTTTTTATTTATATTTTTTATTAACTTTTATTTTATTTTTTTATCTTTGATTTTTTATATCTTTTTCCTATATTTGTTATATTTTTGTTGTTTTTCTTTGTATATTCTGAACTAAAAGTTTTTTTCTATTTTGTATTTGAAATTTTTATTCATTTTGTCTTTTGTATTTTTTTATTCGCTAATTTTTTAATATCTTACTTTTTTATTTTTTGCTTTTTTGGTATTTTATTTAATTTTTTCTTCCATATTAATATTTTATCTTAATTTATTTTTCCATTTATTTTTATTTATATTTTAAAAATTTTTATAAAGTTCAAAATTTTTTATTTTTATTTTTTGAATCTTTTTTATTTTATTATTTTTCTTGCTATTTTTGTCCTACTTTGTAATTTTTTAATAGCTTTTTCCCTTCAAAATTTTCCTTCTTTTTACTTTTTTTTCATATGCTTTCATTTTTACTTGTTTTAATTTTTTCGTTATTTTAAAAATTTTTATTTTTCTGTTTTTTTTTTTCCAAATCTTTTGTCTTTTCATTTTTATTCTTTTTTCTTTTCTCACAAATTTCCTTTCATTTCTTATTTGCGTTTTTAAATTCTCATACTTTTTTTATTTTGCATTAAATTTTCTCTTTTTTAATTTTTTGTCGCACTTTTTATATTGTTTTATTATTAGGTCTTATATGTTTTTCAATTTTTTGTTCCTTTTTAAACTAGTTTTTTTTCATTTTGTCATTCCATTTCATTTTTGAAATTTTTCTTCAATTTTTGTCCTTTTTTATTTTCTTACTTTTTATAATTTCTTGTTTTTTTTTTCTTTTTTTTGTGCTTTATTTATCTTTTTTCTTTTGCTTTAATTTTCTTTCTTTCTTTTTTTATAGTTTCATAAATTTTTATTAAGTTTTGACATTTTTTATTTTTCTATCTTTTTTTCTTTTCTTTTTTTATTTTATCATTCTCGGTTATTTTTTATTGCATTTTTATAATTTTTCATTAACTTTTTCTCCTTTCAAAATTTTCTTCTTTTTTTTATGTGCTTTCGTTTCTTTTTTCTTCACTTTTTTCTTTGTTTTAAAATTTTCTATAAATTTTTTTCTTTTTGTTTTATTTCATATTTTTGCCTCTTCATTTTTTATTTTTTTTCTCAAATTTTATTTTATATATTTTGTGTTTTCATTTTTTATTTTTTTCTTGCTTTTTCTTAAATCTTTTTGTTTGCACTTTTTTTTTTTTTATTTCTTCTTTATAATTTTAAAACCTCAAACTTCTTTTTTTGTGCACATTCTTTTATTTTTATTTATATTTTTTATTAACTTTTATTTTATTTTTCATCTTTCGTATTTTATATCTTTTTCCTTTATTTGTTGTATATATTTTTATAATTTTTCATTAATCCTTTTTTTCTTTTTCTTTTAACTTATTTGTTGATTTACTTTCATTTTTTTCTTGCTTTTTATATATTTTGTTTTTTTTATTTTTTTTCTTGCTTTTTCTTATATCTTTTTTTTCACACTTTCTTTTTATTTCTTCTTTACAATTTTAAAACCTCAAACTTCTTTTTTTGTGCACTTCCTTTTGTTTTTGTTTTATTTTTTTCTTTAAACTAAAAGTTTTTTTCTATTTTATATGTCAAATTCTTATTCATTTTGTCTTTTTATATTCTTTTCATTTGCTAATTTTTTATTTTCTTACTTTTTTTTATCTTTTTCCATTTTTTGGTATTTTTTGGTTTTTTTTTTCTTTTATATTACTATTTTTTATTTGTTTTTTATTCGTATTTTTATTTTTTGAATCTTTTTTATTTTTTCATTTTCATTTTTTTTGTTCTATGTTCTAATTTTTCAATAACTTTTTCCCTTTGAAATTTTCTTTCTTTTGCTTTTTTTTTTTTTCATATGCTTTCAGTTTTACTTGTTTTAATTTTTTTCGTTGTTTTAAAATTTTTTACATTTCTTTTTTCTTTTTTTATTCCAAATCTTTTGTCTTTTCATTTTTATTCTTTTCTTATTTTTTTCACAAATTTCCTTTCATTTCTTATTTGCATTTTTAAATTATCAGACTTTTTTTGCGCACTTTCTTTTTGTTTTTATTTATATTTTTTATTAACTTTTATTTTATTTTTTTATCTTTGATTTTTTATATCTTTTTCCTATATTTGTTATATTTTTGTTGTTTTTCTTTGTATATTCTGAACTAAAAGTTTTTTTCTATTTTGTATTTGAAATTTTTATTCATTTTGTCTTTTGTATTTTTTTATTCGCTAATTTTTTAATATCTTACTTTTTTATTTTTTGCTTTTTTGGTATTTTATTTAATTTTTTCTTCCATATTAATATTTTATCTTAATTTATTTTTCCATTTATTTTTATTTATATTTTAAAAATTTTTATAAAGTTCAAAATTTTTTATTTTTATTTTTTGAATCTTTTTTATTTTATTATTTTTCTTGCTATTTTTGTCCTACTTTGTAATTTTTTAATAGCTTTTTCCCTTCAAAATTTTCCTTCTTTTTACTTTTTTTTCATATGCTTTCATTTTTACTTGTTTTAATTTTTTCGTTATTTTAAAAATTTTTATTTTTCTGTTTTTTTTTTTCCAAATCTTTTGTCTTTTCATTTTTATTCTTTTTTCTTTTCTCACAAATTTCCTTTCATTTCTTATTTGCGTTTTTAAATTCTCATACTTTTTTTATTTTGCATTAAATTTTCTCTTTTTTAATTTTTTGTCGCACTTTTTATATTGTTTTATTATTAGGTCTTATATGTTTTTCAATTTTTTGTTCCTTTTTAAACTAGTTTTTTTTCATTTTGTCATTCCATTTCATTTTTGAAAATTTTCTTCAATTTTTGTCCTTTTTTATTTTCTTACTTTTTATAATTTCTTGTTTTTTTTTTCTTTTTTTTGTGCTTTATTTATCTTTTTTCTTTTGCTTTAATTTTCTTTCTTTCTTTTTTTATAGTTTCATAAATTTTTATTAAGTTTTGACATTTTTTATTTTTCTATCTTTTTTTCTTTTCTTTTTTTATTTTATCATTCTCGGTTATTTTTTATTGCATTTTTATAATTTTTCATTAACTTTTTCTCCTTTCAAAATTTTCTTCTTTTTTTTATGTGCTTTCGTTTCTTTTTTCTTCACTTTTTTCTTTGTTTTAAAATTTTCTATAAATTTTTTTCTTTTTGTTTTATTTCATATTTTTGCCTCTTCATTTTTTATTTTTTTTCTCAAATTTTATTTTATATATTTTGTGTTTTCATTTTTTATTTTTTTCTTGCTTTTTCTTAAATCTTTTTGTTTGCACTTTTTTTTTTTTTATTTCTTCTTTATAATTTTAAAACCTCAAACTTCTTTTTTTGTGCACATTCTTTTATTTTTATTTATATTTTTTATTAACTTTTATTTTATTTTTCATCTTTCGTATTTTATATCTTTTTCCTTTATTTGTTGTATATATTTTTATAATTTTTCATTAATCCTTTTTTTCTTTTTCTTTTAACTTATTTGTTGATTTACTTTCATTTTTTTCTTGCTTTTTATATATTTTGTTTTTTTTATTTTTTTTCTTGCTTTTTCTTATATCTTTTTTTTCACACTTTCTTTTTATTTCTTCTTTACAATTTTAAAACCTCAAACTTCTTTTTTTGTGCACTTCCTTTTGTTTTTGTTTTATTTTTTTCTTTAAACTAAAAGTTTTTTTCTATTTTATATGTCAAATTCTTATTCATTTTGTCTTTTTATATTCTTTTCATTTGCTAATTTTTTATTTTCTTACTTTTTTTTATCTTTTTCCATTTTTTGGTATTTTTTGGTTTTTTTTTTCTTTTATATTACTATTTTTTATTTGTTTTTTATTCGTATTTTTATTTTTTGAATCTTTTTTATTTTTTCATTTTCATTTTTTTTGTTCTATGTTCTAATTTTTCAATAACTTTTTCCCTTTGAAATTTTCTTTCTTTTGCTTTTTTTTTTTTTCATATGCTTTCAGTTTTACTTGTTTTAATTTTTTTCGTTGTTTTAAAATTTTTTACATTTCTTTTTTCTTTTTTTATTCCAAATCTTTTGTCTTTTCATTTTTATTCTTTTCTTATTTTTTTCACAAATTTCCTTTCATTTCTTATTTGCATTTTTAAATTATCAGACTTTTTTTGCGCACTTTCTTTTTGTTTTTATTTATATTTTTTATTAACTTTTATTTTATTTTTTTATCTTTGATTTTTTATATCTTTTTCCTATATTTGTTATATTTTTGTTGTTTTTCTTTGTATATTCTGAACTAAAAGTTTTTTTCTATTTTGTATTTGAAATTTTTATTCATTTTGTCTTTTGTATTTTTTTATTCGCTAATTTTTTAATATCTTACTTTTTTATTTTTTGCTTTTTTGGTATTTTATTTAATTTTTTCTTCCATATTAATATTTTATCTTAATTTATTTTTCCATTTATTTTTATTTATATTTTAAAAATTTTTATAAAGTTCAAAATTTTTTATTTTTATTTTTTGAATCTTTTTTATTTTATTATTTTTCTTGCTATTTTTGTCCTACTTTGTAATTTTTTAATAGCTTTTTCCCTTCAAAATTTTCCTTCTTTTTACTTTTTTTTCATATGCTTTCATTTTTACTTGTTTTAATTTTTTCGTTATTTTAAAAATTTTTATTTTTCTGTTTTTTTTTTTCCAAATCTTTTGTCTTTTCATTTTTATTCTTTTTTCTTTTCTCACAAATTTCCTTTCATTTCTTATTTGCGTTTTTAAATTCTCATACTTTTTTTATTTTGCATTAAATTTTCTCTTTTTTAATTTTTTGTCGCACTTTTTATATTGTTTTATTATTAGGTCTTATATGTTTTTCAATTTTTTGTTCCTTTTTAAACTAGTTTTTTTTCATTTTGTCATTCCATTTCATTTTTGAAATTTTTCTTCAATTTTTGTCCTTTTTTATTTTCTTACTTTTTATAATTTCTTGTTTTTTTTTTCTTTTTTTTGTGCTTTATTTATCTTTTTTCTTTTGCTTTAATTTTCTTTCTTTCTTTTTTTATAGTTTCATAAATTTTTATTAAGTTTTGACATTTTTTATTTTTCTATCTTTTTTTCTTTTCTTTTTTTATTTTATCATTCTCGGTTATTTTTTATTGCATTTTTATAATTTTTCATTAACTTTTTCTCCTTTCAAAATTTTCTTCTTTTTTTTATGTGCTTTCGTTTCTTTTTTCTTCACTTTTTTCTTTGTTTTAAAATTTTCTATAAATTTTTTTCTTTTTGTTTTATTTCATATTTTTGCCTCTTCATTTTTTATTTTTTTTCTCAAATTTTATTTTATATATTTTGTGTTTTCATTTTTTATTTTTTTCTTGCTTTTTCTTAAATCTTTTTGTTTGCACTTTTTTTTTTTTTATTTCTTCTTTATAATTTTAAAACCTCAAACTTCTTTTTTTGTGCACATTCTTTTATTTTTATTTATATTTTTTATTAACTTTTATTTTATTTTTCATCTTTCGTATTTTATATCTTTTTCCTTTATTTGTTGTATATATTTTTATAATTTTTCATTAATCCTTTTTTTCTTTTTCTTTTAACTTATTTGTTGATTTACTTTCATTTTTTTCTTGCTTTTTATATATTTTGTTTTTTTTATTTTTTTTCTTGCTTTTTCTTATATCTTTTTTTTCACACTTTCTTTTTATTTCTTCTTTACAATTTTAAAACCTCAAACTTCTTTTTTTGTGCACTTCCTTTTGTTTTTGTTTTATTTTTTTCTTTAAACTAAAAGTTTTTTTCTATTTTATATGTCAAATTCTTATTCATTTTGTCTTTTTATATTCTTTTCATTTGCTAATTTTTTATTTTCTTACTTTTTTTTATCTTTTTCCATTTTTTGGTATTTTTTGGTTTTTTTTTTCTTTTATATTACTATTTTTTATTTGTTTTTTATTCGTATTTTTATTTTTTGAATCTTTTTTATTTTTTCATTTTCATTTTTTTTGTTCTATGTTCTAATTTTTCAATAACTTTTTCCCTTTGAAATTTTCTTTCTTTTGCTTTTTTTTTTTTTCATATGCTTTCAGTTTTACTTGTTTTAATTTTTTTCGTTGTTTTAAAATTTTTTACATTTCTTTTTTCTTTTTTTATTCCAAATCTTTTGTCTTTTCATTTTTATTCTTTTCTTATTTTTTTCACAAATTTCCTTTCATTTCTTATTTGCATTTTTAAATTATCAGACTTTTTTTGCGCACTTTCTTTTTGTTTTTATTTATATTTTTTATTAACTTTTATTTTATTTTTTTATCTTTGATTTTTTATATCTTTTTCCTATATTTGTTATATTTTTGTTGTTTTTCTTTGTATATTCTGAACTAAAAGTTTTTTTCTATTTTGTATTTGAAATTTTTATTCATTTTGTCTTTTGTATTTTTTTATTCGCTAATTTTTTAATATCTTACTTTTTTATTTTTTGCTTTTTTGGTATTTTATTTAATTTTTTCTTCCATATTAATATTTTATCTTAATTTATTTTTCCATTTATTTTTATTTATATTTTAAAAATTTTTATAAAGTTCAAAATTTTTTATTTTTATTTTTTGAATCTTTTTTATTTTATTATTTTTCTTGCTATTTTTGTCCTACTTTGTAATTTTTTAATAACTTTTTCCCTTCAAAATTTTCCTTCTTTTTACTTTTTTTTCATATGCTTTCATTTTTACTTGTTTTAATTTTTTCGTTATTTTAAAAATTTTTATTTTTCTGTTTTTTTTTTTCCAAATCTTTTGTCTTTTCATTTTTATTCTTTTTTCTTTTCTCACAAATTTCCTTTCATTTCTTATTTGCGTTTTTAAATTCTCATACTTTTTTTATTTTGCATTAAATTTTCTCTTTTTTAATTTTTTGTCGCACTTTTTATATTGTTTTATTATTAGGTCTTATATGTTTTTCAATTTTTTGTTCCTTTTTAAACTAGTTTTTTTTCATTTTGTCATTCCATTTCATTTTTGAAATTTTTCTTCAATTTTTGTCCTTTTTTATTTTCTTACTTTTTATAATTTCTTGTTTTTTTTTCTTTTTTTTGTGCTTTATTTATCTTTTTTCTTTTGCTTTAATTTTCTTTCTTTCTTTTTTTATAGTTTCATAAATTTTTATTAAGTTTTGACATTTTTTATTTTTCTATCTTTTTTTCTTTTCTTTTTTTATTTTATCATTCTCGGTTATTTTTTATTGCATTTTTATAATTTTTCATTAACTTTTTCTCCTTTCAAAATTTTCTTCTTTTTTTTATGTGCTTTCGTTTCTTTTTTCTTCACTTTTTTCTTTGTTTTAAAATTTTCTATAAATTTTTTTCTTTTTGTTTTATTTCATATTTTTGCCTCTTCATTTTTTATTTTTTTTCTCAAATTTTATTTTATATATTTTGTGTTTTCATTTTTTATTTTTTTCTTGCTTTTTCTTAAATCTTTTTGTTTGCACTTTTTTTTTTTTTATTTCTTCTTTATAATTTTAAAACCTCAAACTTCTTTTTTTGTGCACATTCTTTTATTTTTATTTATATTTTTTATTAACTTTTATTTTATTTTTCATCTTTCGTATTTTATATCTTTTTCCTTTATTTGTTGTATATATTTTTATAATTTTTCATTAATCCTTTTTTTCTTTTTCTTTTAACTTATTTGTTGATTTACTTTCATTTTTTTCTTGCTTTTTATATATTTTGTTTTTTTTATTTTTTTTCTTGCTTTTTCTTATATCTTTTTTTTCACACTTTCTTTTTATTTCTTCTTTACAATTTTAAAACCTCAAACTTCTTTTTTTGTGCACTTCCTTTTGTTTTTGTTTTATTTTTTTCTTTAAACTAAAAGTTTTTTTCTATTTTATATGTCAAATTCTTATTCATTTTGTCTTTTTATATTCTTTTCATTTGCTAATTTTTTATTTTCTTACTTTTTTTTTATCTTTTTCCATTTTTTGGTATTTTTTGGTATTTTTTTTCTTTTATATTACTATTTTTTATTTGTTTTTTATTCGTATTTTTATTTTTTGAATCTTTTTTATTTTTTCATTTTCATTTTTTTTGTTCTATGTTCTAATTTTTCAATAACTTTTTCCCTTTGAAATTTTCTTTCTTTTGCTTTTTTTTTTTTTCATATGCTTTCAGTTTTACTTGTTTTAATTTTTTTCGTTGTTTTAAAATTTTTTACATTTCTTTTTTCTTTTTTTATTCCAAATCTTTTGTCTTTTCATTTTTATTCTTTTCTTATTTTTTTCACAAATTTCCTTTCATTTCTTATTTGCATTTTTAAATTATCAGACTTTTTTTGCGCACTTTCTTTTTGTTTTTATTTATATTTTTTATTAACTTTTATTTTATTTTTTTATCTTTGATTTTTTATATCTTTTTCCTATATTTGTTATATTTTTGTTGTTTTTCTTTGTATATTCTGAACTAAAAGTTTTTTTCTATTTTGTATTTGAAATTTTTATTCATTTTGTCTTTTGTATTTTTTTATTCGCTAATTTTTTAATATCTTACTTTTTTATTTTTTGCTTTTTTGGTATTTTATTTAATTTTTTCTTCCATATTAATATTTTATCTTAATTTATTTTTCCATTTATTTTTATTTATATTTTAAAAATTTTTATAAAGTTCAAAATTTTTTATTTTTATTTTTTGAATCTTTTTTATTTTATTATTTTTCTTGCTATTTTTGTCCTACTTTGTAATTTTTTAATAACTTTTTCCCTTCAAAATTTTCCTTCTTTTTACTTTTTTTTCATATGCTTTCATTTTTACTTGTTTTAATTTTTTCGTTATTTTAAAAATTTTTATTTTTCTGTTTTTTTTTTTCCAAATCTTTTGTCTTTTCATTTTTATTCTTTTTTCTTTTCTCACAAATTTCCTTTCATTTCTTATTTGCGTTTTTAAATTCTCATACTTTTTTTATTTTGCATTAAATTTTCTCTTTTTTAATTTTTTGTCGCACTTTTTATATTGTTTTATTATTAGGTCTTATATGTTTTTCAATTTTTTGTTCCTTTTTAAACTAGTTTTTTTTCATTTTGTCATTCCATTTCATTTTTGAAATTTTTCTTCAATTTTTGTCCTTTTTTATTTTCTTACTTTTTATAATTTCTTGTTTTTTTTTGTGCTTTTTTTATCTTTTTTCTTTTGCTTTAATTTTCTTTCTTTCTTTTTTTATAGTTTCATAAATTTTTATTAAGTTTTGACATTTTTTATTTTTCTATCTTTTTTTCTTTTCTTTTTTTATTTTATCATTCTCGGTTATTTTTTATTGCATTTTTATAATTTTTCATTAACTTTTTCTCCTTTCAAAATTTTCTTCTTTTTTTTATGTGCTTTCGTTTCTTTTTTCTTCACTTTTTTCTTTGTTTTAAAATTTTCTATAAATTTTTTTCTTTTTGTTTTATTTCATATTTTTGCCTCTTCATTTTTTATTTTTTTTCTCAAATTTTATTTTATATATTTTGTGTTTTCATTTTTTATTTTTTTCTTGCTTTTTCTTAAATCTTTTTGTTTGCACTTTTTTTTTTTTTATTTCTTCTTTATAATTTTAAAACCTCAAACTTCTTTTTTTGTGCACATTCTTTTATTTTTATTTATATTTTTTATTAACTTTTATTTTATTTTTCATCTTTCGTATTTTATATCTTTTTCCTTTATTTGTTGTATATATTTTTATAATTTTTCATTAATCCTTTTTTTCTTTTTCTTTTAACTTATTTGTTGATTTACTTTCATTTTTTTCTTGCTTTTTATATATTTTGTTTTTTTTATTTTTTTTCTTGCTTTTTCTTATATCTTTTTTTTCACACTTTCTTTTTATTTCTTCTTTACAATTTTAAAACCTCAAACTTCTTTTTTTGTGCACTTCCTTTTGTTTTTGTTTTATTTTTTTCTTTAAACTAAAAGTTTTTTTCTATTTTATATGTCAAATTCTTATTCATTTTGTCTTTTTATATTCTTTTCATTTGCTAATTTTTTATTTTCTTACTTTTTTTTATCTTTTTCCATTTTTTGGTATTTTTTGGTTTTTTTTTTCTTTTATATTACTATTTTTTATTTGTTTTTTATTCGTATTTTTATTTTTTGAATCTTTTTTATTTTTTCATTTTCATTTTTTTTGTTCTATGTTCTAATTTTTCAATAACTTTTTCCCTTTGAAATTTTCTTTCTTTTGCTTTTTTTTTTTTTCATATGCTTTCAGTTTTACTTGTTTTAATTTTTTTCGTTGTTTTAAAATTTTTTACATTTCTTTTTTCTTTTTTTATTCCAAATCTTTTGTCTTTTCATTTTTATTCTTTTCTTATTTTTTTCACAAATTTCCTTTCATTTCTTATTTGCATTTTTAAATTATCAGACTTTTTTTGCGCACTTTCTTTTTGTTTTTATTTATATTTTTTATTAACTTTTATTTTATTTTTTTATCTTTGATTTTTTATATCTTTTTCCTATATTTGTTATATTTTTGTTGTTTTTCTTTGTATATTCTGAACTAAAAGTTTTTTTCTATTTTGTATTTGAAATTTTTATTCATTTTGTCTTTTGTATTTTTTTATTCGCTAATTTTTTAATATCTTACTTTTTTATTTTTTGCTTTTTTGGTATTTTATTTAATTTTTTCTTCCATATTAATATTTTATCTTAATTTATTTTTCCATTTATTTTTATTTATATTTTAAAAATTTTTATAAAGTTCAAAATTTTTTATTTTTATTTTTTGAATCTTTTTTATTTTATTATTTTTCTTGCTATTTTTGTCCTACTTTGTAATTTTTTAATAGCTTTTTCCCTTCAAAATTTTCCTTCTTTTTACTTTTTTTTCATATGCTTTCATTTTTACTTGTTTTAATTTTTTCGTTATTTTAAAAATTTTTATTTTTCTGTTTTTTTTTTTCCAAATCTTTTGTCTTTTCATTTTTATTCTTTTTTCTTTTCTCACAAATTTCCTTTCATTTCTTATTTGCGTTTTTAAATTCTCATACTTTTTTTATTTTGCATTAAATTTTCTCTTTTTTAATTTTTTGTCGCACTTTTTATATTGTTTTATTATTAGGTCTTATATGTTTTTCAATTTTTTGTTCCTTTTTAAACTAGTTTTTTTTCATTTTGTCATTCCATTTCATTTTTGAAATTTTTCTTCAATTTTTGTCCTTTTTTATTTTCTTACTTTTTATAATTTCTTGTTTTTTTTTTCTTTTTTTTGTGCTTTATTTATCTTTTTTCTTTTGCTTTAATTTTCTTTCTTTCTTTTTTTATAGTTTCATAAATTTTTATTAAGTTTTGACATTTTTTATTTTTCTATCTTTTTTTCTTTTCTTTTTTTATTTTATCATTCTCGGTTATTTTTTATTGCATTTTTATAATTTTTCATTAACTTTTTCTCCTTTCAAAATTTTCTTCTTTTTTTTATGTGCTTTCGTTTCTTTTTTCTTCACTTTTTTCTTTGTTTTAAAATTTTCTATAAATTTTTTTCTTTTTGTTTTATTTCATATTTTTGCCTCTTCATTTTTTATTTTTTTTCTCAAATTTTATTTTATATATTTTGTGTTTTCATTTTTTATTTTTTTCTTGCTTTTTCTTAAATCTTTTTGTTTGCACTTTTTTTTTTTTTATTTCTTCTTTATAATTTTAAAACCTCAAACTTCTTTTTTTGTGCACATTCTTTTATTTTTATTTATATTTTTTATTAACTTTTATTTTATTTTTCATCTTTCGTATTTTATATCTTTTTCCTTTATTTGTTGTATATATTTTTATAATTTTTCATTAATCCTTTTTTTCTTTTTCTTTTAACTTATTTGTTGATTTACTTTCATTTTTTTCTTGCTTTTTATATATTTTGTTTTTTTTATTTTTTTTCTTGCTTTTTCTTATATCTTTTTTTTCACACTTTCTTTTTATTTCTTCTTTACAATTTTAAAACCTCAAACTTCTTTTTTTGTGCACTTCCTTTTGTTTTTGTTTTATTTTTTTCTTTAAACTAAAAGTTTTTTTCTATTTTATATGTCAAATTCTTATTCA
The DNA here is from genome assembly GCF_047325235.1 of Durio zibethinus. Classification (NCBI taxonomy): domain Eukaryota; kingdom Viridiplantae; phylum Streptophyta; class Magnoliopsida; order Malvales; family Malvaceae; genus Durio; species Durio zibethinus. The sequence goes on from NW_028322712.1 coordinate 200,166, forward strand.
TTTTGTCTTTTTATATTCTTTTCATTTGCTAATTTTTTATTTTCTTACTTTTTTTTATCTTTTTCCATTTTTTGGTATTTTTTGGTTTTTTTTTTCTTTTATATTACTATTTTTTATTTGTTTTTTATTCGTATTTTTATTTTTTGAATCTTTTTTATTTTTTCATTTTCATTTTTTTTGTTCTATGTTCTAATTTTTCAATAACTTTTTCCCTTTGAAATTTTCTTTCTTTTGCTTTTTTTTTTTTTCATATGCTTTCAGTTTTACTTGTTTTAATTTTTTTCGTTGTTTTAAAATTTTTTACATTTCTTTTTTCTTTTTTTATTCCAAATCTTTTGTCTTTTCATTTTTATTCTTTTCTTATTTTTTTCACAAATTTCCTTTCATTTCTTATTTGCATTTTTAAATTATCAGACTTTTTTTGCGCACTTTCTTTTTGTTTTTATTTATATTTTTTATTAACTTTTATTTTATTTTTTTATCTTTGATTTTTTATATCTTTTTCCTATATTTGTTATATTTTTGTTGTTTTTCTTTGTATATTCTGAACTAAAAGTTTTTTTCTATTTTGTATTTGAAATTTTTATTCATTTTGTCTTTTGTATTTTTTTATTCGCTAATTTTTTAATATCTTACTTTTTTATTTTTTGCTTTTTTGGTATTTTATTTAATTTTTTCTTCCATATTAATATTTTATCTTAATTTATTTTTCCATTTATTTTTATTTATATTTTAAAAATTTTTATAAAGTTCAAAATTTTTTATTTTTATTTTTTGAATCTTTTTTATTTTATTATTTTTCTTGCTATTTTTGTCCTACTTTGTAATTTTTTAATAGCTTTTTCCCTTCAAAATTTTCCTTCTTTTTACTTTTTTTTCATATGCTTTCATTTTTACTTGTTTTAATTTTTTCGTTATTTTAAAAATTTTTATTTTTCTGTTTTTTTTTTTCCAAATCTTTTGTCTTTTCATTTTTATTCTTTTTTCTTTTCTCACAAATTTCCTTTCATTTCTTATTTGCGTTTTTAAATTCTCATACTTTTTTTATTTTGCATTAAATTTTCTCTTTTTTAATTTTTTGTCGCACTTTTTATATTGTTTTATTATTAGGTCTTATATGTTTTTCAATTTTTTGTTCCTTTTTAAACTAGTTTTTTTTCATTTTGTCATTCCATTTCATTTTTGAAATTTTTCTTCAATTTTTGTCCTTTTTTATTTTCTTACTTTTTATAATTTCTTGTTTTTTTTTTCTTTTTTTTGTGCTTTATTTATCTTTTTTCTTTTGCTTTAATTTTCTTTCTTTCTTTTTTTATAGTTTCATAAATTTTTATTAAGTTTTGACATTTTTTATTTTTCTATCTTTTTTTCTTTTCTTTTTTTATTTTATCATTCTCGGTTATTTTTTATTGCATTTTTATAATTTTTCATTAACTTTTTCTCCTTTCAAAATTTTCTTCTTTTTTTTTATGTGCTTTCGTTTCTTTTTTCTTCACTTTTTTCTTTGTTTTAAAATTTTCTATAAATTTTTTTCTTTTTGTTTTATTTCATATTTTTGCCTCTTCATTTTTTATTTTTTTTCTCAAATTTTATTTTATATATTTTGTGTTTTCATTTTTTATTTTTTTCTTGCTTTTTCTTAAATCTTTTTGTTTGCACTTTTTTTTTTTTTATTTCTTCTTTATAATTTTAAAACCTCAAACTTCTTTTTTTGTGCACATTCTTTTATTTTTATTTATATTTTTTATTAACTTTTATTTTATTTTTCATCTTTCGTATTTTATATCTTTTTCCTTTATTTGTTGTATATATTTTTATAATTTTTCATTAATCCTTTTTTTCTTTTTCTTTTAACTTATTTGTTGATTTACTTTCATTTTTTTCTTGCTTTTTATATATTTTGTTTTTTTTATTTTTTTTCTTGCTTTTTCTTATATCTTTTTTTTCACACTTTCTTTTTATTTCTTCTTTACAATTTTAAAACCTCAAACTTCTTTTTTTGTGCACTTCCTTTTGTTTTTGTTTTATTTTTTTCTTTAAACTAAAAGTTTTTTTCTATTTTATATGTCAAATTCTTATTCATTTTGTCTTTTTATATTCTTTTCATTTGCTAATTTTTTATTTTCTTACTTTTTTTTATCTTTTTCCATTTTTTGGTATTTTTTGGTTTTTTTTTTCTTTTATATTACTATTTTTTATTTGTTTTTTATTCGTATTTTTATTTTTTGAATCTTTTTTATTTTTTCATTTTCATTTTTTTTGTTCTATGTTCTAATTTTTCAATAACTTTTTCCCTTTGAAATTTTCTTTCTTTTGCTTTTTTTTTTTTTCATATGCTTTCAGTTTTACTTGTTTTAATTTTTTTCGTTGTTTTAAAATTTTTTACATTTCTTTTTTCTTTTTTTATTCCAAATCTTTTGTCTTTTCATTTTTATTCTTTTCTTATTTTTTTCACAAATTTCCTTTCATTTCTTATTTGCATTTTTAAATTATCAGACTTTTTTTGCGCACTTTCTTTTTGTTTTTATTTATATTTTTTATTAACTTTTATTTTATTTTTTTATCTTTGATTTTTTATATCTTTTTCCTATATTTGTTATATTTTTGTTGTTTTTCTTTGTATATTCTGAACTAAAAGTTTTTTTCTATTTTGTATTTGAAATTTTTATTCATTTTGTCTTTTGTATTTTTTTATTCGCTAATTTTTTAATATCTTACTTTTTTATTTTTTGCTTTTTTGGTATTTTATTTAATTTTTTCTTCCATATTAATATTTTATCTTAATTTATTTTTCCATTTATTTTTATTTATATTTTAAAAATTTTTATAAAGTTCAAAATTTTTTATTTTTATTTTTTGAATCTTTTTTATTTTATTATTTTTCTTGCTATTTTTGTCCTACTTTGTAATTTTTTAATAGCTTTTTCCCTTCAAAATTTTCCTTCTTTTTACTTTTTTTTCATATGCTTTCATTTTTACTTGTTTTAATTTTTTCGTTATTTTAAAAATTTTTATTTTTCTGTTTTTTTTTTTCCAAATCTTTTGTCTTTTCATTTTTATTCTTTTTTCTTTTCTCACAAATTTCCTTTCATTTCTTATTTGCGTTTTTAAATTCTCATACTTTTTTTATTTTGCATTAAATTTTCTCTTTTTTAATTTTTTGTCGCACTTTTTATATTGTTTTATTATTAGGTCTTATATGTTTTTCAATTTTTTGTTCCTTTTTAAACTAGTTTTTTTTCATTTTGTCATTCCATTTCATTTTTGAAATTTTTCTTCAATTTTTGTCCTTTTTTATTTTCTTACTTTTTATAATTTCTTGTTTTTTTTTTCTTTTTTTTGTGCTTTATTTATCTTTTTTCTTTTGCTTTAATTTTCTTTCTTTCTTTTTTTATAGTTTCATAAATTTTTATTAAGTTTTGACATTTTTTATTTTTCTATCTTTTTTTCTTTTCTTTTTTTATTTTATCATTCTCGGTTATTTTTTATTGCATTTTTATAATTTTTCATTAACTTTTTCTCCTTTCAAAATTTTCTTCTTTTTTTTTATGTGCTTTCGTTTCTTTTTTCTTCACTTTTTTCTTTGTTTTAAAATTTTCTATAAATTTTTTTCTTTTTGTTTTATTTCATATTTTTGCCTCTTCATTTTTTATTTTTTTTCTCAAATTTTATTTTATATATTTTGTGTTTTCATTTTTTATTTTTTTCTTGCTTTTTCTTAAATCTTTTTGTTTGCACTTTTTTTTTTTTTATTTCTTCTTTATAATTTTAAAACCTCAAACTTCTTTTTTTGTGCACATTCTTTTATTTTTATTTATATTTTTTATTAACTTTTATTTTATTTTTCATCTTTCGTATTTTATATCTTTTTCCTTTATTTGTTGTATATATTTTTATAATTTTTCATTAATCCTTTTTTTCTTTTTCTTTTAACTTATTTGTTGATTTACTTTCATTTTTTTCTTGCTTTTTATATATTTTGTTTTTTTTATTTTTTTTCTTGCTTTTTCTTATATCTTTTTTTTCACACTTTCTTTTTATTTCTTCTTTACAATTTTAAAACCTCAAACTTCTTTTTTTGTGCACTTCCTTTTGTTTTTGTTTTATTTTTTTCTTTAAACTAAAAGTTTTTTTCTATTTTATATGTCAAATTCTTATTCATTTTGTCTTTTTATATTCTTTTCATTTGCTAATTTTTTATTTTCTTACTTTTTTTTATCTTTTTCCATTTTTTGGTATTTTTTGGTTTTTTTTTTCTTTTATATTACTATTTTTTATTTGTTTTTTATTCGTATTTTTATTTTTTGAATCTTTTTTATTTTTTCATTTTCATTTTTTTTGTTCTATGTTCTAATTTTTCAATAACTTTTTCCCTTTGAAATTTTCTTTCTTTTGCTTTTTTTTTTTTTCATATGCTTTCAGTTTTACTTGTTTTAATTTTTTTCGTTGTTTTAAAATTTTTTACATTTCTTTTTTCTTTTTTTATTCCAAATCTTTTGTCTTTTCATTTTTATTCTTTTCTTATTTTTTTCACAAATTTCCTTTCATTTCTTATTTGCATTTTTAAATTATCAGACTTTTTTTGCGCACTTTCTTTTTGTTTTTATTTATATTTTTTATTAACTTTTATTTTATTTTTTTATCTTTGATTTTTTATATCTTTTTCCTATATTTGTTATATTTTTGTTGTTTTTCTTTGTATATTCTGAACTAAAAGTTTTTTTCTATTTTGTATTTGAAATTTTTATTCATTTTGTCTTTTGTATTTTTTTATTCGCTAATTTTTTAATATCTTACTTTTTTATTTTTTGCTTTTTTGGTATTTTATTTAATTTTTTCTTCCATATTAATATTTTATCTTAATTTATTTTTCCATTTATTTTTATTTATATTTTAAAAATTTTTATAAAGTTCAAAATTTTTTATTTTTATTTTTTGAATCTTTTTTATTTTATTATTTTTCTTGCTATTTTTGTCCTACTTTGTAATTTTTTAATAGCTTTTTCCCTTCAAAATTTTCCTTCTTTTTACTTTTTTTTCATATGCTTTCATTTTTACTTGTTTTAATTTTTTCGTTATTTTAAAAATTTTTATTTTTCTGTTTTTTTTTTTCCAAATCTTTTGTCTTTTCATTTTTATTCTTTTTTCTTTTCTCACAAATTTCCTTTCATTTCTTATTTGCGTTTTTAAATTCTCATACTTTTTTTATTTTGCATTAAATTTTCTCTTTTTTAATTTTTTGTCGCACTTTTTATATTGTTTTATTATTAGGTCTTATATGTTTTTCAATTTTTTGTTCCTTTTTAAACTAGTTTTTTTTCATTTTGTCATTCCATTTCATTTTTGAAATTTTTCTTCAATTTTTGTCCTTTTTTATTTTCTTACTTTTTATAATTTCTTGTTTTTTTTTTCTTTTTTTTGTGCTTTATTTATCTTTTTTCTTTTGCTTTAATTTTCTTTCTTTCTTTTTTTATAGTTTCATAAATTTTTATTAAGTTTTGACATTTTTTATTTTTCTATCTTTTTTTCTTTTCTTTTTTTATTTTATCATTCTCGGTTATTTTTTATTGCATTTTTATAATTTTTCATTAACTTTTTCTCCTTTCAAAATTTTCTTCTTTTTTTTTATGTGCTTTCGTTTCTTTTTTCTTCACTTTTTTCTTTGTTTTAAAATTTTCTATAAATTTTTTTCTTTTTGTTTTATTTCATATTTTTGCCTCTTCATTTTTTATTTTTTTTCTCAAATTTTATTTTATATATTTTGTGTTTTCATTTTTTATTTTTTTCTTGCTTTTTCTTAAATCTTTTTGTTTGCACTTTTTTTTTTTTTATTTCTTCTTTATAATTTTAAAACCTCAAACTTCTTTTTTTGTGCACATTCTTTTATTTTTATTTATATTTTTTATTAACTTTTATTTTATTTTTCATCTTTCGTATTTTATATCTTTTTCCTTTATTTGTTGTATATATTTTTATAATTTTTCATTAATCCTTTTTTTCTTTTTCTTTTAACTTATTTGTTGATTTACTTTCATTTTTTTCTTGCTTTTTATATATTTTGTTTTTTTTATTTTTTTTCTTGCTTTTTCTTATATCTTTTTTTTCACACTTTCTTTTTATTTCTTCTTTACAATTTTAAAACCTCAAACTTCTTTTTTTGTGCACTTCCTTTTGTTTTTGTTTTATTTTTTTCTTTAAACTAAAAGTTTTTTCTATTTTATATGTCAAATTCTTATTCATTTTGTCTTTTTATATTCTTTTCATTTGCTAATTTTTTATTTTCTTACTTTTTTTTATCTTTTTCCATTTTTTGGTATTTTTTTTATTTTTTTTTATTTTATATTACTATTTTTTATTTGTTTTTTATTCGTATTTTTATTTTTTGAATCTTTTTTATTTTTTCATTTTCATTTTTTTTGTTCTATGTTCTAATTTTTCAATAACTTTTTCCCTTTGAAATTTTCTTTCTTTTGCTTTTTTTTTTTTCATATGCTTTCAGTTTTACTTGTTTTAATTTTTTTCGTTGTTTTAAAATTTTTTACATTTCTTTTTTCTTTTTTTATTCCAAATCTTTTGTCTTTTCATTTTTATTCTTTTCTTATTTTTTTCACAAATTTCCTTTCATTTCTTATTTGCATTTTTAAATTATCAGACTTTTTTTGCGCACTTTCTTTTTGTTTTTATTTATATTTTTTATTAACTTTTATTTTATTTTTTTATCTTTGATTTTTTATATCTTTTTCCTATATTTGTTATATTTTTGTTGTTTTTCTTTGTATATTCTGAACTAAAAGTTTTTTTCTATTTTGTATTTGAAATTTTTATTCATTTTGTCTTTTGTATTTTTTTATTCGCTAATTTTTTAATATCTTACTTTTTTATTTTTTGCTTTTTTGGTATTTTATTTAATTTTTTCTTCCATATTAATATTTTATCTTAATTTATTTTTCCATTTATTTTTATTTATATTTTAAAAATTTTTATAAAGTTCAAAATTTTTTATTTTTATTTTTTGAATCTTTTTTATTTTATTATTTTTCTTGCTATTTTTGTCCTACTTTGTAATTTTTTAATAACTTTTTCCCTTCAAAATTTTCCTTCTTTTTACTTTTTTTTCATATGCTTTCATTTTTACTTGTTTTAATTTTTTCGTTATTTTAAAAATTTTTATTTTTCTGTTTTTTTTTTTCCAAATCTTTTGTCTTTTCATTTTTATTCTTTTTTCTTTTCTCACAAATTTCCTTTCATTTCTTATTTGCGTTTTTAAATTCTCATACTTTTTTTATTTTGCATTAAATTTTCTCTTTTTTAATTTTTTGTCGCACTTTTTATATTGTTTTATTATTAGGTCTTATATGTTTTTCAATTTTTTGTTCCTTTTTAAACTAGTTTTTTTTCATTTTGTCATTCCATTTCATTTTTGAAATTTTTCTTCAATTTTTGTCCTTTTTTATTTTCTTACTTTTTATAATTTCTTGTTTTTTTTTCTTTTTTTTGTGCTTTATTTATCTTTTTTCTTTTGCTTTAATTTTCTTTCTTTCTTTTTTTATAGTTTCATAAATTTTTATTAAGTTTTGACATTTTTTATTTTTCTATCTTTTTTTCTTTTCTTTTTTTATTTTATCATTCTCGGTTATTTTTTATTGCATTTTTATAATTTTTCATTAACTTTTTCTCCTTTCAAAATTTTCTTCTTTTTTTTATGTGCTTTCGTTTCTTTTTTCTTCACTTTTTTCTTTGTTTTAAAATTTTCTATAAATTTTTTTCTTTTTGTTTTGTTTCATATTTTTGCCTCTTCATTTTTTATTTTTTTTCTCAAATTTTATTTTATATATTTTGTGTTTTCATTTTTTATTTTTTTCTTGCTTTTTCTTAAATCTTTTTGTTTGCACTTTTTTTTTTTTATTTCTTCTTTATAATTTTAAAACCTCAAACTTCTTTTTTTGTGCACATTCTTTTATTTTTATTTATATTTTTTATTAACTTTTATTTTATTTTTCATCTTTCGTATTTTATATCTTTTTCCTTTATTTGTTGTATATATTTTTATAATTTTTCATTAATCCTTTTTTTCTTTTTCTTTTAACTTATTTGTTGATTTACTTTCATTTTTTTCTTGCTTTTTATATATTTTGTTTTTTTTATTTTTTTTCTTGCTTTTTCTTATATCTTTTTTTTCACACTTTCTTTTTATTTCTTCTTTACAATTTTAAAACCTCAAACTTCTTTTTTTGTGCACTTCCTTTTGTTTTTGTTTTATTTTTTTCTTTAAACTAAAAGTTTTTTCTATTTTATATGTCAAATTCTTATTCATTTTGTCTTTTTATATTCTTTTCATTTGCTAATTTTTTATTTTCTTACTTTTTTTTATCTTTTTCCATTTTTTGGTATTTTTTTTATTTTTTTTCTTTTATATTACTATTTTTTATTTGTTTTTTATTCGTATTTTTATTTTTTGAATCTTTTTTATTTTTTCATTTTCATTTTTTTTGTTCTATGTTCTAATTTTTCAATAACTTTTTCCCTTTGAAATTTTCTTTCTTTTGCTTTTTTTTTTTTTCATATGCTTTCAGTTTTACTTGTTTTAATTTTTTTCGTTGTTTTAAAATTTTTTACATTTCTTTTTTCTTTTTTTATTCCAAATCTTTTGTCTTTTCATTTTTATTCTTTTCTTATTTTTTTCACAAATTTCCTTTCATTTCTTATTTGCATTTTTAAATTATCAGACTTTTTTTGCGCACTTTCTTTTTGTTTTTATTTATATTTTTTATTAACTCTTATTTTATTTTTTTATCTTTGATTTTTTATATCTTTTTCCTATATTTGTTATATTTTTGTTGTTTTTCTTTGTATATTCTGAACTAAAAGTTTTTTTCTATTTTGTATTTGAAATTTTTATTCATTTTGTCTTTTGTATTTTTTTATTCGCTAATTTTTTAATATCTTACTTTTTTATTTTTTGCTTTTTTGGTATTTTATTTAATTTTTTCTTCCATATTAATATTTTATCTTAATTTATTTTTCCATTTATTTTTATTTATATTTTAAAAATTTTTATAAAGTTCAAAATTTTTTATTTTTATTTTTTGAATCTTTTTTATTTTATTATTTTTCTTGCTATTTTTGTCCTACTTTGTAATTTTTTAATAACTTTTTCCCTTCAAAATTTTCCTTCTTTTTACTTTTTTTTCATATGCTTTCATTTTTACTTGTTTTAATTTTTTCGTTATTTTAAAAATTTTTATTTTTCTGTTTTTTTTTTTCCAAATCTTTTGTCTTTTCATTTTTATTGTTTTTTCTTTTCTCACAAATTTCCTTTCATTTCTTATTTGCGTTTTTAAATTCTCATACTTTTTTTATTTTGCATTAAATTTTCTCTTTTTTAATTTTTTGTCGCACTTTTTATATTGTTTTATTATTAGGTCTTATATGTTTTTCAATTTTTTGTTCCTTTTTAAACTAGTTTTTTTTCATTTTGTCATTCCATTTCATTTTTGAAATTTTTCTTCAATTTTTGTCCTTTTTTATTTTCTTACTTTTTATAATTTCTTGTTTTTTTTTCTTTTTTTTGTGCTTTATTTATCTTTTTTCTTTTGCTTTAATTTTCTTTCTTTCTTTTTTTATAGTTTCATAAATTTTTATTAAGTTTTGACATTTTTTATTTTTCTATCTTTTTTTCTTTTCTTTTTTTATTTTATCATTCTCGGTTATTTTTTATTGCATTTTTATAATTTTTCATTAACTTTTTCTCCTTTCAAAATTTTCTTCTTTTTTTTATGTGCTTTCGTTTCTTTTTTCTTCACTTTTTTCTTTGTTTTAAAATTTTCTATAAATTTTTTTCTTTTTGTTTTGTTTCATATTTTTGCCTCTTCATTTTTTATTTTTTTTCTCAAATTTTATTTTATATATTTTGTGTTTTCATTTTTTATTTTTTTCTTGCTTTTTCTTAAATCTTTTTGTTTGCACTTTTTTTTTTTTATTTCTTCTTTATAATTTTAAAACCTCAAACTTCTTTTTTTGTGCACATTCTTTTATTTTTATTTATATTTTTTATTAACTTTTATTTTATTTTTCATCTTTCGTATTTTATATCTTTTTCCTTTATTTGTTGTATATATTTTTATAATTTTTCATTAATCCTTTTTTTCTTTTTCTTTTAACTTATTTGTTGATTTACTTTCATTTTTTTCTTGCTTTTTATATATTTTGTTTTTTTTATTTTTTTTCTTGCTTTTTCTTATATCTTTTTTTTCACACTTTCTTTTTATTTCTTCTTTACAATTTTAAAACCTCAAACTTCTTTTTTTGTGCACTTCCTTTTGTTTTTGTTTTATTTTTTTCTTTAAACTAAAAGTTTTTTCTATTTTATATGTCAAATTCTTATTCATTTTGTCTTTTTATATTCTTTTCATTTGCTAATTTTTTATTTTCTTACTTTTTTTTATCTTTTTCCATTTTTTGGTATTTTTTTTATTTTTTTTCTTTTATATTACTATTTTTTATTTGTTTTTTATTCGTATTTTTATTTTTTGAATCTTTTTTATTTTTTCATTTTCATTTTTTTTGTTCTATGTTCTAATTTTTCAATAACTTTTTCCCTTTGAAATTTTCTTTCTTTTGCTTTTTTTTTTTTTCATATGCTTTCAGTTTTACTTGTTTTAATTTTTTTCGTTGTTTTAAAATTTTTTACATTTCTTTTTTCTTTTTTTATTCCAAATCTTTTGTCTTTTCATTTTTATTCTTTTCTTATTTTTTTCACAAATTTCCTTTCATTTCTTATTTGCATTTTTAAATTATCAGACTTTTTTTGCGCACTTTCTTTTTGTTTTTATTTATATTTTTTATTAACTCTTATTTTATTTTTTTATCTTTGATTTTTTATATCTTTTTCCTATATTTGTTATATTTTTGTTGTTTTTCTTTGTATATTCTGAACTAAAAGTTTTTTTCTATTTTGTATTTGAAATTTTTATTCATTTTGTCTTTTGTATTTTTTTATTCGCTAATTTTTTAATATCTTACTTTTTTATTTTTTGCTTTTTTGGTATTTTATTTAATTTTTTCTTCCATATTAATATTTTATCTTAATTTATTTTTCCATTTATTTTTATTTATATTTTAAAAATTTTTATAAAGTTCAAAATTTTTTATTTTTATTTTTTGAATCTTTTTTATTTTATTATTTTTCTTGCTATTTTTGTCCTACTTTGTAATTTTTTAATAACTTTTTCCCTTCAAAATTTTCCTTCTTTTTACTTTTTTTTCATATGCTTTCATTTTTACTTGTTTTAATTTTTTCGTTATTTTAAAAATTTTTATTTTTCTGTTTTTTTTTTTCCAAATCTTTTGTCTTTTCATTTTTATTCTTTTTTCTTTTCTCACAAATTTCCTTTCATTTCTTATTTGCGTTTTTAAATTCTCATACTTTTTTTATTTTGCATTAAATTTTCTCTTTTTTAATTTTTTGTCGCACTTTTTATATTGTTTTATTATTAGGTCTTATATGTTTTTCAATTTTTTGTTCCTTTTTAAACTAGTTTTTTTTCATTTTGTCATTCCATTTCATTTTTGAAATTTTTCTTCAATTTTTGTCCTTTTTTATTTTCTTACTTTTTATAATTTCTTGTTTTTTTTTCTTTTTTTTGTGCTTTATTTATCTTTTTTCTTTTGCTTTAATTTTCTTTCTTTCTTTTTTTATAGTTTCATAAATTTTTATTAAGTTTTGACATTTTTTATTTTTCTATCTTTTTTTCTTTTCTTTTTTTATTTTATCATTCTCGGTTATTTTTTATTGCATTTTTATAATTTTTCATTAACTTTTTCTCCTTTCAAAATTTTCTTCTTTTTTTTATGTGCTTTCGTTTCTTTTTTCTTCACTTTTTTCTTTGTTTTAAAATTTTCTATAAATTTTTTTCTTTTTGTTTTGTTTCATATTTTTGCCTCTTCATTTTTTATTTTTTTTCTCAAATTTTATTTTATATATTTTGTGTTTTCATTTTTTATTTTTTTCTTGCTTTTTCTTAAATCTTTTTGTTTGCACTTTTTTTTTTTTATTTCTTCTTTATAATTTTAAAACCTCAAACTTCTTTTTTTGTGCACATTCTTTTATTTTTATTTATATTTTTTATTAACTTTTATTTTATTTTTCATCTTTCGTATTTTATATCTTTTTCCTTTATTTGTTGTATATATTTTTATAATTTTTCATTAATCCTTTTTTTCTTTTTCTTTTAACTTATTTGTTGATTTACTTTCATTTTTTTCTTGCTTTTTATATATTTTGTTTTTTTTATTTTTTTTCTTGCTTTTTCTTATATCTTTTTTTTCACACTTTCTTTTTATTTCTTCTTTACAATTTTAAAACCTCAAACTTCTTTTTTTGTGCACTTCCTTTTGTTTTTGTTTTATTTTTTTCTTTAAACTAAAAGTTTTTTCTATTTTATATGTCAAATTCTTATTCATTTTGTCTTTTTATATTCTTTTCATTTGCTAATTTTTTATTTTCTTACTTTTTTTTATCTTTTTCCATTTTTTGGTATTTTTTGGTTTTTTTTTTCTTTTATATTACTATTTTTTATTTGTTTTTTATTCGTATTTTTATTTTTTGAATCTTTTTTATTTTTTCATTTTCATTTTTTTTGTTCTATGTTCTAATTTTTCAATAACTTTTTCCCTTTGAAATTTTCTTTCTTTTGCTTTTTTTTTTTTTCATATGCTTTCAGTTTTACTTGTTTTAATTTTTTTCGTTGTTTTAAAATTTTTTACATTTCTTTTTTCTTTTTTTATTCCAAATCTTTTGTCTTTTCATTTTTATTCTTTTCTTATTTTTTTCACAAATTTCCTTTCATTTCTTATTTGCATTTTTAAATTATCAGACTTTTTTTGCGCACTTTCTTTTTGTTTTTATTTATATTTTTTATTAACTCTTATTTTATTTTTTTATCTTTGATTTTTTATATCTTTTTCCTATATTTGTTATATTTTTGTTGTTTTTCTTTGTATATTCTGAACTAAAAGTTTTTTTCTATTTTGTATTTGAAATTTTTATTCATTTTGTCTTTTGTATTTTTTTATTCGCTAATTTTTTAATATCTTACTTTTTTATTTTTTGCTTTTTTGGTATTTTATTTAATTTTTTCTTCCATATTAATATTTTATCTTAATTTATTTTTCCATTTATTTTTATTTATATTTTAAAAATTTTTATAAAGTTCAAAATTTTTTATTTTTATTTTTTGAATCTTTTTTATTTTATTATTTTTCTTGCTATTTTTGTCCTACTTTGTAATTTTTTAATAACTTTTTCCCTTCAAAATTTTCCTTCTTTTTACTTTTTTTTCATATGCTTTCATTTTTACTTGTTTTAATTTTTTCGTTATTTTAAAAATTTTTATTTTTCTGTTTTTTTTTTTCCAAATCTTTTGTCTTTTCATTTTTATTGTTTTTTCTTTTCTCACAAATTTCCTTTCATTTCTTATTTGCGTTTTTAAATTCTCATACTTTTTTTATTTTGCATTAAATTTTCTCTTTTTTAATTTTTTGTCGCACTTTTTATATTGTTTTATTATTAGGTCTTATATGTTTTTCAATTTTTTGTTCCTTTTTAAACTAGTTTTTTTTCATTTTGTCATTCCATTTCATTTTTGAAATTTTTCTTCAATTTTTGTCCTTTTTTATTTTCTTACTTTTTATAATTTCTTGTTTTTTTTTCTTTTTTTTGTGCTTTATTTATCTTTTTTCTTTTGCTTTAATTTTCTTTCTTTCTTTTTTTATAGTTTCATAAATTTTTATTAAGTTTTGACATTTTTTATTTTTCTATCTTTTTTTCTTTTCTTTTTTTATTTTATCATTCTCGGTTATTTTTTATTGCATTTTTATAATTTTTCATTAACTTTTTCTCCTTTCAAAATTTTCTTCTTTTTTTTATGTGCTTTCGTTTCTTTTTTCTTCACTTTTTTCTTTGTTTTAAAATTTTCTATAAATTTTTTTCTTTTTGTTTTGTTTCATATTTTTGCCTCTTCATTTTTTATTTTTTTTCTCAAATTTTATTTTATATATTTTGTGTTTTCATTTTTTATTTTTTTCTTGCTTTTTCTTAAATCTTTTTGTTTGCACTTTTTTTTTTTTATTTCTTCTTTATAATTTTAAAACCTCAAACTTCTTTTTTTGTGCACATTCTTTTATTTTTATTTATATTTTTTATTAACTTTTATTTTATTTTTCATCTTTCGTATTTTATATCTTTTTCCTTTATTTGTTGTATATATTTTTATAATTTTTCATTAATCCTTTTTTTCTTTTTCTTTTAACTTATTTGTTGATTTACTTTCATTTTTTTCTTGCTTTTTATATATTTTGTTTTTTTTATTTTTTTTCTTGCTTTTTCTTATATCTTTTTTTTCACACTTTCTTTTTATTTCTTCTTTACAATTTTAAAACCTCAAACTTCTTTTTTTGTGCACTTCCTTTTGTTTTTGTTTTATTTTTTTCTTTAAACTAAAAGTTTTTTCTATTTTATATGTCAAATTCTTATTCATTTTGTCTTTTTATATTCTTTTCATTTGCTAATTTTTTATTTTCTTACTTTTTTTTATCTTTTTCCATTTTTTGGTATTTTTTTTATTTTTTTTCTTTTATATTACTATTTTTTATTTGTTTTTTATTCGTATTTTTATTTTTTGAATCTTTTTTATTTTTTCATTTTCATTTTTTTTGTTCTATGTTCTAATTTTTCAATAACTTTTTCCCTTTGAAATTTTCTTTCTTTTGCTTTTTTTTTTTTTCATATGCTTTCAGTTTTACTTGTTTTAATTTTTTTCGTTGTTTTAAAATTTTTTACATTTCTTTTTTCTTTTTTTATTCCAAATCTTTTGTCTTTTCATTTTTATTCTTTTCTTATTTTTTTCACAAATTTCCTTTCATTTCTTATTTGCATTTTTAAATTATCAGACTTTTTTTGCGCACTTTCTTTTTGTTTTTATTTATATTTTTTATTAACTCTTATTTTATTTTTTTATCTTTGATTTTTTATATCTTTTTCCTATATTTGTTATATTTTTGTTGTTTTTCTTTGTATATTCTGAACTAAAAGTTTTTTTCTATTTTGTATTTGAAATTTTTATTCATTTTGTCTTTTGTATTTTTTTATTCGCTAATTTTTTAATATCTTACTTTTTTATTTTTTGCTTTTTTGGTATTTTATTTAATTTTTTCTTCCATATTAATATTTTATCTTAATTTATTTTTCCATTTATTTTTATTTATATTTTAAAAATTTTTATAAAGTTCAAAATTTTTTATTTTTATTTTTTGAATCTTTTTTATTTTATTATTTTTCTTGCTATTTTTGTCCTACTTTGTAATTTTTTAATAACTTTTTCCCTTCAAAATTTTCCTTCTTTTTACTTTTTTTTCATATGCTTTCATTTTTACTTGTTTTAATTTTTTCGTTATTTTAAAAATTTTTATTTTTCTGTTTTTTTTTTTCCAAATCTTTTGTCTTTTCATTTTTATTGTTTTTTCTTTTCTCACAAATTTCCTTTCATTTCTTATTTGCGTTTTTAAATTCTCATACTTTTTTTATTTTGCATTAAATTTTCTCTTTTTTAATTTTTTGTCGCACTTTTTATATTGTTTTATTATTAGGTCTTATATGTTTTTCAATTTTTTGTTCCTTTTTAAACTAGTTTTTTTTCATTTTGTCATTCCATTTCATTTTTGAAATTTTTCTTCAATTTTTGTCCTTTTTTATTTTCTTACTTTTTATAATTTCTTGTTTTTTTTTCTTTTTTTTGTGCTTTATTTATCTTTTTTCTTTTGCTTTAATTTTCTTTCTTTCTTTTTTTATAGTTTCATAAATTTTTATTAAGTTTTGACATTTTTTATTTTTCTATCTTTTTTTCTTTTCTTTTTTTATTTTATCATTCTCGGTTATTTTTTATTGCATTTTTATAATTTTTCATTAACTTTTTCTCCTTTCAAAATTTTCTTCTTTTTTTTATGTGCTTTCGTTTCTTTTTTCTTCACTTTTTTCTTTGTTTTAAAATTTTCTATAAATTTTTTTCTTTTTGTTTTGTTTCATATTTTTGCCTCTTCATTTTTTATTTTTTTTCTCAAATTTTATTTTATATATTTTGTGTTTTCATTTTTTATTTTTTTCTTGCTTTTTCTTAAATCTTTTTGTTTGCACTTTTTTTTTTTTATTTCTTCTTTATAATTTTAAAACCTCAAACTTCTTTTTTTGTGCACATTCTTTTATTTTTATTTATATTTTTTATTAACTTTTATTTTATTTTTCATCTTTCGTATTTTATATCTTTTTCCTTTATTTGTTGTATATATTTTTATAATTTTTCATTAATCCTTTTTTTCTTTTTCTTTTAACTTATTTGTTGATTTACTTTCATTTTTTTCTTGCTTTTTATATATTTTGTTTTTTTTATTTTTTTTCTTGCTTTTTCTTATATCTTTTTTTTCACACTTTCTTTTTATTTCTTCTTTACAATTTTAAAACCTCAAACTTCTTTTTTTGTGCACTTCCTTTTGTTTTTGTTTTATTTTTTTCTTTAAACTAAAAGTTTTTTCTATTTTATATGTCAAATTCTTATTCATTTTGTCTTTTTATATTCTTTTCATTTGCTAATTTTTTATTTTCTTACTTTTTTTTATCTTTTTCCATTTTTTGGTATTTTTTTTATTTTTTTTCTTTTATATTACTATTTTTTATTTGTTTTTTATTCGTATTTTTATTTTTTGAATCTTTTTTATTTTTTCATTTTCATTTTTTTTGTTCTATGTTCTAATTTTTCAATAACTTTTTCCCTTTGAAATTTTCTTTCTTTTGCTTTTTTTTTTTTTCATATGCTTTCAGTTTTACTTGTTTTAATTTTTTTCGTTGTTTTAAAATTTTTTACATTTCTTTTTTCTTTTTTTATTCCAAATCTTTTGTCTTTTCATTTTTATTCTTTTCTTATTTTTTTCACAAATTTCCTTTCATTTCTTATTTGCATTTTTAAATTATCAGACTTTTTTTGCGCACTTTCTTTTTGTTTTTATTTATATTTTTTATTAACTCTTATTTTATTTTTTTATCTTTGATTTTTTATATCTTTTTCCTATATTTGTTATATTTTTGTTGTTTTTCTTTGTATATTCTGAACTAAAAGTTTTTTTCTATTTTGTATTTGAAATTTTTATTCATTTTGTCTTTTGTATTTTTTTATTCGCTAATTTTTTAATATCTTACTTTTTTATTTTTTGCTTTTTTGGTATTTTATTTAATTTTTTCTTCCATATTAATATTTTATCTTAATTTATTTTTCCATTTATTTTTATTTATATTTTAAAAATTTTTATAAAGTTCAAAATTTTTTATTTTTATTTTTTGAATCTTTTTTATTTTATTATTTTTCTTGCTATTTTTGTCCTACTTTGTAATTTTTTAATAACTTTTTCCCTTCAAAATTTTCCTTCTTTTTACTTTTTTTTCATATGCTTTCATTTTTACTTGTTTTAATTTTTTCGTTATTTTAAAAATTTTTATTTTTCTGTTTTTTTTTTTCCAAATCTTTTGTCTTTTCATTTTTATTCTTTTTTCTTTTCTCACAAATTTCCTTTCATTTCTTATTTGCGTTTTTAAATTCTCATACTTTTTTTATTTTGCATTAAATTTTCTCTTTTTTAATTTTTTGTCGCACTTTTTATATTGTTTTATTATTAGGTCTTATATGTTTTTCAATTTTTTGTTCCTTTTTAAACTAGTTTTTTTTCATTTTGTCATTCCATTTCATTTTTGAAATTTTTCTTCAATTTTTGTCCTTTTTTATTTTCTTACTTTTTATAATTTCTTGTTTTTTTTTCTTTTTTTTGTGCTTTATTTATCTTTTTTCTTTTGCTTTAATTTTCTTTCTTTCTTTTTTTATAGTTTCATAAATTTTTATTAAGTTTTGACATTTTTTATTTTTCTATCTTTTTTTCTTTTCTTTTTTTATTTTATCATTCTCGGTTATTTTTTATTGCATTTTTATAATTTTTCATTAACTTTTTCTCCTTTCAAAATTTTCTTCTTTTTTTTATGTGCTTTCGTTTCTTTTTTCTTCACTTTTTTCTTTGTTTTAAAATTTTCTATAAATTTTTTTCTTTTTGTTTTGTTTCATATTTTTGCCTCTTCATTTTTTATTTTTTTTCTCAAATTTTATTTTATATATTTTGTGTTTTCATTTTTTATTTTTTTCTTGCTTTTTCTTAAATCTTTTTGTTTGCACTTTTTTTTTTTTATTTCTTCTTTATAATTTTAAAACCTCAAACTTCTTTTTTTGTGCACATTCTTTTATTTTTATTTATATTTTTTATTAACTTTTATTTTATTTTTCATCTTTCGTATTTTATATCTTTTTCCTTTATTTGTTGTATATATTTTTATAATTTTTCATTAATCCTTTTTTTCTTTTTCTTTTAACTTATTTGTTGATTTACTTTCATTTTTTTCTTGCTTTTTATATATTTTGTTTTTTTTATTTTTTTTCTTGCTTTTTCTTATATCTTTTTTTTCACACTTTCTTTTTATTTCTTCTTTACAATTTTAAAACCTCAAACTTCTTTTTTTGTGCACTTCCTTTTGTTTTTGTTTTATTTTTTTCTTTAAACTAAAAGTTTTTTCTATTTTATATGTCAAATTCTTATTCATTTTGTCTTTTTATATTCTTTTCATTTGCTAATTTTTTATTTTCTTACTTTTTTTTATCTTTTTCCATTTTTTGGTATTTTTTGGTTTTTTTTTTCTTTTATATTACTATTTTTTATTTGTTTTTTATTCGTATTTTTATTTTTTGAATCTTTTTTATTTTTTCATTTTCATTTTTTTTGTTCTATGTTCTAATTTTTCAATAACTTTTTCCCTTTGAAATTTTCTTTCTTTTGCTTTTTTTTTTTTTCATATGCTTTCAGTTTTACTTGTTTTAATTTTTTTCGTTGTTTTAAAATTTTTTACATTTCTTTTTTCTTTTTTTATTCCAAATCTTTTGTCTTTTCATTTTTATTCTTTTCTTATTTTTTTCACAAATTTCCTTTCATTTCTTATTTGCATTTTTAAATTATCAGACTTTTTTTGCGCACTTTCTTTTTGTTTTTATTTATATTTTTTATTAACTCTTATTTTATTTTTTTATCTTTGATTTTTTATATCTTTTTCCTATATTTGTTATATTTTTGTTGTTTTTCTTTGTATATTCTGAACTAAAAGTTTTTTTCTATTTTGTATTTGAAATTTTTATTCATTTTGTCTTTTGTATTTTTTTATTCGCTAATTTTTTAATATCTTACTTTTTTATTTTTTGCTTTTTTGGTATTTTATTTAATTTTTTCTTCCATATTAATATTTTATCTTAATTTATTTTTCCATTTATTTTTATTTATATTTTAAAAATTTTTATAAAGTTCAAAATTTTTTATTTTTATTTTTTGAATCTTTTTTATTTTATTATTTTTCTTGCTATTTTTGTCCTACTTTGTAATTTTTTAATAGCTTTTTCCCTTCAAAATTTTCCTTCTTTTTACTTTTTTTTCATATGCTTTCATTTTTACTTGTTTTAATTTTTTCGTTATTTTAAAAATTTTTATTTTTCTGTTTTTTTTTTTCCAAATCTTTTGTCTTTTCATTTTTATTCTTTTTTCTTTTCTCACAAATTTCCTTTCATTTCTTATTTGCGTTTTTAAATTCTCATACTTTTTTTATTTTGCATTAAATTTTCTCTTTTTTAATTTTTTGTCGCACTTTTTATATTGTTTTATTATTAGGTCTTATATGTTTTTCAATTTTTTGTTCCTTTTTAAACTAGTTTTTTTTCATTTTGTCATTCCATTTCATTTTTGAAATTTTTCTTCAATTTTTGTCCTTTTTTATTTTCTTACTTTTTATAATTTCTTGTTTTTTTTTCTTTTTTTTGTGCTTTATTTATCTTTTTTCTTTTGCTTTAATTTTCTTTCTTTCTTTTTTTATAGTTTCATAAATTTTTATTAAGTTTTGACATTTTTTATTTTTCTATCTTTTTTTCTTTTCTTTTTTTATTTTATCATTCTCGGTTATTTTTTATTGCATTTTTATAATTTTTCATTAACTTTTTCTCCTTTCAAAATTTTCTTCTTTTTTTTATGTGCTTTCGTTTCTTTTTTCTTCACTTTTTTCTTTGTTTTAAAATTTTCTATAAATTTTTTTCTTTTTGTTTTGTTTCATATTTTTGCCTCTTCATTTTTTATTTTTTTTCTCAAATTTTATTTTATATATTTTGTGTTTTCATTTTTTATTTTTTTCTTGCTTTTTCTTAAATCTTTTTGTTTGCACTTTTTTTTTTTTATTTCTTCTTTATAATTTTAAAACCTCAAACTTCTTTTTTTGTGCACATTCTTTTATTTTTATTTATATTTTTTATTAACTTTTATTTTATTTTTCATCTTTCGTATTTTATATCTTTTTCCTTTATTTGTTGTATATATTTTTATAATTTTTCATTAATCCTTTTTTTCTTTTTCTTTTAACTTATTTGTTGATTTACTTTCATTTTTTTCTTGCTTTTTATATATTTTGTTTTTTTTATTTTTTTTCTTGCTTTTTCTTATATCTTTTTTTTCACACTTTCTTTTTATTTCTTCTTTACAATTTTAAAACCTCAAACTTCTTTTTTTGTGCACTTCCTTTTGTTTTTGTTTTATTTTTTTCTTTAAACTAAAAGTTTTTTCTATTTTATATGTCAAATTCTTATTCATTTTGTCTTTTTATATTCTTTTCATTTGCTAATTTTTTATTTTCTTACTTTTTTTTATCTTTTTCCATTTTTTGGTATTTTTTTTATTTTTTTTCTTTTATATTACTATTTTTTATTTGTTTTTTATTCGTATTTTTATTTTTTGAATCTTTTTTATTTTTTCATTTTCATTTTTTTTGTTCTATGTTCTAATTTTTCAATAACTTTTTCCCTTTGAAATTTTCTTTCTTTTGCTTTTTTTTTTTTTCATATGCTTTCAGTTTTACTTGTTTTAATTTTTTTCGTTGTTTTAAAATTTTTTACATTTCTTTTTTCTTTTTTTATTCCAAATCTTTTGTCTTTTCATTTTTATTCTTTTCTTATTTTTTTCACAAATTTCCTTTCATTTCTTATTTGCATTTTTAAATTATCAGACTTTTTTTGCGCACTTTCTTTTTGTTTTTATTTATATTTTTTATTAACTTTTATTTTATTTTTTTATCTTTGATTTTTTATATCTTTTTCCTATATTTGTTATATTTTTGTTGTTTTTCTTTGTATATTCTGAACTAAAAGTTTTTTTCTATTTTGTATTTGAAATTTTTATTCATTTTGTCTTTTGTATTTTTTTATTCGCTAATTTTTTAATATCTTACTTTTTTATTTTTTGCTTTTTTGGTATTTTATTTAATTTTTTCTTCCATATTAATATTTTATCTTAATTTATTTTTCCATTTATTTTTATTTATATTTTAAAAATTTTTATAAAGTTCAAAATTTTTTATTTTTATTTTTTGAATCTTTTTTATTTTATTATTTTTCTTGCTATTTTTGTCCTACTTTGTAATTTTTTAATAACTTTTTCCCTTCAAAATTTTCCTTCTTTTTACTTTTTTTTCATATGCTTTCATTTTTACTTGTTTTAATTTTTTCGTTATTTTAAAAATTTTTATTTTTCTGTCTTTTTTTTTCCAAATCTTTTGTCTTTTCATTTTTATTCTTTTTTCTTTTCTCACAAATTTCCTTTCATTTCTTATTTGCGTTTTTAAATTCTCATACTTTTTTTATTTTGCATTAAATTTTCTCTTTTTTAATTTTTTGTCGCACTTTTTATATTGTTTTATTATTAGGTCTTATATGTTTTTCAATTTTTTGTTCCTTTTTAAACTAGTTTTTTTTCATTTTGTCATTCCATTTCATTTTTGAAATTTTTCTTCAATTTTTGTCCTTTTTTATTTTCTTACTTTTTATAATTTCTTGTTTTTTTTTCTTTTTTTTGTGCTTTATTTATCTTTTTTCTTTTGCTTTAATTTTCTTTCTTTCTTTTTTTATAGTTTCATAAATTTTTATTAAGTTTTGACATTTTTTATTTTTCTATCTTTTTTTCTTTTCTTTTTTTATTTTATCATTCTCGGTTATTTTTTATTGCATTTTTATAATTTTTCATTAACTTTTTCTCCTTTCAAAATTTTCTTCTTTTTTTTATGTGCTTTCGTTTCTTTTTTCTTCACTTTTTTCTTTGTTTTAAAATTTTCTATAAATTTTTTTCTTTTTGTTTTGTTTCATATTTTTGCCTCTTCATTTTTTATTTTTTTTCTCAAATTTTATTTTATATATTTTGTGTTTTCATTTTTTATTTTTTTCTTGCTTTTTCTTAAATCTTTTTGTTTGCACTTTTTTTTTTTTATTTCTTCTTTATAATTTTAAAACCTCAAACTTCTTTTTTTGTGCACATTCTTTTATTTTTATTTATATTTTTTATTAACTTTTATTTTATTTTTCATCTTTCGTATTTTATATCTTTTTCCTTTATTTGTTGTATATATTTTTATAATTTTTCATTAATCCTTTTTTTCTTTTTCTTTTAACTTATTTGTTGATTTACTTTCATTTTTTTCTTGCTTTTTATATATTTTGTTTTTTTTATTTTTTTTCTTGCTTTTTCTTATATCTTTTTTTTCACACTTTCTTTTTATTTCTTCTTTACAATTTTAAAACCTCAAACTTCTTTTTTTGTGCACTTCCTTTTGTTTTTGTTTTATTTTTTTCTTTAAACTAAAAGTTTTTTCTATTTTATATGTCAAATTCTTATTCATTTTGTCTTTTTATATTCTTTTCATTTGCTAATTTTTTATTTTCTTACTTTTTTTTATCTTTTTCCATTTTTTGGTATTTTTTTTATTTTTTTTCTTTTATATTACTATTTTTTATTTGTTTTTTATTCGTATTTTTATTTTTTGAATCTTTTTTATTTTTTCATTTTCATTTTTTTTGTTCTATGTTCTAATTTTTCAATAACTTTTTCCCTTTGAAATTTTCTTTCTTTTGCTTTTTTTTTTTTTCATATGCTTTCAGTTTTACTTGTTTTAATTTTTTTCGTTGTTTTAAAATTTTTTACATTTCTTTTTTCTTTTTTTATTCCAAATCTTTTGTCTTTTCATTTTTATTCTTTTCTTATTTTTTTCACAAATTTCCTTTCATTTCTTATTTGCATTTTTAAATTATCAGACTTTTTTTGCGCACTTTCTTTTTGTTTTTATTTATATTTTTTATTAACTCTTATTTTATTTTTTTATCTTTGATTTTTTATATCTTTTTCCTATATTTGTTATATTTTTGTTGTTTTTCTTTGTATATTCTGAACTAAAAGTTTTTTTCTATTTTGTATTTGAAATTTTTATTCATTTTGTCTTTTGTATTTTTTTATTCGCTAATTTTTTAATATCTTACTTTTTTATTTTTTGCTTTTTTGGTATTTTATTTAATTTTTTCTTCCATATTAATATTTTATCTTAATTTATTTTTCCATTTATTTTTATTTATATTTTAAAAATTTTTATAAAGTTCAAAATTTTTTATTTTTATTTTTTGAATCTTTTTTATTTTATTATTTTTCTTGCTATTTTTGTCCTACTTTGTAATTTTTTAATAGCTTTTTCCCTTCAAAATTTTCCTTCTTTTTACTTTTTTTTCATATGCTTTCATTTTTACTTGTTTTAATTTTTTCGTTATTTTAAAAATTTTTATTTTTCTGTTTTTTTTTTTCCAAATCTTTTGTCTTTTCATTTTTATTCTTTTTTCTTTTCTCACAAATTTCCTTTCATTTCTTATTTGCGTTTTTAAATTCTCATACTTTTTTTATTTTGCATTAAATTTTCTCTTTTTTAATTTTTTGTCGCACTTTTTATATTGTTTTATTATTAGGTCTTATATGTTTTTCAATTTTTTGTTCCTTTTTAAACTAGTTTTTTTTCATTTTGTCATTCCATTTCATTTTTGAAATTTTTCTTCAATTTTTGTCCTTTTTTATTTTCTTACTTTTTATAATTTCTTGTTTTTTTTTCTTTTTTTTGTGCTTTATTTATCTTTTTTCTTTTGCTTTAATTTTCTTTCTTTCTTTTTTTATAGTTTCATAAATTTTTATTAAGTTTTGACATTTTTTATTTTTCTATCTTTTTTTCTTTTCTTTTTTTATTTTATCATTCTCGGTTATTTTTTATTGCATTTTTATAATTTTTCATTAACTTTTTCTCCTTTCAAAATTTTCTTCTTTTTTTTATGTGCTTTCGTTTCTTTTTTCTTCACTTTTTTCTTTGTTTTAAAATTTTCTATAAATTTTTTTCTTTTTGTTTTGTTTCATATTTTTGCCTCTTCATTTTTTATTTTTTTTCTCAAATTTTATTTTATATATTTTGTGTTTTCATTTTTTATTTTTTTCTTGCTTTTTCTTAAATCTTTTTGTTTGCACTTTTTTTTTTTTATTTCTTCTTTATAATTTTAAAACCTCAAACTTCTTTTTTTGTGCACATTCTTTTATTTTTATTTATATTTTTTATTAACTTTTATTTTATTTTTCATCTTTCGTATTTTATATCTTTTTCCTTTATTTGTTGTATATATTTTTATAATTTTTCATTAATCCTTTTTTTCTTTTTCTTTTAACTTATTTGTTGATTTACTTTCATTTTTTTCTTGCTTTTTATATATTTTGTTTTTTTTATTTTTTTTCTTGCTTTTTCTTATATCTTTTTTTTCACACTTTCTTTTTATTTCTTCTTTACAATTTTAAAACCTCAAACTTCTTTTTTTGTGCACTTCCTTTTGTTTTTGTTTTATTTTTTTCTTTAAACTAAAAGTTTTTTCTATTTTATATGTCAAATTCTTATTCATTTTGTCTTTTTATATTCTTTTCATTTGCTAATTTTTTATTTTCTTACTTTTTTTTATCTTTTTCCATTTTTTGGTATTTTTTGGTTTTTTTTTTCTTTTATATTACTATTTTTTATTTGTTTTTTATTCGTATTTTTATTTTTTGAATCTTTTTTATTTTTTCATTTTCATTTTTTTTGTTCTATGTTCTAATTTTTCAATAACTTTTTCCCTTTGAAATTTTCTTTCTTTTGCTTTTTTTTTTTTTCATATGCTTTCAGTTTTACTTGTTTTAATTTTTTTCGTTGTTTTAAAATTTTTTACATTTCTTTTTTCTTTTTTTATTCCAAATCTTTTGTCTTTTCATTTTTATTCTTTTCTTATTTTTTTCACAAATTTCCTTTCATTTCTTATTTGCATTTTTAAATTATCAGACTTTTTTTGCGCACTTTCTTTTTGTTTTTATTTATATTTTTTATTAACTTTTATTTTATTTTTTTATCTTTGATTTTTTATATCTTTTTCCTATATTTGTTATATTTTTGTTGTTTTTCTTTGTATATTCTGAACTAAAAGTTTTTTTCTATTTTGTATTTGAAATTTTTATTCATTTTGTCTTTTGTATTTTTTTATTCGCTAATTTTTTAATATCTTACTTTTTTATTTTTTGCTTTTTTGGTATTTTATTTAATTTTTTCTTCCATATTAATATTTTATCTTAATTTATTTTTCCATTTATTTTTATTTATATTTTAAAAATTTTTATAAAGTTCAAAATTTTTTATTTTTATTTTTTGAATCTTTTTTATTTTATTATTTTTCTTGCTATTTTTGTCCTACTTTGT
Organism: Durio zibethinus; assembly: GCF_047325235.1. Taxonomy (NCBI): domain Eukaryota; kingdom Viridiplantae; phylum Streptophyta; class Magnoliopsida; order Malvales; family Malvaceae; genus Durio; species Durio zibethinus. The sequence continues at coordinate 225,895 of NW_028322712.1, forward strand.
AATTTTTTAATAGCTTTTTCCCTTCAAAATTTTCCTTCTTTTTACTTTTTTTTCATATGCTTTCATTTTTACTTGTTTTAATTTTTTCGTTATTTTAAAAATTTTTATTTTTCTGTTTTTTTTTTTCCAAATCTTTTGTCTTTTCATTTTTATTCTTTTTTCTTTTCTCACAAATTTCCTTTCATTTCTTATTTGCGTTTTTAAATTCTCATACTTTTTTTATTTTGCATTAAATTTTCTCTTTTTTAATTTTTTGTCGCACTTTTTATATTGTTTTATTATTAGGTCTTATATGTTTTTCAATTTTTTGTTCCTTTTTAAACTAGTTTTTTTTCATTTTGTCATTCCATTTCATTTTTGAAATTTTTCTTCAATTTTTGTCCTTTTTTATTTTCTTACTTTTTATAATTTCTTGTTTTTTTTTCTTTTTTTTGTGCTTTATTTATCTTTTTTCTTTTGCTTTAATTTTCTTTCTTTCTTTTTTTATAGTTTCATAAATTTTTATTAAGTTTTGACATTTTTTATTTTTCTATCTTTTTTTCTTTTCTTTTTTTATTTTATCATTCTCGGTTATTTTTTATTGCATTTTTATAATTTTTCATTAACTTTTTCTCCTTTCAAAATTTTCTTCTTTTTTTTATGTGCTTTCGTTTCTTTTTTCTTCACTTTTTTCTTTGTTTTAAAATTTTCTATAAATTTTTTTCTTTTTGTTTTGTTTCATATTTTTGCCTCTTCATTTTTTATTTTTTTTCTCAAATTTTATTTTATATATTTTGTGTTTTCATTTTTTATTTTTTTCTTGCTTTTTCTTAAATCTTTTTGTTTGCACTTTTTTTTTTTTATTTCTTCTTTATAATTTTAAAACCTCAAACTTCTTTTTTTGTGCACATTCTTTTATTTTTATTTATATTTTTTATTAACTTTTATTTTATTTTTCATCTTTCGTATTTTATATCTTTTTCCTTTATTTGTTGTATATATTTTTATAATTTTTCATTAATCCTTTTTTTCTTTTTCTTTTAACTTATTTGTTGATTTACTTTCATTTTTTTCTTGCTTTTTATATATTTTGTTTTTTTTATTTTTTTTCTTGCTTTTTCTTATATCTTTTTTTTCACACTTTCTTTTTATTTCTTCTTTACAATTTTAAAACCTCAAACTTCTTTTTTTGTGCACTTCCTTTTGTTTTTGTTTTATTTTTTTCTTTAAACTAAAAGTTTTTTCTATTTTATATGTCAAATTCTTATTCATTTTGTCTTTTTATATTCTTTTCATTTGCTAATTTTTTATTTTCTTACTTTTTTTTATCTTTTTCCATTTTTTGGTATTTTTTGGTTTTTTTTTTCTTTTATATTACTATTTTTTATTTGTTTTTTATTCGTATTTTTATTTTTTGAATCTTTTTTATTTTTTCATTTTCATTTTTTTTGTTCTATGTTCTAATTTTTCAATAACTTTTTCCCTTTGAAATTTTCTTTCTTTTGCTTTTTTTTTTTTTCATATGCTTTCAGTTTTACTTGTTTTAATTTTTTTCGTTGTTTTAAAATTTTTTACATTTCTTTTTTCTTTTTTTATTCCAAATCTTTTGTCTTTTCATTTTTATTCTTTTCTTATTTTTTTCACAAATTTCCTTTCATTTCTTATTTGCATTTTTAAATTATCAGACTTTTTTTGCGCACTTTCTTTTTGTTTTTATTTATATTTTTTATTAACTTTTATTTTATTTTTTTATCTTTGATTTTTTATATCTTTTTCCTATATTTGTTATATTTTTGTTGTTTTTCTTTGTATATTCTGAACTAAAAGTTTTTTTCTATTTTGTATTTGAAATTTTTATTCATTTTGTCTTTTGTATTTTTTTATTCGCTAATTTTTTAATATCTTACTTTTTTATTTTTTGCTTTTTTGGTATTTTATTTAATTTTTTCTTCCATATTAATATTTTATCTTAATTTATTTTTCCATTTATTTTTATTTATATTTTAAAAATTTTTATAAAGTTCAAAATTTTTTATTTTTATTTTTTGAATCTTTTTTATTTTATTATTTTTCTTGCTATTTTTGTCCTACTTTGTAATTTTTTAATAACTTTTTCCCTTCAAAATTTTCCTTCTTTTTACTTTTTTTTCATATGCTTTCATTTTTACTTGTTTTAATTTTTTCGTTATTTTAAAAATTTTTATTTTTCTGTTTTTTTTTTTCCAAATCTTTTGTCTTTTCATTTTTATTCTTTTTTCTTTTCTCACAAATTTCCTTTCATTTCTTATTTGCGTTTTTAAATTCTCATACTTTTTTTATTTTGCATTAAATTTTCTCTTTTTTAATTTTTTGTCGCACTTTTTATATTGTTTTATTATTAGGTCTTATATGTTTTTCAATTTTTTGTTCCTTTTTAAACTAGTTTTTTTTCATTTTGTCATTCCATTTCATTTTTGAAATTTTTCTTCAATTTTTGTCCTTTTTTATTTTCTTACTTTTTATAATTTCTTGTTTTTTTTTCTTTTTTTTGTGCTTTATTTATCTTTTTTCTTTTGCTTTAATTTTCTTTCTTTCTTTTTTTATAGTTTCATAAATTTTTATTAAGTTTTGACATTTTTTATTTTTCTATCTTTTTTTCTTTTCTTTTTTTATTTTATCATTCTCGGTTATTTTTTATTGCATTTTTATAATTTTTCATTAACTTTTTCTCCTTTCAAAATTTTCTTCTTTTTTTTATGTGCTTTCGTTTCTTTTTTCTTCACTTTTTTCTTTGTTTTAAAATTTTCTATAAATTTTTTTCTTTTTGTTTTGTTTCATATTTTTGCCTCTTCATTTTTTATTTTTTTTCTCAAATTTTATTTTATATATTTTGTGTTTTCATTTTTTATTTTTTTCTTGCTTTTTCTTAAATCTTTTTGTTTGCACTTTTTTTTTTTTATTTCTTCTTTATAATTTTAAAACCTCAAACTTCTTTTTTTGTGCACATTCTTTTATTTTTATTTATATTTTTTATTAACTTTTATTTTATTTTTCATCTTTCGTATTTTATATCTTTTTCCTTTATTTGTTGTATATATTTTTATAATTTTTCATTAATCCTTTTTTTCTTTTTCTTTTAACTTATTTGTTGATTTACTTTCATTTTTTTCTTGCTTTTTATATATTTTGTTTTTTTTATTTTTTTTCTTGCTTTTTCTTATATCTTTTTTTTCACACTTTCTTTTTATTTCTTCTTTACAATTTTAAAACCTCAAACTTCTTTTTTTGTGCACTTCCTTTTGTTTTTGTTTTATTTTTTTCTTTAAACTAAAAGTTTTTTCTATTTTATATGTCAAATTCTTATTCATTTTGTCTTTTTATATTCTTTTCATTTGCTAATTTTTTATTTTCTTACTTTTTTTTATCTTTTTCCATTTTTTGGTATTTTTTTTATTTTTTTTCTTTTATATTACTATTTTTTATTTGTTTTTTATTCGTATTTTTATTTTTTGAATCTTTTTTATTTTTTCATTTTCATTTTTTTTGTTCTATGTTCTAATTTTTCAATAACTTTTTCCCTTTGAAATTTTCTTTCTTTTGCTTTTTTTTTTTTTCATATGCTTTCAGTTTTACTTGTTTTAATTTTTTTCGTTGTTTTAAAATTTTTTACATTTCTTTTTTCTTTTTTTATTCCAAATCTTTTGTCTTTTCATTTTTATTCTTTTCTTATTTTTTTCACAAATTTCCTTTCATTTCTTATTTGCATTTTTAAATTATCAGACTTTTTTTGCGCACTTTCTTTTTGTTTTTATTTATATTTTTTATTAACTTTTATTTTATTTTTTTATCTTTGATTTTTTATATCTTTTTCCTATATTTGTTATATTTTTGTTGTTTTTCTTTGTATATTCTGAACTAAAAGTTTTTTTCTATTTTGTATTTGAAATTTTTATTCATTTTGTCTTTTGTATTTTTTTATTCGCTAATTTTTTAATATCTTACTTTTTTATTTTTTGCTTTTTTGGTATTTTATTTAATTTTTTCTTCCATATTAATATTTTATCTTAATTTATTTTTCCATTTATTTTTATTTATATTTTAAAAATTTTTATAAAGTTCAAAATTTTTTATTTTTATTTTTTGAATCTTTTTTATTTTATTATTTTTCTTGCTATTTTTGTCCTACTTTGTAATTTTTTAATAACTTTTTCCCTTCAAAATTTTCCTTCTTTTTACTTTTTTTTCATATGCTTTCATTTTTACTTGTTTTAATTTTTTCGTTATTTTAAAAATTTTTATTTTTCTGTTTTTTTTTTTCCAAATCTTTTGTCTTTTCATTTTTATTCTTTTTTCTTTTCTCACAAATTTCCTTTCATTTCTTATTTGCGTTTTTAAATTCTCATACTTTTTTTATTTTGCATTAAATTTTCTCTTTTTTAATTTTTTGTCGCACTTTTTATATTGTTTTATTATTAGGTCTTATATGTTTTTCAATTTTTTGTTCCTTTTTAAACTAGTTTTTTTTCATTTTGTCATTCCATTTCATTTTTGAAATTTTTCTTCAATTTTTGTCCTTTTTTATTTTCTTACTTTTTATAATTTCTTGTTTTTTTTTCTTTTTTTTGTGCTTTATTTATCTTTTTTCTTTTGCTTTAATTTTCTTTCTTTCTTTTTTTATAGTTTCATAAATTTTTATTAAGTTTTGACATTTTTTATTTTTCTATCTTTTTTTCTTTTCTTTTTTTATTTTATCATTCTCGGTTATTTTTTATTGCATTTTTATAATTTTTCATTAACTTTTTCTCCTTTCAAAATTTTCTTCTTTTTTTTATGTGCTTTCGTTTCTTTTTTCTTCACTTTTTTCTTTGTTTTAAAATTTTCTATAAATTTTTTTCTTTTTGTTTTGTTTCATATTTTTGCCTCTTCATTTTTTATTTTTTTTCTCAAATTTTATTTTATATATTTTGTGTTTTCATTTTTTATTTTTTTCTTGCTTTTTCTTAAATCTTTTTGTTTGCACTTTTTTTTTTTTATTTCTTCTTTATAATTTTAAAACCTCAAACTTCTTTTTTTGTGCACATTCTTTTATTTTTATTTATATTTTTTATTAACTTTTATTTTATTTTTCATCTTTCGTATTTTATATCTTTTTCCTTTATTTGTTGTATATATTTTTATAATTTTTCATTAATCCTTTTTTTCTTTTTCTTTTAACTTATTTGTTGATTTACTTTCATTTTTTTCTTGCTTTTTATATATTTTGTTTTTTTTATTTTTTTTCTTGCTTTTTCTTATATCTTTTTTTTCACACTTTCTTTTTATTTCTTCTTTACAATTTTAAAACCTCAAACTTCTTTTTTTGTGCACTTCCTTTTGTTTTTGTTTTATTTTTTTCTTTAAACTAAAAGTTTTTTCTATTTTATATGTCAAATTCTTATTCATTTTGTCTTTTTATATTCTTTTCATTTGCTAATTTTTTATTTTCTTACTTTTTTTTATCTTTTTCCATTTTTTGGTATTTTTTTTATTTTTTTTCTTTTATATTACTATTTTTTATTTGTTTTTTATTCGTATTTTTATTTTTTGAATCTTTTTTATTTTTTCATTTTCATTTTTTTTGTTCTATGTTCTAATTTTTCAATAACTTTTTCCCTTTGAAATTTTCTTTCTTTTGCTTTTTTTTTTTTTCATATGCTTTCAGTTTTACTTGTTTTAATTTTTTTCGTTGTTTTAAAATTTTTTACATTTCTTTTTTCTTTTTTTATTCCAAATCTTTTGTCTTTTCATTTTTATTCTTTTCTTATTTTTTTCACAAATTTCCTTTCATTTCTTATTTGCATTTTTAAATTATCAGACTTTTTTTGCGCACTTTCTTTTTGTTTTTATTTATATTTTTTATTAACTCTTATTTTATTTTTTTATCTTTGATTTTTTATATCTTTTTCCTATATTTGTTATATTTTTGTTGTTTTTCTTTGTATATTCTGAACTAAAAGTTTTTTTCTATTTTGTATTTGAAATTTTTATTCATTTTGTCTTTTGTATTTTTTTATTCGCTAATTTTTTAATATCTTACTTTTTTATTTTTTGCTTTTTTGGTATTTTATTTAATTTTTTCTTCCATATTAATATTTTATCTTAATTTATTTTTCCATTTATTTTTATTTATATTTTAAAAATTTTTATAAAGTTCAAAATTTTTTATTTTTATTTTTTGAATCTTTTTTATTTTATTATTTTTCTTGCTATTTTTGTCCTACTTTGTAATTTTTTAATAACTTTTTCCCTTCAAAATTTTCCTTCTTTTTACTTTTTTTTCATATGCTTTCATTTTTACTTGTTTTAATTTTTTCGTTATTTTAAAAATTTTTATTTTTCTGTTTTTTTTTTTCCAAATCTTTTGTCTTTTCATTTTTATTCTTTTTTCTTTTCTCACAAATTTCCTTTCATTTCTTATTTGCGTTTTTAAATTCTCATACTTTTTTTATTTTGCATTAAATTTTCTCTTTTTTAATTTTTTGTCGCACTTTTTATATTGTTTTATTATTAGGTCTTATATGTTTTTCAATTTTTTGTTCCTTTTTAAACTAGTTTTTTTTCATTTTGTCATTCCATTTCATTTTTGAAATTTTTCTTCAATTTTTGTCCTTTTTTATTTTCTTACTTTTTATAATTTCTTGTTTTTTTTTCTTTTTTTTGTGCTTTATTTATCTTTTTTCTTTTGCTTTAATTTTCTTTCTTTCTTTTTTTATAGTTTCATAAATTTTTATTAAGTTTTGACATTTTTTATTTTTCTATCTTTTTTTCTTTTCTTTTTTTATTTTATCATTCTCGGTTATTTTTTATTGCATTTTTATAATTTTTCATTAACTTTTTCTCCTTTCAAAATTTTCTTCTTTTTTTTATGTGCTTTCGTTTCTTTTTTCTTCACTTTTTTCTTTGTTTTAAAATTTTCTATAAATTTTTTTCTTTTTGTTTTGTTTCATATTTTTGCCTCTTCATTTTTTATTTTTTTTCTCAAATTTTATTTTATATATTTTGTGTTTTCATTTTTTATTTTTTTCTTGCTTTTTCTTAAATCTTTTTGTTTGCACTTTTTTTTTTTTATTTCTTCTTTATAATTTTAAAACCTCAAACTTCTTTTTTTGTGCACATTCTTTTATTTTTATTTATATTTTTTATTAACTTTTATTTTATTTTTCATCTTTCGTATTTTATATCTTTTTCCTTTATTTGTTGTATATATTTTTATAATTTTTCATTAATCCTTTTTTTCTTTTTCTTTTAACTTATTTGTTGATTTACTTTCATTTTTTTCTTGCTTTTTATATATTTTGTTTTTTTTATTTTTTTTCTTGCTTTTTCTTATATCTTTTTTTTCACACTTTCTTTTTATTTCTTCTTTACAATTTTAAAACCTCAAACTTCTTTTTTTGTGCACTTCCTTTTGTTTTTGTTTTATTTTTTTCTTTAAACTAAAAGTTTTTTCTATTTTATATGTCAAATTCTTATTCATTTTGTCTTTTTATATTCTTTTCATTTGCTAATTTTTTATTTTCTTACTTTTTTTTATCTTTTTCCATTTTTTGGTATTTTTTTTATTTTTTTTCTTTTATATTACTATTTTTTATTTGTTTTTTATTCGTATTTTTATTTTTTGAATCTTTTTTATTTTTTCATTTTCATTTTTTTTGTTCTATGTTCTAATTTTTCAATAACTTTTTCCCTTTGAAATTTTCTTTCTTTTGCTTTTTTTTTTTTTCATATGCTTTCAGTTTTACTTGTTTTAATTTTTTTCGTTGTTTTAAAATTTTTTACATTTCTTTTTTCTTTTTTTATTCCAAATCTTTTGTCTTTTCATTTTTATTCTTTTCTTATTTTTTTCACAAATTTCCTTTCATTTCTTATTTGCATTTTTAAATTATCAGACTTTTTTTGCGCACTTTCTTTTTGTTTTTATTTATATTTTTTATTAACTCTTATTTTATTTTTTTATCTTTGATTTTTTATATCTTTTTCCTATATTTGTTATATTTTTGTTGTTTTTCTTTGTATATTCTGAACTAAAAGTTTTTTTCTATTTTGTATTTGAAATTTTTATTCATTTTGTCTTTTGTATTTTTTTATTCGCTAATTTTTTAATATCTTACTTTTTTATTTTTTGCTTTTTTGGTATTTTATTTAATTTTTTCTTCCATATTAATATTTTATCTTAATTTATTTTTCCATTTATTTTTATTTATATTTTAAAAATTTTTATAAAGTTCAAAATTTTTTATTTTTATTTTTTGAATCTTTTTTATTTTATTATTTTTCTTGCTATTTTTGTCCTACTTTGTAATTTTTTAATAACTTTTTCCCTTCAAAATTTTCCTTCTTTTTACTTTTTTTTCATATGCTTTCATTTTTACTTGTTTTAATTTTTTCGTTATTTTAAAAATTTTTATTTTTCTGTTTTTTTTTTTCCAAATCTTTTGTCTTTTCATTTTTATTCTTTTTTCTTTTCTCACAAATTTCCTTTCATTTCTTATTTGCGTTTTTAAATTCTCATACTTTTTTTATTTTGCATTAAATTTTCTCTTTTTTAATTTTTTGTCGCACTTTTTATATTGTTTTATTATTAGGTCTTATATGTTTTTCAATTTTTTGTTCCTTTTTAAACTAGTTTTTTTTCATTTTGTCATTCCATTTCATTTTTGAAATTTTTCTTCAATTTTTGTCCTTTTTTATTTTCTTACTTTTTATAATTTCTTGTTTTTTTTTCTTTTTTTTGTGCTTTATTTATCTTTTTTCTTTTGCTTTAATTTTCTTTCTTTCTTTTTTTATAGTTTCATAAATTTTTATTAAGTTTTGACATTTTTTATTTTTCTATCTTTTTTTCTTTTCTTTTTTTATTTTATCATTCTCGGTTATTTTTTATTGCATTTTTATAATTTTTCATTAACTTTTTCTCCTTTCAAAATTTTCTTCTTTTTTTTATGTGCTTTCGTTTCTTTTTTCTTCACTTTTTTCTTTGTTTTAAAATTTTCTATAAATTTTTTTCTTTTTGTTTTGTTTCATATTTTTGCCTCTTCATTTTTTATTTTTTTTCTCAAATTTTATTTTATATATTTTGTGTTTTCATTTTTTATTTTTTTCTTGCTTTTTCTTAAATCTTTTTGTTTGCACTTTTTTTTTTTTATTTCTTCTTTATAATTTTAAAACCTCAAACTTCTTTTTTTGTGCACATTCTTTTATTTTTATTTATATTTTTTATTAACTTTTATTTTATTTTTCATCTTTCGTATTTTATATCTTTTTCCTTTATTTGTTGTATATATTTTTATAATTTTTCATTAATCCTTTTTTTCTTTTTCTTTTAACTTATTTGTTGATTTACTTTCATTTTTTTCTTGCTTTTTATATATTTTGTTTTTTTTATTTTTTTTCTTGCTTTTTCTTATATCTTTTTTTTCACACTTTCTTTTTATTTCTTCTTTACAATTTTAAAACCTCAAACTTCTTTTTTTGTGCACTTCCTTTTGTTTTTGTTTTATTTTTTTCTTTAAACTAAAAGTTTTTTCTATTTTATATGTCAAATTCTTATTCATTTTGTCTTTTTATATTCTTTTCATTTGCTAATTTTTTATTTTCTTACTTTTTTTTATCTTTTTCCATTTTTTGGTATTTTTTTTATTTTTTTTCTTTTATATTACTATTTTTTATTTGTTTTTTATTCGTATTTTTATTTTTTGAATCTTTTTTATTTTTTCATTTTCATTTTTTTTGTTCTATGTTCTAATTTTTCAATAACTTTTTCCCTTTGAAATTTTCTTTCTTTTGCTTTTTTTTTTTTTCATATGCTTTCAGTTTTACTTGTTTTAATTTTTTTCGTTGTTTTAAAATTTTTTACATTTCTTTTTTCTTTTTTTATTCCAAATCTTTTGTCTTTTCATTTTTATTCTTTTCTTATTTTTTTCACAAATTTCCTTTCATTTCTTATTTGCATTTTTAAATTATCAGACTTTTTTTGCGCACTTTCTTTTTGTTTTTATTTATATTTTTTATTAACTCTTATTTTATTTTTTTATCTTTGATTTTTTATATCTTTTTCCTATATTTGTTATATTTTTGTTGTTTTTCTTTGTATATTCTGAACTAAAAGTTTTTTTCTATTTTGTATTTGAAATTTTTATTCATTTTGTCTTTTGTATTTTTTTATTCGCTAATTTTTTAATATCTTACTTTTTTATTTTTTGCTTTTTTGGTATTTTATTTAATTTTTTCTTCCATATTAATATTTTATCTTAATTTATTTTTCCATTTATTTTTATTTATATTTTAAAAATTTTTATAAAGTTCAAAATTTTTTATTTTTATTTTTTGAATCTTTTTTATTTTATTATTTTTCTTGCTATTTTTGTCCTACTTTGTAATTTTTTAATAACTTTTTCCCTTCAAAATTTTCCTTCTTTTTACTTTTTTTTCATATGCTTTCATTTTTACTTGTTTTAATTTTTTCGTTATTTTAAAAATTTTTATTTTTCTGTTTTTTTTTTTCCAAATCTTTTGTCTTTTCATTTTTATTGTTTTTTCTTTTCTCACAAATTTCCTTTCATTTCTTATTTGCGTTTTTAAATTCTCATACTTTTTTTATTTTGCATTAAATTTTCTCTTTTTTAATTTTTTGTCGCACTTTTTATATTGTTTTATTATTAGGTCTTATATGTTTTTCAATTTTTTGTTCCTTTTTAAACTAGTTTTTTTTCATTTTGTCATTCCATTTCATTTTTGAAATTTTTCTTCAATTTTTGTCCTTTTTTATTTTCTTACTTTTTATAATTTCTTGTTTTTTTTTCTTTTTTTTGTGCTTTATTTATCTTTTTTCTTTTGCTTTAATTTTCTTTCTTTCTTTTTTTATAGTTTCATAAATTTTTATTAAGTTTTGACATTTTTTATTTTTCTATCTTTTTTTCTTTTCTTTTTTTATTTTATCATTCTCGGTTATTTTTTATTGCATTTTTATAATTTTTCATTAACTTTTTCTCCTTTCAAAATTTTCTTCTTTTTTTTATGTGCTTTCGTTTCTTTTTTCTTCACTTTTTTCTTTGTTTTAAAATTTTCTATAAATTTTTTTCTTTTTGTTTTGTTTCATATTTTTGCCTCTTCATTTTTTATTTTTTTTCTCAAATTTTATTTTATATATTTTGTGTTTTCATTTTTTATTTTTTTCTTGCTTTTTCTTAAATCTTTTTGTTTGCACTTTTTTTTTTTTATTTCTTCTTTATAATTTTAAAACCTCAAACTTCTTTTTTTGTGCACATTCTTTTATTTTTATTTATATTTTTTATTAACTTTTATTTTATTTTTCATCTTTCGTATTTTATATCTTTTTCCTTTATTTGTTGTATATATTTTTATAATTTTTCATTAATCCTTTTTTTCTTTTTCTTTTAACTTATTTGTTGATTTACTTTCATTTTTTTCTTGCTTTTTATATATTTTGTTTTTTTTATTTTTTTTCTTGCTTTTTCTTATATCTTTTTTTTCACACTTTCTTTTTATTTCTTCTTTACAATTTTAAAACCTCAAACTTCTTTTTTTGTGCACTTCCTTTTGTTTTTGTTTTATTTTTTTCTTTAAACTAAAAGTTTTTTCTATTTTATATGTCAAATTCTTATTCATTTTGTCTTTTTATATTCTTTTCATTTGCTAATTTTTTATTTTCTTACTTTTTTTTATCTTTTTCCATTTTTTGGTATTTTTTTTATTTTTTTTCTTTTATATTACTATTTTTTATTTGTTTTTTATTCGTATTTTTATTTTTTGAATCTTTTTTATTTTTTCATTTTCATTTTTTTTGTTCTATGTTCTAATTTTTCAATAACTTTTTCCCTTTGAAATTTTCTTTCTTTTGCTTTTTTTTTTTTTCATATGCTTTCAGTTTTACTTGTTTTAATTTTTTTCGTTGTTTTAAAATTTTTTACATTTCTTTTTTCTTTTTTTATTCCAAATCTTTTGTCTTTTCATTTTTATTCTTTTCTTATTTTTTTCACAAATTTCCTTTCATTTCTTATTTGCATTTTTAAATTATCAGACTTTTTTTGCGCACTTTCTTTTTGTTTTTATTTATATTTTTTATTAACTCTTATTTTATTTTTTTATCTTTGATTTTTTATATCTTTTTCCTATATTTGTTATATTTTTGTTGTTTTTCTTTGTATATTCTGAACTAAAAGTTTTTTTCTATTTTGTATTTGAAATTTTTATTCATTTTGTCTTTTGTATTTTTTTATTCGCTAATTTTTTAATATCTTACTTTTTTATTTTTTGCTTTTTTGGTATTTTATTTAATTTTTTCTTCCATATTAATATTTTATCTTAATTTATTTTTCCATTTATTTTTATTTATATTTTAAAAATTTTTATAAAGTTCAAAATTTTTTATTTTTATTTTTTGAATCTTTTTTATTTTATTATTTTTCTTGCTATTTTTGTCCTACTTTGTAATTTTTTAATAACTTTTTCCCTTCAAAATTTTCCTTCTTTTTACTTTTTTTTCATATGCTTTCATTTTTACTTGTTTTAATTTTTTCGTTATTTTAAAAATTTTTATTTTTCTGTTTTTTTTTTTCCAAATCTTTTGTCTTTTCATTTTTATTCTTTTTTCTTTTCTCACAAATTTCCTTTCATTTCTTATTTGCGTTTTTAAATTCTCATACTTTTTTTATTTTGCATTAAATTTTCTCTTTTTTAATTTTTTGTCGCACTTTTTATATTGTTTTATTATTAGGTCTTATATGTTTTTCAATTTTTTGTTCCTTTTTAAACTAGTTTTTTTTCATTTTGTCATTCCATTTCATTTTTGAAATTTTTCTTCAATTTTTGTCCTTTTTTATTTTCTTACTTTTTATAATTTCTTGTTTTTTTTTCTTTTTTTTGTGCTTTATTTATCTTTTTTCTTTTGCTTTAATTTTCTTTCTTTCTTTTTTTATAGTTTCATAAATTTTTATTAAGTTTTGACATTTTTTATTTTTCTATCTTTTTTTCTTTTCTTTTTTTATTTTATCATTCTCGGTTATTTTTTATTGCATTTTTATAATTTTTCATTAACTTTTTCTCCTTTCAAAATTTTCTTCTTTTTTTTATGTGCTTTCGTTTCTTTTTTCTTCACTTTTTTCTTTGTTTTAAAATTTTCTATAAATTTTTTTCTTTTTGTTTTGTTTCATATTTTTGCCTCTTCATTTTTTATTTTTTTTCTCAAATTTTATTTTATATATTTTGTGTTTTCATTTTTTATTTTTTTCTTGCTTTTTCTTAAATCTTTTTGTTTGCACTTTTTTTTTTTTATTTCTTCTTTATAATTTTAAAACCTCAAACTTCTTTTTTTGTGCACATTCTTTTATTTTTATTTATATTTTTTATTAACTTTTATTTTATTTTTCATCTTTCGTATTTTATATCTTTTTCCTTTATTTGTTGTATATATTTTTATAATTTTTCATTAATCCTTTTTTTCTTTTTCTTTTAACTTATTTGTTGATTTACTTTCATTTTTTTCTTGCTTTTTATATATTTTGTTTTTTTTATTTTTTTTCTTGCTTTTTCTTATATCTTTTTTTTCACACTTTCTTTTTATTTCTTCTTTACAATTTTAAAACCTCAAACTTCTTTTTTTGTGCACTTCCTTTTGTTTTTGTTTTATTTTTTTCTTTAAACTAAAAGTTTTTTCTATTTTATATGTCAAATTCTTATTCATTTTGTCTTTTTATATTCTTTTCATTTGCTAATTTTTTATTTTCTTACTTTTTTTTATCTTTTTCCATTTTTTGGTATTTTTTGGTTTTTTTTTTCTTTTATATTACTATTTTTTATTTGTTTTTTATTCGTATTTTTATTTTTTGAATCTTTTTTATTTTTTCATTTTCATTTTTTTTGTTCTATGTTCTAATTTTTCAATAACTTTTTCCCTTTGAAATTTTCTTTCTTTTGCTTTTTTTTTTTTTCATATGCTTTCAGTTTTACTTGTTTTAATTTTTTTCGTTGTTTTAAAATTTTTTACATTTCTTTTTTCTTTTTTTATTCCAAATCTTTTGTCTTTTCATTTTTATTCTTTTCTTATTTTTTTCACAAATTTCCTTTCATTTCTTATTTGCATTTTTAAATTATCAGACTTTTTTTGCGCACTTTCTTTTTGTTTTTATTTATATTTTTTATTAACTCTTATTTTATTTTTTTATCTTTGATTTTTTATATCTTTTTCCTATATTTGTTATATTTTTGTTGTTTTTCTTTGTATATTCTGAACTAAAAGTTTTTTTCTATTTTGTATTTGAAATTTTTATTCATTTTGTCTTTTGTATTTTTTTATTCGCTAATTTTTTAATATCTTACTTTTTTATTTTTTGCTTTTTTGGTATTTTATTTAATTTTTTCTTCCATATTAATATTTTATCTTAATTTATTTTTCCATTTATTTTTATTTATATTTTAAAAATTTTTATAAAGTTCAAAATTTTTTATTTTTATTTTTTGAATCTTTTTTATTTTATTATTTTTCTTGCTATTTTTGTCCTACTTTGTAATTTTTTAATAACTTTTTCCCTTCAAAATTTTCCTTCTTTTTACTTTTTTTTCATATGCTTTCATTTTTACTTGTTTTAATTTTTTCGTTATTTTAAAAATTTTTATTTTTCTGTTTTTTTTTTTCCAAATCTTTTGTCTTTTCATTTTTATTGTTTTTTCTTTTCTCACAAATTTCCTTTCATTTCTTATTTGCGTTTTTAAATTCTCATACTTTTTTTATTTTGCATTAAATTTTCTCTTTTTTAATTTTTTGTCGCACTTTTTATATTGTTTTATTATTAGGTCTTATATGTTTTTCAATTTTTTGTTCCTTTTTAAACTAGTTTTTTTTCATTTTGTCATTCCATTTCATTTTTGAAATTTTTCTTCAATTTTTGTCCTTTTTTATTTTCTTACTTTTTATAATTTCTTGTTTTTTTTTCTTTTTTTTGTGCTTTATTTATCTTTTTTCTTTTGCTTTAATTTTCTTTCTTTCTTTTTTTATAGTTTCATAAATTTTTATTAAGTTTTGACATTTTTTATTTTTCTATCTTTTTTTCTTTTCTTTTTTTATTTTATCATTCTCGGTTATTTTTTATTGCATTTTTATAATTTTTCATTAACTTTTTCTCCTTTCAAAATTTTCTTCTTTTTTTTATGTGCTTTCGTTTCTTTTTTCTTCACTTTTTTCTTTGTTTTAAAATTTTCTATAAATTTTTTTCTTTTTGTTTTGTTTCATATTTTTGCCTCTTCATTTTTTATTTTTTTTCTCAAATTTTATTTTATATATTTTGTGTTTTCATTTTTTATTTTTTTCTTGCTTTTTCTTAAATCTTTTTGTTTGCACTTTTTTTTTTTTATTTCTTCTTTATAATTTTAAAACCTCAAACTTCTTTTTTTGTGCACATTCTTTTATTTTTATTTATATTTTTTATTAACTTTTATTTTATTTTTCATCTTTCGTATTTTATATCTTTTTCCTTTATTTGTTGTATATATTTTTATAATTTTTCATTAATCCTTTTTTTCTTTTTCTTTTAACTTATTTGTTGATTTACTTTCATTTTTTTCTTGCTTTTTATATATTTTGTTTTTTTTATTTTTTTTCTTGCTTTTTCTTATATCTTTTTTTTCACACTTTCTTTTTATTTCTTCTTTACAATTTTAAAACCTCAAACTTCTTTTTTTGTGCACTTCCTTTTGTTTTTGTTTTATTTTTTTCTTTAAACTAAAAGTTTTTTCTATTTTATATGTCAAATTCTTATTCATTTTGTCTTTTTATATTCTTTTCATTTGCTAATTTTTTATTTTCTTACTTTTTTTTATCTTTTTCCATTTTTTGGTATTTTTTTTATTTTTTTTCTTTTATATTACTATTTTTTATTTGTTTTTTATTCGTATTTTTATTTTTTGAATCTTTTTTATTTTTTCATTTTCATTTTTTTTGTTCTATGTTCTAATTTTTCAATAACTTTTTCCCTTTGAAATTTTCTTTCTTTTGCTTTTTTTTTTTTTCATATGCTTTCAGTTTTACTTGTTTTAATTTTTTTCGTTGTTTTAAAATTTTTTACATTTCTTTTTTCTTTTTTTATTCCAAATCTTTTGTCTTTTCATTTTTATTCTTTTCTTATTTTTTTCACAAATTTCCTTTCATTTCTTATTTGCATTTTTAAATTATCAGACTTTTTTTGCGCACTTTCTTTTTGTTTTTATTTATATTTTTTATTAACTCTTATTTTATTTTTTTATCTTTGATTTTTTATATCTTTTTCCTATATTTGTTATATTTTTGTTGTTTTTCTTTGTATATTCTGAACTAAAAGTTTTTTTCTATTTTGTATTTGAAATTTTTATTCATTTTGTCTTTTGTATTTTTTTATTCGCTAATTTTTTAATATCTTACTTTTTTATTTTTTGCTTTTTTGGTATTTTATTTAATTTTTTCTTCCATATTAATATTTTATCTTAATTTATTTTTCCATTTATTTTTATTTATATTTTAAAAATTTTTATAAAGTTCAAAATTTTTTATTTTTATTTTTTGAATCTTTTTTATTTTATTATTTTTCTTGCTATTTTTGTCCTACTTTGTAATTTTTTAATAACTTTTTCCCTTCAAAATTTTCCTTCTTTTTACTTTTTTTTCATATGCTTTCATTTTTACTTGTTTTAATTTTTTCGTTATTTTAAAAATTTTTATTTTTCTGTTTTTTTTTTTCCAAATCTTTTGTCTTTTCATTTTTATTGTTTTTTCTTTTCTCACAAATTTCCTTTCATTTCTTATTTGCGTTTTTAAATTCTCATACTTTTTTTATTTTGCATTAAATTTTCTCTTTTTTAATTTTTTGTCGCACTTTTTATATTGTTTTATTATTAGGTCTTATATGTTTTTCAATTTTTTGTTCCTTTTTAAACTAGTTTTTTTTCATTTTGTCATTCCATTTCATTTTTGAAATTTTTCTTCAATTTTTGTCCTTTTTTATTTTCTTACTTTTTATAATTTCTTGTTTTTTTTTCTTTTTTTTGTGCTTTATTTATCTTTTTTCTTTTGCTTTAATTTTCTTTCTTTCTTTTTTTATAGTTTCATAAATTTTTATTAAGTTTTGACATTTTTTATTTTTCTATCTTTTTTTCTTTTCTTTTTTTATTTTATCATTCTCGGTTATTTTTTATTGCATTTTTATAATTTTTCATTAACTTTTTCTCCTTTCAAAATTTTCTTCTTTTTTTTATGTGCTTTCGTTTCTTTTTTCTTCACTTTTTTCTTTGTTTTAAAATTTTCTATAAATTTTTTTCTTTTTGTTTTGTTTCATATTTTTGCCTCTTCATTTTTTATTTTTTTTCTCAAATTTTATTTTATATATTTTGTGTTTTCATTTTTTATTTTTTTCTTGCTTTTTCTTAAATCTTTTTGTTTGCACTTTTTTTTTTTTATTTCTTCTTTATAATTTTAAAACCTCAAACTTCTTTTTTTGTGCACATTCTTTTATTTTTATTTATATTTTTTATTAACTTTTATTTTATTTTTCATCTTTCGTATTTTATATCTTTTTCCTTTATTTGTTGTATATATTTTTATAATTTTTCATTAATCCTTTTTTTCTTTTTCTTTTAACTTATTTGTTGATTTACTTTCATTTTTTTCTTGCTTTTTATATATTTTGTTTTTTTTATTTTTTTTCTTGCTTTTTCTTATATCTTTTTTTTCACACTTTCTTTTTATTTCTTCTTTACAATTTTAAAACCTCAAACTTCTTTTTTTGTGCACTTCCTTTTGTTTTTGTTTTATTTTTTTCTTTAAACTAAAAGTTTTTTCTATTTTATATGTCAAATTCTTATTCATTTTGTCTTTTTATATTCTTTTCATTTGCTAATTTTTTATTTTCTTACTTTTTTTTATCTTTTTCCATTTTTTGGTATTTTTTTTATTTTTTTTCTTTTATATTACTATTTTTTATTTGTTTTTTATTCGTATTTTTATTTTTTGAATCTTTTTTATTTTTTCATTTTCATTTTTTTTGTTCTATGTTCTAATTTTTCAATAACTTTTTCCCTTTGAAATTTTCTTTCTTTTGCTTTTTTTTTTTTTCATATGCTTTCAGTTTTACTTGTTTTAATTTTTTTCGTTGTTTTAAAATTTTTTACATTTCTTTTTTCTTTTTTTATTCCAAATCTTTTGTCTTTTCATTTTTATTCTTTTCTTATTTTTTTCACAAATTTCCTTTCATTTCTTATTTGCATTTTTAAATTATCAGACTTTTTTTGCGCACTTTCTTTTTGTTTTTATTTATATTTTTTATTAACTCTTATTTTATTTTTTTATCTTTGATTTTTTATATCTTTTTCCTATATTTGTTATATTTTTGTTGTTTTTCTTTGTATATTCTGAACTAAAAGTTTTTTTCTATTTTGTATTTGAAATTTTTATTCATTTTGTCTTTTGTATTTTTTTATTCGCTAATTTTTTAATATCTTACTTTTTTATTTTTTGCTTTTTTGGTATTTTATTTAATTTTTTCTTCCATATTAATATTTTATCTTAATTTATTTTTCCATTTATTTTTATTTATATTTTAAAAATTTTTATAAAGTTCAAAATTTTTTATTTTTATTTTTTGAATCTTTTTTATTTTATTATTTTTCTTGCTATTTTTGTCCTACTTTGTAATTTTTTAATAACTTTTTCCCTTCAAAATTTTCCTTCTTTTTACTTTTTTTTCATATGCTTTCATTTTTACTTGTTTTAATTTTTTCGTTATTTTAAAAATTTTTATTTTTCTGTTTTTTTTTTTCCAAATCTTTTGTCTTTTCATTTTTATTCTTTTTTCTTTTCTCACAAATTTCCTTTCATTTCTTATTTGCGTTTTTAAATTCTCATACTTTTTTTATTTTGCATTAAATTTTCTCTTTTTTAATTTTTTGTCGCACTTTTTATATTGTTTTATTATTAGGTCTTATATGTTTTTCAATTTTTTGTTCCTTTTTAAACTAGTTTTTTTTCATTTTGTCATTCCATTTCATTTTTGAAATTTTTCTTCAATTTTTGTCCTTTTTTATTTTCTTACTTTTTATAATTTCTTGTTTTTTTTTCTTTTTTTTGTGCTTTATTTATCTTTTTTCTTTTGCTTTAATTTTCTTTCTTTCTTTTTTTATAGTTTCATAAATTTTTATTAAGTTTTGACATTTTTTATTTTTCTATCTTTTTTTCTTTTCTTTTTTTATTTTATCATTCTCGGTTATTTTTTATTGCATTTTTATAATTTTTCATTAACTTTTTCTCCTTTCAAAATTTTCTTCTTTTTTTTATGTGCTTTCGTTTCTTTTTTCTTCACTTTTTTCTTTGTTTTAAAATTTTCTATAAATTTTTTTCTTTTTGTTTTGTTTCATATTTTTGCCTCTTCATTTTTTATTTTTTTTCTCAAATTTTATTTTATATATTTTGTGTTTTCATTTTTTATTTTTTTCTTGCTTTTTCTTAAATCTTTTTGTTTGCACTTTTTTTTTTTTATTTCTTCTTTATAATTTTAAAACCTCAAACTTCTTTTTTTGTGCACATTCTTTTATTTTTATTTATATTTTTTATTAACTTTTATTTTATTTTTCATCTTTCGTATTTTATATCTTTTTCCTTTATTTGTTGTATATATTTTTATAATTTTTCATTAATCCTTTTTTTCTTTTTCTTTTAACTTATTTGTTGATTTACTTTCATTTTTTTCTTGCTTTTTATATATTTTGTTTTTTTTATTTTTTTTCTTGCTTTTTCTTATATCTTTTTTTTCACACTTTCTTTTTATTTCTTCTTTACAATTTTAAAACCTCAAACTTCTTTTTTTGTGCACTTCCTTTTGTTTTTGTTTTATTTTTTTCTTTAAACTAAAAGTTTTTTCTATTTTATATGTCAAATTCTTATTCATTTTGTCTTTTTATATTCTTTTCATTTGCTAATTTTTTATTTTCTTACTTTTTTTTATCTTTTTCCATTTTTTGGTATTTTTTTTATTTTTTTTCTTTTATATTACTATTTTTTATTTGTTTTTTATTCGTATTTTTATTTTTTGAATCTTTTTTATTTTTTCATTTTCATTTTTTTTGTTCTATGTTCTAATTTTTCAATAACTTTTTCCCTTTGAAATTTTCTTTCTTTTGCTTTTTTTTTTTTTCATATGCTTTCAGTTTTACTTGTTTTAATTTTTTTCGTTGTTTTAAAATTTTTTACATTTCTTTTTTCTTTTTTTATTCCAAATCTTTTGTCTTTTCATTTTTATTCTTTTCTTATTTTTTTCACAAATTTCCTTTCATTTCTTATTTGCATTTTTAAATTATCAGACTTTTTTTGCGCACTTTCTTTTTGTTTTTATTTATATTTTTTATTAACTCTTATTTTATTTTTTTATCTTTGATTTTTTATATCTTTTTCCTATATTTGTTATATTTTTGTTGTTTTTCTTTGTATATTCTGAACTAAAAGTTTTTTTCTATTTTGTATTTGAAATTTTTATTCATTTTGTCTTTTGTATTTTTTTATTCGCTAATTTTTTAATATCTTACTTTTTTATTTTTTGCTTTTTTGGTATTTTATTTAATTTTTTCTTCCATATTAATATTTTATCTTAATTTATTTTTCCATTTATTTTTATTTATATTTTAAAAATTTTTATAAAGTTCAAAATTTTTTATTTTTATTTTTTGAATCTTTTTTATTTTATTATTTTTCTTGCTATTTTTGTCCTACTTTGTAATTTTTTAATAACTTTTTCCCTTCAAAATTTTCCTTCTTTTTACTTTTTTTTCATATGCTTTCATTTTTACTTGTTTTAATTTTTTCGTTATTTTAAAAATTTTTATTTTTCTGTTTTTTTTTTTCCAAATCTTTTGTCTTTTCATTTTTATTCTTTTTTCTTTTCTCACAAATTTCCTTTCATTTCTTATTTGCGTTTTTAAATTCTCATACTTTTTTTATTTTGCATTAAATTTTCTCTTTTTTAATTTTTTGTCGCACTTTTTATATTGTTTTATTATTAGGTCTTATATGTTTTTCAATTTTTTGTTCCTTTTTAAACTAGTTTTTTTTCATTTTGTCATTCCATTTCATTTTTGAAATTTTTCTTCAATTTTTGTCCTTTTTTATTTTCTTACTTTTTATAATTTCTTGTTTTTTTTTCTTTTTTTTGTGCTTTATTTATCTTTTTTCTTTTGCTTTAATTTTCTTTCTTTCTTTTTTTATAGTTTCATAAATTTTTATTAAGTTTTGACATTTTTTATTTTTCTATCTTTTTTTCTTTTCTTTTTTTATTTTATCATTCTCGGTTATTTTTTATTGCATTTTTATAATTTTTCATTAACTTTTTCTCCTTTCAAAATTTTCTTCTTTTTTTTATGTGCTTTCGTTTCTTTTTTCTTCACTTTTTTCTTTGTTTTAAAATTTTCTATAAATTTTTTTCTTTTTGTTTTGTTTCATATTTTTGCCTCTTCATTTTTTATTTTTTTTCTCAAATTTTATTTTATATATTTTGTGTTTTCATTTTTTATTTTTTTCTTGCTTTTTCTTAAATCTTTTTGTTTGCACTTTTTTTTTTTTATTTCTTCTTTATAATTTTAAAACCTCAAACTTCTTTTTTTGTGCACATTCTTTTATTTTTATTTATATTTTTTATTAACTTTTATTTTATTTTTCATCTTTCGTATTTTATATCTTTTTCCTTTATTTGTTGTATATATTTTTATAATTTTTCATTAATCCTTTTTTTCTTTTTCTTTTAACTTATTTGTTGATTTACTTTCATTTTTTTCTTGCTTTTTATATATTTTGTTTTTTTTATTTTTTTTCTTGCTTTTTCTTATATCTTTTTTTTCACACTTTCTTTTTATTTCTTCTTTACAATTTTAAAACCTCAAACTTCTTTTTTTGTGCACTTCCTTTTGTTTTTGTTTTATTTTTTTCTTTAAACTAAAAGTTTTTTCTATTTTATATGTCAAATTCTTATTCATTTTGTCTTTTTATATTCTTTTCATTTGCTAATTTTTTATTTTCTTACTTTTTTTTATCTTTTTCCATTTTTTGGTATTTTTTTTATTTTTTTTCTTTTATATTACTATTTTTTATTTGTTTTTTATTCGTATTTTTATTTTTTGAATCTTTTTTATTTTTTCATTTTCATTTTTTTTGTTCTATGTTCTAATTTTTCAATAACTTTTTCCCTTTGAAATTTTCTTTCTTTTGCTTTTTTTTTTTTTCATATGCTTTCAGTTTTACTTGTTTTAATTTTTTTCGTTGTTTTAAAATTTTTTACATTTCTTTTTTCTTTTTTTATTCCAAATCTTTTGTCTTTTCATTTTTATTCTTTTCTTATTTTTTTCACAAATTTCCTTTCATTTCTTATTTGCATTTTTAAATTATCAGACTTTTTTTGCGCACTTTCTTTTTGTTTTTATTTATATTTTTTATTAACTCTTATTTTATTTTTTTATCTTTGATTTTTTATATCTTTTTCCTATATTTGTTATATTTTTGTTGTTTTTCTTTGTATATTCTGAACTAAAAGTTTTTTTCTATTTTGTATTTGAAATTTTTATTCATTTTGTCTTTTGTATTTTTTTATTCGCTAATTTTTTAATATCTTACTTTTTTATTTTTTGCTTTTTTGGTATTTTATTTAATTTTTTCTTCCATATTAATATTTTATCTTAATTTATTTTTCCATTTATTTTTATTTATATTTTAAAAATTTTTATAAAGTTCAAAATTTTTTATTTTTATTTTTTGAATCTTTTTTATTTTATTATTTTTCTTGCTATTTTTGTCCTACTTTGTAATTTTTTAATAACTTTTTCCCTTCAAAATTTTCCTTCTTTTTACTTTTTTTTCATATGCTTTCATTTTTACTTGTTTTAATTTTTTCGTTATTTTAAAAATTTTTATTTTTCTGTTTTTTTTTTTCCAAATCTTTTGTCTTTTCATTTTTATTCTTTTTTCTTTTCTCACAAATTTCCTTTCATTTCTTATTTGCGTTTTTAAATTCTCATACTTTTTTTATTTTGCATTAAATTTTCTCTTTTTTAATTTTTTGTCGCACTTTTTATATTGTTTTATTATTAGGTCTTATATGTTTTTCAATTTTTTGTTCCTTTTTAAACTAGTTTTTTTTCATTTTGTCATTCCATTTCATTTTTGAAATTTTTCTTCAATTTTTGTCCTTTTTTATTTTCTTACTTTTTATAATTTCTTGTTTTTTTTTCTTTTTTTTGTGCTTTATTTATCTTTTTTCTTTTGCTTTAATTTTCTTTCTTTCTTTTTTTATAGTTTCATAAATTTTTATTAAGTTTTGACATTTTTTATTTTTCTATCTTTTTTTCTTTTCTTTTTTTATTTTATCATTCTCGGTTATTTTTTATTGCATTTTTATAATTTTTCATTAACTTTTTCTCCTTTCAAAATTTTCTTCTTTTTTTTATGTGCTTTCGTTTCTTTTTTCTTCACTTTTTTCTTTGTTTTAAAATTTTCTATAAATTTTTTTCTTTTTGTTTTGTTTCATATTTTTGCCTCTTCATTTTTTATTTTTTTTCTCAAATTTTATTTTATATATTTTGTGTTTTCATTTTTTATTTTTTTCTTGCTTTTTCTTAAATCTTTTTGTTTGCACTTTTTTTTTTTTATTTCTTCTTTATAATTTTAAAACCTCAAACTTCTTTTTTTGTGCACATTCTTTTATTTTTATTTATATTTTTTATTAACTTTTATTTTATTTTTCATCTTTCGTATTTTATATCTTTTTCCTTTATTTGTTGTATATATTTTTATAATTTTTCATTAATCCTTTTTTTCTTTTTCTTTTAACTTATTTGTTGATTTACTTTCATTTTTTTCTTGCTTTTTATATATTTTGTTTTTTTTATTTTTTTTCTTGCTTTTTCTTATATCTTTTTTTTCACACTTTCTTTTTATTTCTTCTTTACAATTTTAAAACCTCAAACTTCTTTTTTTGTGCACTTCCTTTTGTTTTTGTTTTATTTTTTTCTTTAAACTAAAAGTTTTTTCTATTTTATATGTCAAATTCTTATTCATTTTGTCTTTTTATATTCTTTTCATTTGCTAATTTTTTATTTTCTTACTTTTTTTTATCTTTTTCCATTTTTTGGTATTTTTTTTATTTTTTTTCTTTTATATTACTATTTTTTATTTGTTTTTTATTCGTATTTTTATTTTTTGAATCTTTTTTATTTTTTCATTTTCATTTTTTTTGTTCTATGTTCTAATTTTTCAATAACTTTTTCCCTTTGAAATTTTCTTTCTTTTGCTTTTTTTTTTTTTCATATGCTTTCAGTTTTACTTGTTTTAATTTTTTTCGTTGTTTTAAAATTTTTTACATTTCTTTTTTCTTTTTTTATTCCAAATCTTTTGTCTTTTCATTTTTATTCTTTTCTTATTTTTTTCACAAATTTCCTTTCATTTCTTATTTGCATTTTTAAATTATCAGACTTTTTTTGCGCACTTTCTTTTTGTTTTTATTTATATTTTTTATTAACTCTTATTTTATTTTTTTATCTTTGATTTTTTATATCTTTTTCCTATATTTGTTATATTTTTGTTGTTTTTCTTTGTATATTCTGAACTAAAAGTTTTTTTCTATTTTGTATTTGAAATTTTTATTCATTTTGTCTTTTGTATTTTTTTATTCGCTAATTTTTTAATATCTTACTTTTTTATTTTTTGCTTTTTTGGTATTTTATTTAATTTTTTCTTCCATATTAATATTTTATCTTAATTTATTTTTCCATTTATTTTTATTTATATTTTAAAAATTTTTATAAAGTTCAAAATTTTTTATTTTTATTTTTTGAATCTTTTTTATTTTATTATTTTTCTTGCTATTTTTGTCCTACTTTGTAATTTTTTAATAACTTTTTCCCTTCAAAATTTTCCTTCTTTTTACTTTTTTTTCATATGCTTTCATTTTTACTTGTTTTAATTTTTTCGTTATTTTAAAAATTTTTATTTTTCTGTTTTTTTTTTTCCAAATCTTTTGTCTTTTCATTTTTATTCTTTTTTCTTTTCTCACAAATTTCCTTTCATTTCTTATTTGCGTTTTTAAATTCTCATACTTTTTTTATTTTGCATTAAATTTTCTCTTTTTTAATTTTTTGTCGCACTTTTTATATTGTTTTATTATTAGGTCTTATATGTTTTTCAATTTTTTGTTCCTTTTTAAACTAGTTTTTTTTCATTTTGTCATTCCATTTCATTTTTGAAATTTTTCTTCAATTTTTGTCCTTTTTTATTTTCTTACTTTTTATAATTTCTTGTTTTTTTTTCTTTTTTTTGTGCTTTATTTATCTTTTTTCTTTTGCTTTAATTTTCTTTCTTTCTTTTTTTATAGTTTCATAAATTTTTATTAAGTTTTGACATTTTTTATTTTTCTATCTTTTTTTCTTTTCTTTTTTTATTTTATCATTCTCGGTTATTTTTTATTGCATTTTTATAATTTTTCATTAACTTTTTCTCCTTTCAAAATTTTCTTCTTTTTTTTATGTGCTTTCGTTTCTTTTTTCTTCACTTTTTTCTTTGTTTTAAAATTTTCTATAAATTTTTTTCTTTTTGTTTTGTTTCATATTTTTGCCTCTTCATTTTTTATTTTTTTTCTCAAATTTTATTTTATATATTTTGTGTTTTCATTTTTTATTTTTTTCTTGCTTTTTCTTAAATCTTTTTGTTTGCACTTTTTTTTTTTTATTTCTTCTTTATAATTTTAAAACCTCAAACTTCTTTTTTTGTGCACATTCTTTTATTTTTATTTATATTTTTTATTAACTTTTATTTTATTTTTCATCTTTCGTATTTTATATCTTTTTCCTTTATTTGTTGTATATATTTTTATAATTTTTCATTAATCCTTTTTTTCTTTTTCTTTTAACTTATTTGTTGATTTACTTTCATTTTTTTCTTGCTTTTTATATATTTTGTTTTTTTTATTTTTTTTCTTGCTTTTTCTTATATCTTTTTTTTCACACTTTCTTTTTATTTCTTCTTTACAATTTTAAAACCTCAAACTTCTTTTTTTGTGCACTTCCTTTTGTTTTTGTTTTATTTTTTTCTTTAAACTAAAAGTTTTTTCTATTTTATATGTCAAATTCTTATTCATTTTGTCTTTTTATATTCTTTTCATTTGCTAATTTTTTATTTTCTTACTTTTTTTTATCTTTTTCCATTTTTTGGTATTTTTTTTATTTTTTTTCTTTTATATTACTATTTTTTATTTGTTTTTTATTCGTATTTTTATTTTTTGAATCTTTTTTATTTTTTCATTTTCATTTTTTTTGTTCTATGTTCTAATTTTTCAATAACTTTTTCCCTTTGAAATTTTCTTTCTTTTGCTTTTTTTTTTTTTCATATGCTTTCAGTTTTACTTGTTTTAATTTTTTTCGTTGTTTTAAAATTTTTTACATTTCTTTTTTCTTTTTTTATTCCAAATCTTTTGTCTTTTCATTTTTATTCTTTTCTTATTTTTTTCACAAATTTCCTTTCATTTCTTATTTGCATTTTTAAATTATCAGACTTTTTTTGCGCACTTTCTTTTTGTTTTTATTTATATTTTTTATTAACTCTTATTTTATTTTTTTATCTTTGATTTTTTATATCTTTTTCCTATATTTGTTATATTTTTGTTGTTTTTCTTTGTATATTCTGAACTAAAAGTTTTTTTCTATTTTGTATTTGAAATTTTTATTCATTTTGTCTTTTGTATTTTTTTATTCGCTAATTTTTTAATATCTTACTTTTTTATTTTTTGCTTTTTTGGTATTTTATTTAATTTTTTCTTCCATATTAATATTTTATCTTAATTTATTTTTCCATTTATTTTTATTTATATTTTAAAAATTTTTATAAAGTTCAAAATTTTTTATTTTTATTTTTTGAATCTTTTTTATTTTATTATTTTTCTTGCTATTTTTGTCCTACTTTGTAATTTTTTAATAACTTTTTCCCTTCAAAATTTTCCTTCTTTTTACTTTTTTTTCATATGCTTTCATTTTTACTTGTTTTAATTTTTTCGTTATTTTAAAAATTTTTATTTTTCTGTTTTTTTTTTTCCAAATCTTTTGTCTTTTCATTTTTATTCTTTTTTCTTTTCTCACAAATTTCCTTTCATTTCTTATTTGCGTTTTTAAATTCTCATACTTTTTTTATTTTGCATTAAATTTTCTCTTTTTTAATTTTTTGTCGCACTTTTTATATTGTTTTATTATTAGGTCTTATATGTTTTTCAATTTTTTGTTCCTTTTTAAACTAGTTTTTTTTCATTTTGTCATTCCATTTCATTTTTGAAATTTTTCTTCAATTTTTGTCCTTTTTTATTTTCTTACTTTTTATAATTTCTTGTTTTTTTTTCTTTTTTTTGTGCTTTATTTATCTTTTTTCTTTTGCTTTAATTTTCTTTCTTTCTTTTTTTATAGTTTCATAAATTTTTATTAAGTTTTGACATTTTTTATTTTTCTATCTTTTTTTCTTTTCTTTTTTTATTTTATCATTCTCGGTTATTTTTTATTGCATTTTTATAATTTTTCATTAACTTTTTCTCCTTTCAAAATTTTCTTCTTTTTTTTATGTGCTTTCGTTTCTTTTTTCTTCACTTTTTTCTTTGTTTTAAAATTTTCTATAAATTTTTTTCTTTTTGTTTTGTTTCATATTTTTGCCTCTTCATTTTTTATTTTTTTTCTCAAATTTTATTTTATATATTTTGTGTTTTCATTTTTTATTTTTTTCTTGCTTTTTCTTAAATCTTTTTGTTTGCACTTTTTTTTTTTTATTTCTTCTTTATAATTTTAAAACCTCAAACTTCTTTTTTTGTGCACATTCTTTTATTTTTATTTATATTTTTTATTAACTTTTATTTTATTTTTCATCTTTCGTATTTTATATCTTTTTCCTTTATTTGTTGTATATATTTTTATAATTTTTCATTAATCCTTTTTTTCTTTTTCTTTTAACTTATTTGTTGATTTACTTTCATTTTTTTCTTGCTTTTTATATATTTTGTTTTTTTTATTTTTTTTCTTGCTTTTTCTTATATCTTTTTTTTCACACTTTCTTTTTATTTCTTCTTTACAATTTTAAAACCTCAAACTTCTTTTTTTGTGCACTTCCTTTTGTTTTTGTTTTATTTTTTTCTTTAAACTAAAAGTTTTTTCTATTTTATATGTCAAATTCTTATTCATTTTGTCTTTTTATATTCTTTTCATTTGCTAATTTTTTATTTTCTTACTTTTTTTTATCTTTTTCCATTTTTTGGTATTTTTTTTATTTTTTTTCTTTTATATTACTATTTTTTATTTGTTTTTTATTCGTATTTTTATTTTTTGAATCTTTTTTATTTTTTCATTTTCATTTTTTTTGTTCTATGTTCTAATTTTTCAATAACTTTTTCCCTTTGAAATTTTCTTTCTTTTGCTTTTTTTTTTTTTCATATGCTTTCAGTTTTACTTGTTTTAATTTTTTTCGTTGTTTTAAAATTTTTTACATTTCTTTTTTCTTTTTTTATTCCAAATCTTTTGTCTTTTCATTTTTATTCTTTTCTTATTTTTTTCACAAATTTCCTTTCATTTCTTATTTGCATTTTTAAATTATCAGACTTTTTTTGCGCACTTTCTTTTTGTTTTTATTTATATTTTTTATTAACTCTTATTTTATTTTTTTATCTTTGATTTTTTATATCTTTTTCCTATATTTGTTATATTTTTGTTGTTTTTCTTTGTATATTCTGAACTAAAAGTTTTTTTCTATTTTGTATTTGAAATTTTTATTCATTTTGTCTTTTGTATTTTTTTATT
Organism: Durio zibethinus; assembly: GCF_047325235.1. Taxonomy (NCBI): domain Eukaryota; kingdom Viridiplantae; phylum Streptophyta; class Magnoliopsida; order Malvales; family Malvaceae; genus Durio; species Durio zibethinus. The sequence goes on from NW_028322712.1 coordinate 254,722, forward strand.
CGCTAATTTTTTAATATCTTACTTTTTTATTTTTTGCTTTTTTGGTATTTTATTTAATTTTTTCTTCCATATTAATATTTTATCTTAATTTATTTTTCCATTTATTTTTATTTATATTTTAAAAATTTTTATAAAGTTCAAAATTTTTTATTTTTATTTTTTGAATCTTTTTTATTTTATTATTTTTCTTGCTATTTTTGTCCTACTTTGTAATTTTTTAATAACTTTTTCCCTTCAAAATTTTCCTTCTTTTTACTTTTTTTTCATATGCTTTCATTTTTACTTGTTTTAATTTTTTCGTTATTTTAAAAATTTTTATTTTTCTGTTTTTTTTTTTCCAAATCTTTTGTCTTTTCATTTTTATTCTTTTTTCTTTTCTCACAAATTTCCTTTCATTTCTTATTTGCGTTTTTAAATTCTCATACTTTTTTTATTTTGCATTAAATTTTCTCTTTTTTAATTTTTTGTCGCACTTTTTATATTGTTTTATTATTAGGTCTTATATGTTTTTCAATTTTTTGTTCCTTTTTAAACTAGTTTTTTTTCATTTTGTCATTCCATTTCATTTTTGAAATTTTTCTTCAATTTTTGTCCTTTTTTATTTTCTTACTTTTTATAATTTCTTGTTTTTTTTTCTTTTTTTTGTGCTTTATTTATCTTTTTTCTTTTGCTTTAATTTTCTTTCTTTCTTTTTTTATAGTTTCATAAATTTTTATTAAGTTTTGACATTTTTTATTTTTCTATCTTTTTTTCTTTTCTTTTTTTATTTTATCATTCTCGGTTATTTTTTATTGCATTTTTATAATTTTTCATTAACTTTTTCTCCTTTCAAAATTTTCTTCTTTTTTTTATGTGCTTTCGTTTCTTTTTTCTTCACTTTTTTCTTTGTTTTAAAATTTTCTATAAATTTTTTTCTTTTTGTTTTGTTTCATATTTTTGCCTCTTCATTTTTTATTTTTTTTCTCAAATTTTATTTTATATATTTTGTGTTTTCATTTTTTATTTTTTTCTTGCTTTTTCTTAAATCTTTTTGTTTGCACTTTTTTTTTTTTATTTCTTCTTTATAATTTTAAAACCTCAAACTTCTTTTTTTGTGCACATTCTTTTATTTTTATTTATATTTTTTATTAACTTTTATTTTATTTTTCATCTTTCGTATTTTATATCTTTTTCCTTTATTTGTTGTATATATTTTTATAATTTTTCATTAATCCTTTTTTTCTTTTTCTTTTAACTTATTTGTTGATTTACTTTCATTTTTTTCTTGCTTTTTATATATTTTGTTTTTTTTATTTTTTTTCTTGCTTTTTCTTATATCTTTTTTTTCACACTTTCTTTTTATTTCTTCTTTACAATTTTAAAACCTCAAACTTCTTTTTTTGTGCACTTCCTTTTGTTTTTGTTTTATTTTTTTCTTTAAACTAAAAGTTTTTTCTATTTTATATGTCAAATTCTTATTCATTTTGTCTTTTTATATTCTTTTCATTTGCTAATTTTTTATTTTCTTACTTTTTTTTATCTTTTTCCATTTTTTGGTATTTTTTTTATTTTTTTTCTTTTATATTACTATTTTTTATTTGTTTTTTATTCGTATTTTTATTTTTTGAATCTTTTTTATTTTTTCATTTTCATTTTTTTTGTTCTATGTTCTAATTTTTCAATAACTTTTTCCCTTTGAAATTTTCTTTCTTTTGCTTTTTTTTTTTTTCATATGCTTTCAGTTTTACTTGTTTTAATTTTTTTCGTTGTTTTAAAATTTTTTACATTTCTTTTTTCTTTTTTTATTCCAAATCTTTTGTCTTTTCATTTTTATTCTTTTCTTATTTTTTTCACAAATTTCCTTTCATTTCTTATTTGCATTTTTAAATTATCAGACTTTTTTTGCGCACTTTCTTTTTGTTTTTATTTATATTTTTTATTAACTCTTATTTTATTTTTTTATCTTTGATTTTTTATATCTTTTTCCTATATTTGTTATATTTTTGTTGTTTTTCTTTGTATATTCTGAACTAAAAGTTTTTTTCTATTTTGTATTTGAAATTTTTATTCATTTTGTCTTTTGTATTTTTTTATTCGCTAATTTTTTAATATCTTACTTTTTTATTTTTTGCTTTTTTGGTATTTTATTTAATTTTTTCTTCCATATTAATATTTTATCTTAATTTATTTTTCCATTTATTTTTATTTATATTTTAAAAATTTTTATAAAGTTCAAAATTTTTTATTTTTATTTTTTGAATCTTTTTTATTTTATTATTTTTCTTGCTATTTTTGTCCTACTTTGTAATTTTTTAATAACTTTTTCCCTTCAAAATTTTCCTTCTTTTTACTTTTTTTTCATATGCTTTCATTTTTACTTGTTTTAATTTTTTCGTTATTTTAAAAATTTTTATTTTTCTGTTTTTTTTTTTCCAAATCTTTTGTCTTTTCATTTTTATTCTTTTTTCTTTTCTCACAAATTTCCTTTCATTTCTTATTTGCGTTTTTAAATTCTCATACTTTTTTTATTTTGCATTAAATTTTCTCTTTTTTAATTTTTTGTCGCACTTTTTATATTGTTTTATTATTAGGTCTTATATGTTTTTCAATTTTTTGTTCCTTTTTAAACTAGTTTTTTTTCATTTTGTCATTCCATTTCATTTTTGAAATTTTTCTTCAATTTTTGTCCTTTTTTATTTTCTTACTTTTTATAATTTCTTGTTTTTTTTTCTTTTTTTTGTGCTTTATTTATCTTTTTTCTTTTGCTTTAATTTTCTTTCTTTCTTTTTTTATAGTTTCATAAATTTTTATTAAGTTTTGACATTTTTTATTTTTCTATCTTTTTTTCTTTTCTTTTTTTATTTTATCATTCTCGGTTATTTTTTATTGCATTTTTATAATTTTTCATTAACTTTTTCTCCTTTCAAAATTTTCTTCTTTTTTTTATGTGCTTTCGTTTCTTTTTTCTTCACTTTTTTCTTTGTTTTAAAATTTTCTATAAATTTTTTTCTTTTTGTTTTGTTTCATATTTTTGCCTCTTCATTTTTTATTTTTTTTCTCAAATTTTATTTTATATATTTTGTGTTTTCATTTTTTATTTTTTTCTTGCTTTTTCTTAAATCTTTTTGTTTGCACTTTTTTTTTTTTATTTCTTCTTTATAATTTTAAAACCTCAAACTTCTTTTTTTGTGCACATTCTTTTATTTTTATTTATATTTTTTATTAACTTTTATTTTATTTTTCATCTTTCGTATTTTATATCTTTTTCCTTTATTTGTTGTATATATTTTTATAATTTTTCATTAATCCTTTTTTTCTTTTTCTTTTAACTTATTTGTTGATTTACTTTCATTTTTTTCTTGCTTTTTATATATTTTGTTTTTTTTATTTTTTTTCTTGCTTTTTCTTATATCTTTTTTTTCACACTTTCTTTTTATTTCTTCTTTACAATTTTAAAACCTCAAACTTCTTTTTTTGTGCACTTCCTTTTGTTTTTGTTTTATTTTTTTCTTTAAACTAAAAGTTTTTTCTATTTTATATGTCAAATTCTTATTCATTTTGTCTTTTTATATTCTTTTCATTTGCTAATTTTTTATTTTCTTACTTTTTTTTATCTTTTTCCATTTTTTGGTATTTTTTTTATTTTTTTTCTTTTATATTACTATTTTTTATTTGTTTTTTATTCGTATTTTTATTTTTTGAATCTTTTTTATTTTTTCATTTTCATTTTTTTTGTTCTATGTTCTAATTTTTCAATAACTTTTTCCCTTTGAAATTTTCTTTCTTTTGCTTTTTTTTTTTTTCATATGCTTTCAGTTTTACTTGTTTTAATTTTTTTCGTTGTTTTAAAATTTTTTACATTTCTTTTTTCTTTTTTTATTCCAAATCTTTTGTCTTTTCATTTTTATTCTTTTCTTATTTTTTTCACAAATTTCCTTTCATTTCTTATTTGCATTTTTAAATTATCAGACTTTTTTTGCGCACTTTCTTTTTGTTTTTATTTATATTTTTTATTAACTCTTATTTTATTTTTTTATCTTTGATTTTTTATATCTTTTTCCTATATTTGTTATATTTTTGTTGTTTTTCTTTGTATATTCTGAACTAAAAGTTTTTTTCTATTTTGTATTTGAAATTTTTATTCATTTTGTCTTTTGTATTTTTTTATTCGCTAATTTTTTAATATCTTACTTTTTTATTTTTTGCTTTTTTGGTATTTTATTTAATTTTTTCTTCCATATTAATATTTTATCTTAATTTATTTTTCCATTTATTTTTATTTATATTTTAAAAATTTTTATAAAGTTCAAAATTTTTTATTTTTATTTTTTGAATCTTTTTTATTTTATTATTTTTCTTGCTATTTTTGTCCTACTTTGTAATTTTTTAATAACTTTTTCCCTTCAAAATTTTCCTTCTTTTTACTTTTTTTTCATATGCTTTCATTTTTACTTGTTTTAATTTTTTCGTTATTTTAAAAATTTTTATTTTTCTGTTTTTTTTTTTCCAAATCTTTTGTCTTTTCATTTTTATTCTTTTTTCTTTTCTCACAAATTTCCTTTCATTTCTTATTTGCGTTTTTAAATTCTCATACTTTTTTTATTTTGCATTAAATTTTCTCTTTTTTAATTTTTTGTCGCACTTTTTATATTGTTTTATTATTAGGTCTTATATGTTTTTCAATTTTTTGTTCCTTTTTAAACTAGTTTTTTTTCATTTTGTCATTCCATTTCATTTTTGAAATTTTTCTTCAATTTTTGTCCTTTTTTATTTTCTTACTTTTTATAATTTCTTGTTTTTTTTTCTTTTTTTTGTGCTTTATTTATCTTTTTTCTTTTGCTTTAATTTTCTTTCTTTCTTTTTTTATAGTTTCATAAATTTTTATTAAGTTTTGACATTTTTTATTTTTCTATCTTTTTTTCTTTTCTTTTTTTATTTTATCATTCTCGGTTATTTTTTATTGCATTTTTATAATTTTTCATTAACTTTTTCTCCTTTCAAAATTTTCTTCTTTTTTTTATGTGCTTTCGTTTCTTTTTTCTTCACTTTTTTCTTTGTTTTAAAATTTTCTATAAATTTTTTTCTTTTTGTTTTGTTTCATATTTTTGCCTCTTCATTTTTTATTTTTTTTCTCAAATTTTATTTTATATATTTTGTGTTTTCATTTTTTATTTTTTTCTTGCTTTTTCTTAAATCTTTTTGTTTGCACTTTTTTTTTTTTATTTCTTCTTTATAATTTTAAAACCTCAAACTTCTTTTTTTGTGCACATTCTTTTATTTTTATTTATATTTTTTATTAACTTTTATTTTATTTTTCATCTTTCGTATTTTATATCTTTTTCCTTTATTTGTTGTATATATTTTTATAATTTTTCATTAATCCTTTTTTTCTTTTTCTTTTAACTTATTTGTTGATTTACTTTCATTTTTTTCTTGCTTTTTATATATTTTGTTTTTTTTATTTTTTTTCTTGCTTTTTCTTATATCTTTTTTTTCACACTTTCTTTTTATTTCTTCTTTACAATTTTAAAACCTCAAACTTCTTTTTTTGTGCACTTCCTTTTGTTTTTGTTTTATTTTTTTCTTTAAACTAAAAGTTTTTTCTATTTTATATGTCAAATTCTTATTCATTTTGTCTTTTTATATTCTTTTCATTTGCTAATTTTTTATTTTCTTACTTTTTTTTATCTTTTTCCATTTTTTGGTATTTTTTTTATTTTTTTTCTTTTATATTACTATTTTTTATTTGTTTTTTATTCGTATTTTTATTTTTTGAATCTTTTTTATTTTTTCATTTTCATTTTTTTTGTTCTATGTTCTAATTTTTCAATAACTTTTTCCCTTTGAAATTTTCTTTCTTTTGCTTTTTTTTTTTTTCATATGCTTTCAGTTTTACTTGTTTTAATTTTTTTCGTTGTTTTAAAATTTTTTACATTTCTTTTTTCTTTTTTTATTCCAAATCTTTTGTCTTTTCATTTTTATTCTTTTCTTATTTTTTTCACAAATTTCCTTTCATTTCTTATTTGCATTTTTAAATTATCAGACTTTTTTTGCGCACTTTCTTTTTGTTTTTATTTATATTTTTTATTAACTCTTATTTTATTTTTTTATCTTTGATTTTTTATATCTTTTTCCTATATTTGTTATATTTTTGTTGTTTTTCTTTGTATATTCTGAACTAAAAGTTTTTTTCTATTTTGTATTTGAAATTTTTATTCATTTTGTCTTTTGTATTTTTTTATTCGCTAATTTTTTAATATCTTACTTTTTTATTTTTTGCTTTTTTGGTATTTTATTTAATTTTTTCTTCCATATTAATATTTTATCTTAATTTATTTTTCCATTTATTTTTATTTATATTTTAAAAATTTTTATAAAGTTCAAAATTTTTTATTTTTATTTTTTGAATCTTTTTTATTTTATTATTTTTCTTGCTATTTTTGTCCTACTTTGTAATTTTTTAATAACTTTTTCCCTTCAAAATTTTCCTTCTTTTTACTTTTTTTTCATATGCTTTCATTTTTACTTGTTTTAATTTTTTCGTTATTTTAAAAATTTTTATTTTTCTGTTTTTTTTTTTCCAAATCTTTTGTCTTTTCATTTTTATTCTTTTTTCTTTTCTCACAAATTTCCTTTCATTTCTTATTTGCGTTTTTAAATTCTCATACTTTTTTTATTTTGCATTAAATTTTCTCTTTTTTAATTTTTTGTCGCACTTTTTATATTGTTTTATTATTAGGTCTTATATGTTTTTCAATTTTTTGTTCCTTTTTAAACTAGTTTTTTTTCATTTTGTCATTCCATTTCATTTTTGAAATTTTTCTTCAATTTTTGTCCTTTTTTATTTTCTTACTTTTTATAATTTCTTGTTTTTTTTTCTTTTTTTTGTGCTTTATTTATCTTTTTTCTTTTGCTTTAATTTTCTTTCTTTCTTTTTTTATAGTTTCATAAATTTTTATTAAGTTTTGACATTTTTTATTTTTCTATCTTTTTTTCTTTTCTTTTTTTATTTTATCATTCTCGGTTATTTTTTATTGCATTTTTATAATTTTTCATTAACTTTTTCTCCTTTCAAAATTTTCTTCTTTTTTTTATGTGCTTTCGTTTCTTTTTTCTTCACTTTTTTCTTTGTTTTAAAATTTTCTATAAATTTTTTTCTTTTTGTTTTGTTTCATATTTTTGCCTCTTCATTTTTTATTTTTTTTCTCAAATTTTATTTTATATATTTTGTGTTTTCATTTTTTATTTTTTTCTTGCTTTTTCTTAAATCTTTTTGTTTGCACTTTTTTTTTTTTATTTCTTCTTTATAATTTTAAAACCTCAAACTTCTTTTTTTGTGCACATTCTTTTATTTTTATTTATATTTTTTATTAACTTTTATTTTATTTTTCATCTTTCGTATTTTATATCTTTTTCCTTTATTTGTTGTATATATTTTTATAATTTTTCATTAATCCTTTTTTTCTTTTTCTTTTAACTTATTTGTTGATTTACTTTCATTTTTTTCTTGCTTTTTATATATTTTGTTTTTTTTATTTTTTTTCTTGCTTTTTCTTATATCTTTTTTTTCACACTTTCTTTTTATTTCTTCTTTACAATTTTAAAACCTCAAACTTCTTTTTTTGTGCACTTCCTTTTGTTTTTGTTTTATTTTTTTCTTTAAACTAAAAGTTTTTTCTATTTTATATGTCAAATTCTTATTCATTTTGTCTTTTTATATTCTTTTCATTTGCTAATTTTTTATTTTCTTACTTTTTTTTATCTTTTTCCATTTTTTGGTATTTTTTTTATTTTTTTTCTTTTATATTACTATTTTTTATTTGTTTTTTATTCGTATTTTTATTTTTTGAATCTTTTTTATTTTTTCATTTTCATTTTTTTTGTTCTATGTTCTAATTTTTCAATAACTTTTTCCCTTTGAAATTTTCTTTCTTTTGCTTTTTTTTTTTTTCATATGCTTTCAGTTTTACTTGTTTTAATTTTTTTCGTTGTTTTAAAATTTTTTACATTTCTTTTTTCTTTTTTTATTCCAAATCTTTTGTCTTTTCATTTTTATTCTTTTCTTATTTTTTTCACAAATTTCCTTTCATTTCTTATTTGCATTTTTAAATTATCAGACTTTTTTTGCGCACTTTCTTTTTGTTTTTATTTATATTTTTTATTAACTCTTATTTTATTTTTTTATCTTTGATTTTTTATATCTTTTTCCTATATTTGTTATATTTTTGTTGTTTTTCTTTGTATATTCTGAACTAAAAGTTTTTTTCTATTTTGTATTTGAAATTTTTATTCATTTTGTCTTTTGTATTTTTTTATTCGCTAATTTTTTAATATCTTACTTTTTTATTTTTTGCTTTTTTGGTATTTTATTTAATTTTTTCTTCCATATTAATATTTTATCTTAATTTATTTTTCCATTTATTTTTATTTATATTTTAAAAATTTTTATAAAGTTCAAAATTTTTTATTTTTATTTTTTGAATCTTTTTTATTTTATTATTTTTCTTGCTATTTTTGTCCTACTTTGTAATTTTTTAATAACTTTTTCCCTTCAAAATTTTCCTTCTTTTTACTTTTTTTTCATATGCTTTCATTTTTACTTGTTTTAATTTTTTCGTTATTTTAAAAATTTTTATTTTTCTGTTTTTTTTTTTCCAAATCTTTTGTCTTTTCATTTTTATTCTTTTTTCTTTTCTCACAAATTTCCTTTCATTTCTTATTTGCGTTTTTAAATTCTCATACTTTTTTTATTTTGCATTAAATTTTCTCTTTTTTAATTTTTTGTCGCACTTTTTATATTGTTTTATTATTAGGTCTTATATGTTTTTCAATTTTTTGTTCCTTTTTAAACTAGTTTTTTTTCATTTTGTCATTCCATTTCATTTTTGAAATTTTTCTTCAATTTTTGTCCTTTTTTATTTTCTTACTTTTTATAATTTCTTGTTTTTTTTTCTTTTTTTTGTGCTTTATTTATCTTTTTTCTTTTGCTTTAATTTTCTTTCTTTCTTTTTTTATAGTTTCATAAATTTTTATTAAGTTTTGACATTTTTTATTTTTCTATCTTTTTTTCTTTTCTTTTTTTATTTTATCATTCTCGGTTATTTTTTATTGCATTTTTATAATTTTTCATTAACTTTTTCTCCTTTCAAAATTTTCTTCTTTTTTTTATGTGCTTTCGTTTCTTTTTTCTTCACTTTTTTCTTTGTTTTAAAATTTTCTATAAATTTTTTTCTTTTTGTTTTGTTTCATATTTTTGCCTCTTCATTTTTTATTTTTTTTCTCAAATTTTATTTTATATATTTTGTGTTTTCATTTTTTATTTTTTTCTTGCTTTTTCTTAAATCTTTTTGTTTGCACTTTTTTTTTTTTATTTCTTCTTTATAATTTTAAAACCTCAAACTTCTTTTTTTGTGCACATTCTTTTATTTTTATTTATATTTTTTATTAACTTTTATTTTATTTTTCATCTTTCGTATTTTATATCTTTTTCCTTTATTTGTTGTATATATTTTTATAATTTTTCATTAATCCTTTTTTTCTTTTTCTTTTAACTTATTTGTTGATTTACTTTCATTTTTTTCTTGCTTTTTATATATTTTGTTTTTTTTATTTTTTTTCTTGCTTTTTCTTATATCTTTTTTTTCACACTTTCTTTTTATTTCTTCTTTACAATTTTAAAACCTCAAACTTCTTTTTTTGTGCACTTCCTTTTGTTTTTGTTTTATTTTTTTCTTTAAACTAAAAGTTTTTTCTATTTTATATGTCAAATTCTTATTCATTTTGTCTTTTTATATTCTTTTCATTTGCTAATTTTTTATTTTCTTACTTTTTTTTATCTTTTTCCATTTTTTGGTATTTTTTTTATTTTTTTTCTTTTATATTACTATTTTTTATTTGTTTTTTATTCGTATTTTTATTTTTTGAATCTTTTTTATTTTTTCATTTTCATTTTTTTTGTTCTATGTTCTAATTTTTCAATAACTTTTTCCCTTTGAAATTTTCTTTCTTTTGCTTTTTTTTTTTTTCATATGCTTTCAGTTTTACTTGTTTTAATTTTTTTCGTTGTTTTAAAATTTTTTACATTTCTTTTTTCTTTTTTTATTCCAAATCTTTTGTCTTTTCATTTTTATTCTTTTCTTATTTTTTTCACAAATTTCCTTTCATTTCTTATTTGCATTTTTAAATTATCAGACTTTTTTTGCGCACTTTCTTTTTGTTTTTATTTATATTTTTTATTAACTCTTATTTTATTTTTTTATCTTTGATTTTTTATATCTTTTTCCTATATTTGTTATATTTTTGTTGTTTTTCTTTGTATATTCTGAACTAAAAGTTTTTTTCTATTTTGTATTTGAAATTTTTATTCATTTTGTCTTTTGTATTTTTTTATTCGCTAATTTTTTAATATCTTACTTTTTTATTTTTTGCTTTTTTGGTATTTTATTTAATTTTTTCTTCCATATTAATATTTTATCTTAATTTATTTTTCCATTTATTTTTATTTATATTTTAAAAATTTTTATAAAGTTCAAAATTTTTTATTTTTATTTTTTGAATCTTTTTTATTTTATTATTTTTCTTGCTATTTTTGTCCTACTTTGTAATTTTTTAATAACTTTTTCCCTTCAAAATTTTCCTTCTTTTTACTTTTTTTTCATATGCTTTCATTTTTACTTGTTTTAATTTTTTCGTTATTTTAAAAATTTTTATTTTTCTGTTTTTTTTTTTCCAAATCTTTTGTCTTTTCATTTTTATTCTTTTTTCTTTTCTCACAAATTTCCTTTCATTTCTTATTTGCGTTTTTAAATTCTCATACTTTTTTTATTTTGCATTAAATTTTCTCTTTTTTAATTTTTTGTCGCACTTTTTATATTGTTTTATTATTAGGTCTTATATGTTTTTCAATTTTTTGTTCCTTTTTAAACTAGTTTTTTTTCATTTTGTCATTCCATTTCATTTTTGAAATTTTTCTTCAATTTTTGTCCTTTTTTATTTTCTTACTTTTTATAATTTCTTGTTTTTTTTTCTTTTTTTTGTGCTTTATTTATCTTTTTTCTTTTGCTTTAATTTTCTTTCTTTCTTTTTTTATAGTTTCATAAATTTTTATTAAGTTTTGACATTTTTTATTTTTCTATCTTTTTTTCTTTTCTTTTTTTATTTTATCATTCTCGGTTATTTTTTATTGCATTTTTATAATTTTTCATTAACTTTTTCTCCTTTCAAAATTTTCTTCTTTTTTTTATGTGCTTTCGTTTCTTTTTTCTTCACTTTTTTCTTTGTTTTAAAATTTTCTATAAATTTTTTTCTTTTTGTTTTGTTTCATATTTTTGCCTCTTCATTTTTTATTTTTTTTCTCAAATTTTATTTTATATATTTTGTGTTTTCATTTTTTATTTTTTTCTTGCTTTTTCTTAAATCTTTTTGTTTGCACTTTTTTTTTTTTATTTCTTCTTTATAATTTTAAAACCTCAAACTTCTTTTTTTGTGCACATTCTTTTATTTTTATTTATATTTTTTATTAACTTTTATTTTATTTTTCATCTTTCGTATTTTATATCTTTTTCCTTTATTTGTTGTATATATTTTTATAATTTTTCATTAATCCTTTTTTTCTTTTTCTTTTAACTTATTTGTTGATTTACTTTCATTTTTTTCTTGCTTTTTATATATTTTGTTTTTTTTATTTTTTTTCTTGCTTTTTCTTATATCTTTTTTTTCACACTTTCTTTTTATTTCTTCTTTACAATTTTAAAACCTCAAACTTCTTTTTTTGTGCACTTCCTTTTGTTTTTGTTTTATTTTTTTCTTTAAACTAAAAGTTTTTTCTATTTTATATGTCAAATTCTTATTCATTTTGTCTTTTTATATTCTTTTCATTTGCTAATTTTTTATTTTCTTACTTTTTTTTATCTTTTTCCATTTTTTGGTATTTTTTTTATTTTTTTTCTTTTATATTACTATTTTTTATTTGTTTTTTATTCGTATTTTTATTTTTTGAATCTTTTTTATTTTTTCATTTTCATTTTTTTTGTTCTATGTTCTAATTTTTCAATAACTTTTTCCCTTTGAAATTTTCTTTCTTTTGCTTTTTTTTTTTTTCATATGCTTTCAGTTTTACTTGTTTTAATTTTTTTCGTTGTTTTAAAATTTTTTACATTTCTTTTTTCTTTTTTTATTCCAAATCTTTTGTCTTTTCATTTTTATTCTTTTCTTATTTTTTTCACAAATTTCCTTTCATTTCTTATTTGCATTTTTAAATTATCAGACTTTTTTTGCGCACTTTCTTTTTGTTTTTATTTATATTTTTTATTAACTCTTATTTTATTTTTTTATCTTTGATTTTTTATATCTTTTTCCTATATTTGTTATATTTTTGTTGTTTTTCTTTGTATATTCTGAACTAAAAGTTTTTTTCTATTTTGTATTTGAAATTTTTATTCATTTTGTCTTTTGTATTTTTTTATTCGCTAATTTTTTAATATCTTACTTTTTTATTTTTTGCTTTTTTGGTATTTTATTTAATTTTTTCTTCCATATTAATATTTTATCTTAATTTATTTTTCCATTTATTTTTATTTATATTTTAAAAATTTTTATAAAGTTCAAAATTTTTTATTTTTATTTTTTGAATCTTTTTTATTTTATTATTTTTCTTGCTATTTTTGTCCTACTTTGTAATTTTTTAATAACTTTTTCCCTTCAAAATTTTCCTTCTTTTTACTTTTTTTTCATATGCTTTCATTTTTACTTGTTTTAATTTTTTCGTTATTTTAAAAATTTTTATTTTTCTGTTTTTTTTTTTCCAAATCTTTTGTCTTTTCATTTTTATTCTTTTTTCTTTTCTCACAAATTTCCTTTCATTTCTTATTTGCGTTTTTAAATTCTCATACTTTTTTTATTTTGCATTAAATTTTCTCTTTTTTAATTTTTTGTCGCACTTTTTATATTGTTTTATTATTAGGTCTTATATGTTTTTCAATTTTTTGTTCCTTTTTAAACTAGTTTTTTTTCATTTTGTCATTCCATTTCATTTTTGAAATTTTTCTTCAATTTTTGTCCTTTTTTATTTTCTTACTTTTTATAATTTCTTGTTTTTTTTTCTTTTTTTTGTGCTTTATTTATCTTTTTTCTTTTGCTTTAATTTTCTTTCTTTCTTTTTTTATAGTTTCATAAATTTTTATTAAGTTTTGACATTTTTTATTTTTCTATCTTTTTTTCTTTTCTTTTTTTATTTTATCATTCTCGGTTATTTTTTATTGCATTTTTATAATTTTTCATTAACTTTTTCTCCTTTCAAAATTTTCTTCTTTTTTTTATGTGCTTTCGTTTCTTTTTTCTTCACTTTTTTCTTTGTTTTAAAATTTTCTATAAATTTTTTTCTTTTTGTTTTGTTTCATATTTTTGCCTCTTCATTTTTTATTTTTTTTCTCAAATTTTATTTTATATATTTTGTGTTTTCATTTTTTATTTTTTTCTTGCTTTTTCTTAAATCTTTTTGTTTGCACTTTTTTTTTTTTATTTCTTCTTTATAATTTTAAAACCTCAAACTTCTTTTTTTGTGCACATTCTTTTATTTTTATTTATATTTTTTATTAACTTTTATTTTATTTTTCATCTTTCGTATTTTATATCTTTTTCCTTTATTTGTTGTATATATTTTTATAATTTTTCATTAATCCTTTTTTTCTTTTTCTTTTAACTTATTTGTTGATTTACTTTCATTTTTTTCTTGCTTTTTATATATTTTGTTTTTTTTATTTTTTTTCTTGCTTTTTCTTATATCTTTTTTTTCACACTTTCTTTTTATTTCTTCTTTACAATTTTAAAACCTCAAACTTCTTTTTTTGTGCACTTCCTTTTGTTTTTGTTTTATTTTTTTCTTTAAACTAAAAGTTTTTTCTATTTTATATGTCAAATTCTTATTCATTTTGTCTTTTTATATTCTTTTCATTTGCTAATTTTTTATTTTCTTACTTTTTTTTATCTTTTTCCATTTTTTGGTATTTTTTTTATTTTTTTTCTTTTATATTACTATTTTTTATTTGTTTTTTATTCGTATTTTTATTTTTTGAATCTTTTTTATTTTTTCATTTTCATTTTTTTTGTTCTATGTTCTAATTTTTCAATAACTTTTTCCCTTTGAAATTTTCTTTCTTTTGCTTTTTTTTTTTTTCATATGCTTTCAGTTTTACTTGTTTTAATTTTTTTCGTTGTTTTAAAATTTTTTACATTTCTTTTTTCTTTTTTTATTCCAAATCTTTTGTCTTTTCATTTTTATTCTTTTCTTATTTTTTTCACAAATTTCCTTTCATTTCTTATTTGCATTTTTAAATTATCAGACTTTTTTTGCGCACTTTCTTTTTGTTTTTATTTATATTTTTTATTAACTCTTATTTTATTTTTTTATCTTTGATTTTTTATATCTTTTTCCTATATTTGTTATATTTTTGTTGTTTTTCTTTGTATATTCTGAACTAAAAGTTTTTTTCTATTTTGTATTTGAAATTTTTATTCATTTTGTCTTTTGTATTTTTTTATTCGCTAATTTTTTAATATCTTACTTTTTTATTTTTTGCTTTTTTGGTATTTTATTTAATTTTTTCTTCCATATTAATATTTTATCTTAATTTATTTTTCCATTTATTTTTATTTATATTTTAAAAATTTTTATAAAGTTCAAAATTTTTTATTTTTATTTTTTGAATCTTTTTTATTTTATTATTTTTCTTGCTATTTTTGTCCTACTTTGTAATTTTTTAATAACTTTTTCCCTTCAAAATTTTCCTTCTTTTTACTTTTTTTTCATATGCTTTCATTTTTACTTGTTTTAATTTTTTCGTTATTTTAAAAATTTTTATTTTTCTGTTTTTTTTTTTCCAAATCTTTTGTCTTTTCATTTTTATTCTTTTTTCTTTTCTCACAAATTTCCTTTCATTTCTTATTTGCGTTTTTAAATTCTCATACTTTTTTTATTTTGCATTAAATTTTCTCTTTTTTAATTTTTTGTCGCACTTTTTATATTGTTTTATTATTAGGTCTTATATGTTTTTCAATTTTTTGTTCCTTTTTAAACTAGTTTTTTTTCATTTTGTCATTCCATTTCATTTTTGAAATTTTTCTTCAATTTTTGTCCTTTTTTATTTTCTTACTTTTTATAATTTCTTGTTTTTTTTTCTTTTTTTTGTGCTTTATTTATCTTTTTTCTTTTGCTTTAATTTTCTTTCTTTCTTTTTTTATAGTTTCATAAATTTTTATTAAGTTTTGACATTTTTTATTTTTCTATCTTTTTTTCTTTTCTTTTTTTATTTTATCATTCTCGGTTATTTTTTATTGCATTTTTATAATTTTTCATTAACTTTTTCTCCTTTCAAAATTTTCTTCTTTTTTTTATGTGCTTTCGTTTCTTTTTTCTTCACTTTTTTCTTTGTTTTAAAATTTTCTATAAATTTTTTTCTTTTTGTTTTGTTTCATATTTTTGCCTCTTCATTTTTTATTTTTTTTCTCAAATTTTATTTTATATATTTTGTGTTTTCATTTTTTATTTTTTTCTTGCTTTTTCTTAAATCTTTTTGTTTGCACTTTTTTTTTTTTATTTCTTCTTTATAATTTTAAAACCTCAAACTTCTTTTTTTGTGCACATTCTTTTATTTTTATTTATATTTTTTATTAACTTTTATTTTATTTTTCATCTTTCGTATTTTATATCTTTTTCCTTTATTTGTTGTATATATTTTTATAATTTTTCATTAATCCTTTTTTTCTTTTTCTTTTAACTTATTTGTTGATTTACTTTCATTTTTTTCTTGCTTTTTATATATTTTGTTTTTTTTATTTTTTTTCTTGCTTTTTCTTATATCTTTTTTTTCACACTTTCTTTTTATTTCTTCTTTACAATTTTAAAACCTCAAACTTCTTTTTTTGTGCACTTCCTTTTGTTTTTGTTTTATTTTTTTCTTTAAACTAAAAGTTTTTTCTATTTTATATGTCAAATTCTTATTCATTTTGTCTTTTTATATTCTTTTCATTTGCTAATTTTTTATTTTCTTACTTTTTTTTATCTTTTTCCATTTTTTGGTATTTTTTTTATTTTTTTTCTTTTATATTACTATTTTTTATTTGTTTTTTATTCGTATTTTTATTTTTTGAATCTTTTTTATTTTTTCATTTTCATTTTTTTTGTTCTATGTTCTAATTTTTCAATAACTTTTTCCCTTTGAAATTTTCTTTCTTTTGCTTTTTTTTTTTTTCATATGCTTTCAGTTTTACTTGTTTTAATTTTTTTCGTTGTTTTAAAATTTTTTACATTTCTTTTTTCTTTTTTTATTCCAAATCTTTTGTCTTTTCATTTTTATTCTTTTCTTATTTTTTTCACAAATTTCCTTTCATTTCTTATTTGCATTTTTAAATTATCAGACTTTTTTTGCGCACTTTCTTTTTGTTTTTATTTATATTTTTTATTAACTTTTATTTTATTTTTTTATCTTTGATTTTTTATATCTTTTTCCTATATTTGTTATATTTTTGTTGTTTTTCTTTGTATATTCTGAACTAAAAGTTTTTTTCTATTTTGTATTTGAAATTTTTATTCATTTTGTCTTTTGTATTTTTTTATTCGCTAATTTTTTAATATCTTACTTTTTTATTTTTTGCTTTTTTGGTATTTTATTTAATTTTTTCTTCCATATTAATATTTTATCTTAATTTATTTTTCCATTTATTTTTATTTATATTTTAAAAATTTTTATAAAGTTCAAAATTTTTTATTTTTATTTTTTGAATCTTTTTTATTTTATTATTTTTCTTGCTATTTTTGTCCTACTTTGTAATTTTTTAATAACTTTTTCCCTTCAAAATTTTCCTTCTTTTTACTTTTTTTTCATATGCTTTCATTTTTACTTGTTTTAATTTTTTCGTTATTTTAAAAATTTTTATTTTTCTGTTTTTTTTTTTCCAAATCTTTTGTCTTTTCATTTTTATTCTTTTTTCTTTTCTCACAAATTTCCTTTCATTTCTTATTTGCGTTTTTAAATTCTCATACTTTTTTTATTTTGCATTAAATTTTCTCTTTTTTAATTTTTTGTCGCACTTTTTATATTGTTTTATTATTAGGTCTTATATGTTTTTCAATTTTTTGTTCCTTTTTAAACTAGTTTTTTTTCATTTTGTCATTCCATTTCATTTTTGAAATTTTTCTTCAATTTTTGTCCTTTTTTATTTTCTTACTTTTTATAATTTCTTGTTTTTTTTTCTTTTTTTTGTGCTTTATTTATCTTTTTTCTTTTGCTTTAATTTTCTTTCTTTCTTTTTTTATAGTTTCATAAATTTTTATTAAGTTTTGACATTTTTTATTTTTCTATCTTTTTTTCTTTTCTTTTTTTATTTTATCATTCTCGGTTATTTTTTATTGCATTTTTATAATTTTTCATTAACTTTTTCTCCTTTCAAAATTTTCTTCTTTTTTTTATGTGCTTTCGTTTCTTTTTTCTTCACTTTTTTCTTTGTTTTAAAATTTTCTATAAATTTTTTTCTTTTTGTTTTGTTTCATATTTTTGCCTCTTCATTTTTTATTTTTTTTCTCAAATTTTATTTTATATATTTTGTGTTTTCATTTTTTATTTTTTTCTTGCTTTTTCTTAAATCTTTTTGTTTGCACTTTTTTTTTTTTATTTCTTCTTTATAATTTTAAAACCTCAAACTTCTTTTTTTGTGCACATTCTTTTATTTTTATTTATATTTTTTATTAACTTTTATTTTATTTTTCATCTTTCGTATTTTATATCTTTTTCCTTTATTTGTTGTATATATTTTTATAATTTTTCATTAATCCTTTTTTTCTTTTTCTTTTAACTTATTTGTTGATTTACTTTCATTTTTTTCTTGCTTTTTATATATTTTGTTTTTTTTATTTTTTTTCTTGCTTTTTCTTATATCTTTTTTTTCACACTTTCTTTTTATTTCTTCTTTACAATTTTAAAACCTCAAACTTCTTTTTTTGTGCACTTCCTTTTGTTTTTGTTTTATTTTTTTCTTTAAACTAAAAGTTTTTTCTATTTTATATGTCAAATTCTTATTCATTTTGTCTTTTTATATTCTTTTCATTTGCTAATTTTTTATTTTCTTACTTTTTTTTATCTTTTTCCATTTTTTGGTATTTTTTTTATTTTTTTTCTTTTATATTACTATTTTTTATTTGTTTTTTATTCGTATTTTTATTTTTTGAATCTTTTTTATTTTTTCATTTTCATTTTTTTTGTTCTATGTTCTAATTTTTCAATAACTTTTTCCCTTTGAAATTTTCTTTCTTTTGCTTTTTTTTTTTTTCATATGCTTTCAGTTTTACTTGTTTTAATTTTTTTCGTTGTTTTAAAATTTTTTACATTTCTTTTTTCTTTTTTTATTCCAAATCTTTTGTCTTTTCATTTTTATTCTTTTCTTATTTTTTTCACAAATTTCCTTTCATTTCTTATTTGCATTTTTAAATTATCAGACTTTTTTTGCGCACTTTCTTTTTGTTTTTATTTATATTTTTTATTAACTTTTATTTTATTTTTTTATCTTTGATTTTTTATATCTTTTTCCTATATTTGTTATATTTTTGTTGTTTTTCTTTGTATATTCTGAACTAAAAGTTTTTTTCTATTTTGTATTTGAAATTTTTATTCATTTTGTCTTTTGTATTTTTTTATTCGCTAATTTTTTAATATCTTACTTTTTTATTTTTTGCTTTTTTGGTATTTTATTTAATTTTTTCTTCCATATTAATATTTTATCTTAATTTATTTTTCCATTTATTTTTATTTATATTTTAAAAATTTTTATAAAGTTCAAAATTTTTTATTTTTATTTTTTGAATCTTTTTTATTTTATTATTTTTCTTGCTATTTTTGTCCTACTTTGTAATTTTTTAATAACTTTTTCCCTTCAAAATTTTCCTTCTTTTTACTTTTTTTTCATATGCTTTCATTTTTACTTGTTTTAATTTTTTCGTTATTTTAAAAATTTTTATTTTTCTGTTTTTTTTTTTCCAAATCTTTTGTCTTTTCATTTTTATTCTTTTTTCTTTTCTCACAAATTTCCTTTCATTTCTTATTTGCGTTTTTAAATTCTCATACTTTTTTTATTTTGCATTAAATTTTCTCTTTTTTAATTTTTTGTCGCACTTTTTATATTGTTTTATTATTAGGTCTTATATGTTTTTCAATTTTTTGTTCCTTTTTAAACTAGTTTTTTTTCATTTTGTCATTCCATTTCATTTTTGAAATTTTTCTTCAATTTTTGTCCTTTTTTATTTTCTTACTTTTTATAATTTCTTGTTTTTTTTTCTTTTTTTTGTGCTTTATTTATCTTTTTTCTTTTGCTTTAATTTTCTTTCTTTCTTTTTTTATAGTTTCATAAATTTTTATTAAGTTTTGACATTTTTTATTTTTCTATCTTTTTTTCTTTTCTTTTTTTATTTTATCATTCTCGGTTATTTTTTATTGCATTTTTATAATTTTTCATTAACTTTTTCTCCTTTCAAAATTTTCTTCTTTTTTTTATGTGCTTTCGTTTCTTTTTTCTTCACTTTTTTCTTTGTTTTAAAATTTTCTATAAATTTTTTTCTTTTTGTTTTGTTTCATATTTTTGCCTCTTCATTTTTTATTTTTTTTCTCAAATTTTATTTTATATATTTTGTGTTTTCATTTTTTATTTTTTTCTTGCTTTTTCTTAAATCTTTTTGTTTGCACTTTTTTTTTTTTATTTCTTCTTTATAATTTTAAAACCTCAAACTTCTTTTTTTGTGCACATTCTTTTATTTTTATTTATATTTTTTATTAACTTTTATTTTATTTTTCATCTTTCGTATTTTATATCTTTTTCCTTTATTTGTTGTATATATTTTTATAATTTTTCATTAATCCTTTTTTTCTTTTTCTTTTAACTTATTTGTTGATTTACTTTCATTTTTTTCTTGCTTTTTATATATTTTGTTTTTTTTATTTTTTTTCTTGCTTTTTCTTATATCTTTTTTTTCACACTTTCTTTTTATTTCTTCTTTACAATTTTAAAACCTCAAACTTCTTTTTTTGTGCACTTCCTTTTGTTTTTGTTTTATTTTTTTCTTTAAACTAAAAGTTTTTTCTATTTTATATGTCAAATTCTTATTCATTTTGTCTTTTTATATTCTTTTCATTTGCTAATTTTTTATTTTCTTACTTTTTTTTATCTTTTTCCATTTTTTGGTATTTTTTTATTTTTTTTCTTTTATATTACTATTTTTTATTTGTTTTTTATTCGTATTTTTATTTTTTGAATCTTTTTTATTTTTTCATTTTCATTTTTTTTGTTCTATGTTCTAATTTTTCAATAACTTTTTCCCTTTGAAATTTTCTTTCTTTTGCTTTTTTTTTTTCATATGCTTTCAGTTTTACTTGTTTTAATTTTTTTCGTTGTTTTAAAATTTTTTACATTTCTTTTTTCTTTTTTTATTCCAAATCTTTTGTCTTTTCATTTTTATTCTTTTCTTATTTTTTTCACAAATTTCCTTTCATTTCTTATTTGCATTTTTAAATTATCAGACTTTTTTTGCGCACTTTCTTTTTGTTTTTATTTATATTTTTTATTAACTTTTATTTTATTTTTTTATCTTTGATTTTTTATATCTTTTTCCTATATTTGTTATATTTTTGTTGTTTTTCTTTGTATATTCTGAACTAAAAGTTTTTTCTATTTTGTATTTGAAATTTTTATTCATTTTGTCTTTTGTATTTTTTTATTCGCTAATTTTTTAATATCTTACTTTTTTATTTTTTGCTTTTTTGGTATTTTATTTAATTTTTTCTTCCATATTAATATTTTATCTTAATTTATTTTTCCATTTATTTTTATTTATATTTTAAAAATTTTTATAAAGTTCAAAATTTTTTATTTTTATTTTTTGAATCTTTTTTATTTTATTATTTTTCTTGCTATTTTTGTCCTACTTTGTAATTTTTTAATAACTTTTTCCCTTCAAAATTTTCCTTCTTTTTACTTTTTTTTCATATGCTTTCATTTTTACTTGTTTTAATTTTTTCGTTATTTTAAAATTTTTTGTTTTTCTGGTTTTTTTTTTCCAAATCTTTTGTCTTTTCATTTTTATTCTTTTTTTTTTCACAAATTTCCTTTCATTTCTTATTTGCGTTTTTAAATTCTCATACTTTTTTTATTTTGCATTAAATTTTCTCTTTTTTAATTTTTTGTCGCACTTTTTATATTGTTTTATTATTAGGTCTTATATGTTTTTCAATTTTTTTGTTCCTTTTTAAACTAGTTTTTTTTCATTTTGTCATTCCATTTCATTTTTGAAATTTTTCTTCAATTTTTGTCCTTTTTTATTTTCTTACTTTTTATAATTTCTTGTTTTTTTTTTCTTTTTTTTGTGCTTTATTTATCTTTTTTCTTTTGCTTTAATTTTTTTTCTTTCTTTTTTTATAGTTTCATAAATTTTTATTAAGTTTTGAAATTTTTTATTTTTCTATCTTTTTTTCTTTTCTTTTTTTATTTTATCATTCTCGGTTATTTTTTATTGCATTTTTATAATTTTTCATTAACTTTTTCTCCTTTCAAATTTTTCTTCTTTTTTTTGTGTGCTTTCGTTCCTTTTTTCTTCACTTTTTTCTTTGTTTTAAAATTTTCTATAAATTTTTTTCTTTTTGTTTTATTTCATATTTTTGCCTCTTCATTTTTTATTTTTTTTCTCAAATTTTATTTTATATATTTTGTATTTTCATTTTTTATTTTTTTTCTTGCTTTTTCTTAAATCTTTTTGTTTGCACTTTTTTTTTTTATTTCTTCTTTATAATTTTAAAACCTCAAACTTCTTTTTTTGTGCACATTCTTTTATTTTTATTTATATTTTTTATTAACTTTTATTTTATTTTTCATCTTTCGTATTTTATATCTTTTTCCTTTATTTGTTGTATATATTTTTATAATTTTTCATTAATCCTTTTTTTCTTTTTCTTTTAACTTATTTGTTGATTTACTTTCATTTTTTTCTTGCTTTTTATATATTTTGTTTTTTTTATTTTTTTTCTTGCTTTTTCTTATATCTTTTTTTTCACACTTTCTTTTTATTTCTTCTTTACAATTTTAAAACCTCAAACTTCTTTTTTTGTGCACTTCCTTTTGTTTTTATTTTATTTTTTTCTTTAAACTAAAAGTTTTTTCTATTTTATATGTCAAATTCTTATTCATTTTGTCTTTTTATATTCTTTTCATTTGCTAATTTTTTATTTTCTTACTTTTTTATCTTTTTCCATTTTTTGGTATTTTTTGGTATTTTTTTTCTTTTATATTACTATTTTTTATTTGTTTTTTATTCGTATTTTTAAAAAATTTTATAAAATTTAAAATTTTTTATTTTTATTTTTTGAATCTTTTTTATTTTTTCATTTTCATTTTTTTTGTTCTATGTTCTAATTTTTCAATAACTTTTTCCCTTCGAAATTTTCTTTCTTTTGCTTTTTTTTTTCATATGCTTTCAGTTTTACTTGTTTTAATTTTTTTCGTTGTTTTAAAATTTTTTACATTTCTTTTTTCTTTTTTTATTCCAAATCTTTTGTCTTTTCATTTTTATTCTTTTCTTATTTTTTTCACAAATTTCCTTTCATTTCTTATTTGCATTTTTAAATTATCAGACTTTTTTTGCGCACTTTCTTTTTGTTTTTATTTATATTTTTTATTAACTTTTATTTTATTTTTTTATCTTTGATTTTTTATATCTTTTTCCTATATTTGTTATATTTTTGTTGTTTTTCTTTGTATATTCTGAACTAAAAGTTTTTTCTATTTTGTATTTGAAATTTTTATTCATTTTGTCTTTTGTATTTTTTTATTCGCTAATTTTTTAATATCTTACTTTTTTATTTTTTGCTTTTTTGGTATTTTATTTAATTTTTTCTTCCATATTAATATTTTATCTTAATTTATTTTTCCATTTATTTTTATTTATATTTTAAAAATTTTTATAAAGTTCAAAATTTTTTATTTTTATTTTTTGAATCTTTTTTATTTTATTATTTTTCTTGCTATTTTTGTCCTACTTTGTAATTTTTTAATAACTTTTTCCCTTCAAAATTTTCCTTCTTTTTACTTTTTTTTCATATGCTTTCATTTTTACTTGTTTTAATTTTTTCGTTATTTTAAAATTTTTTATTTTTCTGGTTTTTTTTTTCCAAATCTTTTGTCTTTTCATTTTTATTCTTTTTTTTTTCACAAATTTCCTTTCATTTCTTATTTGCGTTTTTAAATTCTCATATTTTTTTATTTTGCATTAAATTTTCTCTTTTTTAATTTTTTGTCGCACTTTTTTATATTGTTTTATTATTAGGTCTTATATGTTTTTCAATTTTTTTGTTCCTTTTTAAACTAGTTTTTTTTCATTTTGTCATTCCATTTCATTTTTGAAATTTTTCTTCAATTTTTGTCCTTTTTTATTTTCTTACTTTTTATAATTTCTTGTTTTTTTTTCTTTTTTTTGTGCTTTATTTATCTTTTTTCTTTTGCTTTAATTTTCTTTCTTTCTTTTTTTATAGTTTCATAAATTTTTATTAAGTTTTGACATTTTTTATTTTTCTATCTTTTTTTCTTTTCTTTTTTTATTTTATCATTCTCGGTTATTTTTTATTGCATTTTTATAATTTTTCATTAACTTTTTCTCCTTTCAAAATTTTCTTCTTTTTTTTATGTGCTTTCGTTTCTTTTTTCTTCACTTTTTTCTTTGTTTTAAAATTTTCTATAAATTTTTTTCTTTTTGTTTTATTTCATATTTTTGCCTCTTCATTTTTTATTTTTTTTCTCAAATTTTATTTTATATATTTTGTGTTTTCATTTTTTATTTTTTTCTTGCTTTTTCTTAAATCTTTTTGTTTGCACTTTTTTTTTTTATTTCTTCTTTATAATTTTAAAACCTCAAACTTCTTTTTTTGTGCACATTCTTTTATTTTTATTTATATTTTTTATTAACTTTTATTTTATTTTTCATCTTTCGTATTTTATATCTTTTTCCTTTATTTGTTGTATATATTTTTATAATTTTTCATTAATCCTTTTTTTCTTTTTCTTTTAACTTATTTGTTGATTTACTTTCATTTTTTTCTTGCTTTTTATATATTTTGTTTTTTTTATTTTTTTTCTTGCTTTTTCTTATATCTTTTTTTTCACACTTTCTTTTTATTTCTTCTTTACAATTTTAAAACCTCAAACTTCTTTTTTTGTGCACTTCCTTTTGTTTTTATTTTATTTTTTTCTTTAAACTAAAAGTTTTTTCTATTTTATATGTCAAATTCTTATTCATTTTGTCTTTTTATATTCTTTTCATTTGCTAATTTTTTATTTTCTTACTTTTTTATCTTTTTCCATTTTTTGGTATTTTTTGGTATTTTTTTTCTTTTATATTACTATTTTTTATTTGTTTTTTATTCGTATTTTTAAAAAATTTTATAAAATTTAAAATTTTTTATTTTTATTTTTTGAATCTTTTTTATTTTTTCATTTTCATTTTTTTTGTTCTATGTTCTAATTTTTCAATAACTTTTTCCCTTCGAAATTTTCTTTCTTTTGCTTTTTTTTTTTCATATGCTTTCAGTTTTACTTGTTTTAATTTTTTTCGTTGTTTTAAAATTTTTTACATTTCTTTTTTCTTTTTTTATTCCAAATCTTTTGTCTTTTCATTTTTATTCTTTTCTTATTTTTTTCACAAATTTCCTTTCATTTCTTATTTGCATTTTTAAATTATCAGACTTTTTTTGCGCACTTTCTTTTTGTTTTTATTTATATTTTTTATTAACTTTTATTTTATTTTTTTATCTTTGATTTTTTATATCTTTTTCCTATATTTGTTATATTTTTGTTGTTTTTCTTTGTATATTCTGAACTAAAAGTTTTTTCTATTTTGTATTTGAAATTTTTATTCATTTTGTCTTTTGTATTTTTTTATTCGCTAATTTTTTAATATCTTACTTTTTTATTTTTTGCTTTTTTGGTATTTTATTTAATTTTTTCTTCCATATTAATATTTTATCTTAATTTATTTTTCCATTTAATTTTATTTATATTTTAAAAATTTTTATAAAGTTCAAAATTTTTTATTTTTATTTTTTGAATCTTTTTTATTTTATTATTTTTCTTGCTATTTTTGTCCTACTTTGTAATTTTTTAATAACTTTTTCCCTTCAAAATTTTCCTTCTTTTTACTTTTTTTTCATATGCTTTCATTTTTACTTGTTTTAATTTTTTCGTTATTTTAAAATTTTTTATTTTTCTGGTTTTTTTTTTCCAAATCTTTTGTCTTTTCATTTTTATTCTTTTTTTTTTTCACAAATTTCCTTTCATTTCTTATTTGCGTTTTTAAATTCTCATACTTTTTTTATTTTGCATTAAATTTTCTCTTTTTTAATTTTTTGTCGCACTTTTTATATTGTTTTATTATTAGGTCTTATATGTTTTTCAATTTTTTTGTTCCTTTTTAAACTAGTTTTTTTTCATTTTGTCATTCCATTTCATTTTTGAAATTTTTCTTCAATTTTTGTCCTTTTTTATTTTCTTACTTTTTATAATTTCTTGTTTTTTTTTTTCTTTTTTTTGTGCTTTATTTATCTTTTTTCTTTTGCTTTAATTTTTTTTCTTTCTTTTTTTATAGTTTCATAAATTTTTATTAAGTTTTGAAATTTTTTATTTTTCTATCTTTTTTTCTTTTCTTTTTTTATTTTATCATTCTCGGTTATTTTTTATTGCATTTTTATAATTTTTCATTAACTTTTTCTCCTTTCAAATTTTTCTTCTTTTTTTTGTGTGCTTTCGTTCCTTTTTTCTTCACTTTTTTCTTTGTTTTAAAATTTTCTATAAATTTTTTTCTTTTTGTTTTATTTCATATTTTTGCCTCTTCATTTTTTATTTTTTTTCTCAAATTTTATTTTATATATTTTGTATTTTCATTTTTTATTTTTTTTCTTGCTTTTTCTTAAATCTTTTTGTTTGCACTTTTTTTTTTTTATTTCTTCTTTATAATTTTAAAACCTCAAACTTCTTTTTTTGTGCACATTCTTTTATTTTTATTTATATTTTTTATTAACTTTTATTTTATTTTTCATCTTTCGTATTTTATATCTTTTTCCTTTATTTGTTGTATATATTTTTATAATTTTTCATTAATCCTTTTTTTCTTTTTCTTTTAACTTATTTGTTGATTTACTTTCATTTTTTTCTTGCTTTTTATATATTTTGTTTTTTTTATTTTTTTTCTTGCTTTTTCTTATATCTTTTTTTTCACACTTTCTTTTTATTTCTTCTTTACAATTTTAAAACCTCAAACTTCTTTTTTTGTGCACTTCCTTTTGTTTTTATTTTATTTTTTTCTTTAAACTAAAAGTTTTTTCTATTTTATATGTCAAATTCTTATTCATTTTGTCTTTTTATATTCTTCTCATTTGCTAATTTTTTATTTTCTTACTTTTTTATCTTTTTCCATTTTTTGGTATTTTTTGGTATTTTTTTTCTTTTATATTACTATTTTTTATTTGTTTTTTATTCGTATTTTTAAAAAATTTTATAAAATTTAAAATTTTTTATTTTTATTTTTTGAATCTTTTTTATTTTTTCATTTTCATTTTTTTTGTTCTATGTTCTAATTTTTCAATAACTTTTTCCCTTCGAAATTTTCTTTCTTTTGCTTTTTTTTTTTCATATGCTTTCAGTTTTACTTGTTTTAATTTTTTTCGTTGTTTTAAAATTTTTTACATTTCTTTTTTCTTTTTTTATTCCAAATCTTTTGTCTTTTCATTTTTATTCTTTTCTTATTTTTTTCACAAATTTCCTTTCATTTCTTATTTGCATTTTTAAATTATCAGACTTTTTTTGTGCACTTTCTTTTTGTTTTTATTTATATTTTTTATTAACTTTTATTTTATTTTTTTATCTTTGATTTTTTATATCTTTTTCCTATATTTGTTATATTTTTGTTGTTTTTCTTTGTATATTCTGAACTAAAAGTTTTTTCTATTTTGTATTTGAAATTTTTATTCATTTTGTCTTTTGTATTTTTTTATTCGCTAATTTTTTAATATCTTACTTTTTTATTTTTTGCTTTTTTGGTATTTTATTTAATTTATTTTTCCATTTATTTTTATTTATATTTTAAAAATTTTTATAAAGTCCAAAATTTTTTATTTTTATTTTTTGAATCTTTTTTATTTTATTATTTTTCTTGCTATTTTTGTCCTACTTTGGAATTTTTTAATAACTTTTTCCCTTCAAAATTTTCCTTCTTTTTACTTTTTTTTCATATGCTTTCATTTTTACTTGTTTTAATTTTTTCGTTATTTTAAAATTTTTTATTTTTCTGGTTTTTTTTTTCCAAATCTTTTGTCTTTTCATTTTTATTCTTTTTTTTTTCACAAATTTCCTTTCATTTCTTATTTGCGTTTTTAAATTCTCATATTTTTTTATTTTGCATTAAATTTTCTCTTTTTTAATTTTTTGTCGCACTTTTTATATTGTTTTATTATTAGGTCTTATATGTTTTTCAATTTTTTTGTTCCTTTTTAAACTAGTTTTTTTTCATTTTGTCATTCCATTTCATTTTTGAAATTTTTCTTCAATTTTTGTCCTTTTTTATTTTCTTACTTTTTATAATTTCTTGTTTTTTTTTTTCTTTTTTTTGTGCTTTATTTATCTTTTTTCTTTTGCTTTAATTTTTTTTCTTTCTTTTTTTATAGTTTCATAAATTTTTATTAAGTTTTGAAATTTTTTATTTTTCTATCTTTTTTTCTTTTCTTTTTTTATTTTATCATTCTCGGTTATTTTTTATTGCATTTTTATAATTTTTCATTAACTTTTTCTCCTTTCAAATTTTTCTTCTTTTTTTTGTGTGCTTTCGTTCCTTTTTTCTTCACTTTTTTCTTTGTTTTAAAATTTTCTATAAATTTTTTTTCTTTTTGTTTTATTTCATATTTTTGCCTCTTCATTTTTTATTTTTTTTCTCAAATTTTATTTTATATATTTTGTATTTTCATTTTTTATTTTTTTTCTTGCTTTTTCTTAAATCTTTTTGTTTGCACTTTTTTTTTTTATTTCTTCTTTATAATTTTAAAACCTCAAACTTCTTTTTTTGTGCACATTCTTTTATTTTTATTTATATTTTTTATTAACTTTTATTTTATTTTTCATCTTTCGTATTTTATATCTTTTTCCTTTATTTGTTGTATATATTTTTATAATTTTTCATTAATCCTTTTTTTCTTTTTCTTTTAACTTATTTGTTGATTTACTTTCATTTTTTTCTTGCTTTTTATATATTTTGTTTTTTTTATTTTTTTTCTTGCTTTTTCTTATATCTTTTTTTTCACACTTTCTTTTTATTTCTTCTTTACAATTTTAAAACCTCAAACTTCTTTTTTTGTGCACTTCCTTTTGTTTTTATTTTATTTTTTTCTTTAAACTAAAAGTTTTTTCTATTTTATATGTCAAATTCTTATTCATTTTGTCTTTTTATATTCTTTTCATTTGCTAATTTTTTATTTTCTTACTTTTTTATCTTTTTCCATTTTTTGGTATTTTTTGGTATTTTTTTTCTTTTATATTACTATTTTTTATTTGTTTTTTATTCGTATTTTTAAAAAATTTTATAAAATTTAAAATTTTTTATTTTTATTTTTTGAATCTTTTTTATTTTTTCATTTTCATTTTTTTTGTTCTATGTTCTAATTTTTCAATAACTTTTTCCCTTCGAAATTTTCTTTCTTTTGCTTTTTTTTTTTCATATGCTTTCAGTTTTACTTGTTTTAATTTTTTACATTTCTTTTTTCTTTTTTTATTCCAAATCTTTTGTCTTTTCATTTTTATTCTTTTCTTATTTTTTTCACAAATTTCCTTTCATTTCTTATTTGCATTTTTAAATTATCAGACTTTTTTTGTGCACTTTCTTTTTGTTTTTATTTATATTTTTTATTAACTTTTATTTTATTTTTTTATCTTTGATTTTTTATATCTTTTTCCTATATTTGTTATATTTTTGTTGTTTTTCTTTGTATATTCTGAACTAAAAGTTTTTTCTATTTTGTATTTGAAATTTTTATTCATTTTGTCTTTTGTATTTTTTTATTCGCTAATTTTTAAAATCTTACTTTTTTATTTTTTGCTTTTTTGGTATTTTATTTAATTTATTTTTCCATTTATTTTTATTTATATTTTAAAAATTTTTATAAAGTCCAAAATTTTTTATTTTTATTTTTTGAATCTTTTTTATTTTATTATTTTTCTTGCTATTTTTGTCCTACTTTGTAATTTTTTAATAACTTTTTCCCTTCAAAATTTTCCTTCTTTTTACTTTTTTTTCATATGCTTTCATTTTTACTTGTTTTAATTTTTTCGTTATTTTAAAATTTTTTATTTTTCCGTTTTTTTTTTTCCAAATCTTTTGTCTTTTCATTTTTATTCTTTTTTTTTTCACAAATTTCCTTTCATTTCTTATTTGCGTTTTTAAATTCTCATACTTTTTTTATTTTGCATTAAATTTTCTCTTTTTTAATTTTTTGTCGCACTTTTTATATTGTTTTATTATTAGGTCTTATATGTTTTTCAATTTTTTTGTTCCTTTTTAAACTAGTTTTTTTTCATTTTCTCATTCCATTTCATTTTTGAAATTTTTCTTCAATTTTTGTCCTTTTTTATTTTCTTACTTTTTATAATTTCTTGTTTTTTTTTTTCTTTTTTTTGTGCTTTATTTATCTTTTTTCTTTTGCTTTAATTTTTTTTCTTTCTTTTTTTATAGTTTCATAAATTTTTATGAAGTTTTGAAATTTTTTATTTTTCTATCTTTTTTTCTTTTCTTTTTTTATTTTATCATTCTCGGTTATTTTTTATTGCATTTTTATAATTTTTCATTAACTTTTTCTCCTTTCAAATTTTTCTTCTTTTTTTTGTGTGCTTTCGTTCCTTTTTTCTTCACTTTTTTCTTTGTTTTAAAATTTTCTATAAATTTTTTTCTTTTTGTTTTATTTCATATTTTTGCCTCTTCATTTTTTATTTTTTTTCTCAAATTTTATTTTATATATTTTGTATTTTCATTTTTTATTTTTTTTCTTGCTTTTTCTTAAATCTTTTTGTTTGCACTTTTTTTTTTTTATTTCTTCTTTATAATTTTAAAACCTCAAACTTCTTTTTTTGTGCACATTCTTTTATTTTTATTTATATTTTTTATTAACTTTTATTTTATTTTTCATCTTTCGTATTTTATATCTTTTTCCTTTATTTGTTGTATATATTTTTATAATTTTTCATTAATCCTTTTTTTCTTTTTCTTTTAACTTATTTGTTGATTTACTTTCATTTTTTTCTTGCTTTTTATATATTTTGTTTTTTTTATTTTTTTTCTTGCTTTTTCTTATATCTTTTTTTTCACACTTTCTTTTTATTTCTTCTTTACAATTTTAAAACCTCAAACTTCTTTTTTTGTGCACTTCCTTTTGTTTTTATTTTATTTTTTTCTTTAAACTAAAAGTTTTTTCTATTTTATATGTCAAATTCTTATTCATTTTGTCTTTTTATATTCTTCTCATTTGCTAATTTTTTATTTTCTTACTTTTTTATCTTTTTCCATTTTTTGGTATTTTTTGGTATTTTTTTTCTTTTATATTACTATTTTTTATTTGTTTTTTATTCGTATTTTTAAAAAATTTTATAAAATTTAAAATTTTTTATTTTTATTTTTTGAATCTTTTTTATTTTTTCATTTTCATTTTTTTTGTTCTATGTTCTAATTTTTCAATAACTTTTTCCCTTCGAAATTTTCTTTCTTTTGCTTTTTTTTTTTCATATGCTTTCAGTTTTACTTGTTTTAATTTTTTTCGTTGTTTTAAAATTTTTTACATTTCTTTTTTCTTTTTTTATTCCAAATCTTTTGTCTTTTCATTTTTATTCTTTTCTTATTTTTTTCACAAATTTCCTTTCATTTCTTATTTGCATTTTTAAATTATCAGACTTTTTTTGTGCACTTTCTTTTTGTTTTTATTTATATTTTTTATTAACTTTTATTTTATTTTTTTATCTTTGATTTTTTATATCTTTTTCCTATATTTGTTATATTTTTGTTGTTTTTCTTTGTATATTCTGAACTAAAAGTTTTTTCTATTTTGTATTTGAAATTTTTATTCATTTTGTCTTTTGTATTTTTTTATTCGCTAATTTTTTAATATCTTACTTTTTTATTTTTTGCTTTTTTGGTATTTTATTTAATTTATTTTTCCATTTATTTTTATTTATATTTTAAAAATTTTTATAAAGTCCAAAATTTTTTATTTTTATTTTTTGAATCTTTTTTATTTTATTATTTTTCTTGCTATTTTTGTCCTACTTTGGAATTTTTTAATAACTTTTTCCCTTCAAAATTTTCCTTCTTTTTACTTTTTTTTCATATGCTTTCATTTTTACTTGTTTTAATTTTTTCGTTATTTTAAAATTTTTTATTTTTCTGGTTTTTTTTTTCCAAATCTTTTGTCTTTTCATTTTTATTCTTTTTTTTTTCACAAATTTCCTTTCATTTCTTATTTGCGTTTTTAAATTCTCATATTTTTTTATTTTGCATTAAATTTTCTCTTTTTTAATTTTTTGTCGCACTTTTTATATTGTTTTATTATTAGGTCTTATATGTTTTTCAATTTTTTTGTTCCTTTTTAAACTAGTTTTTTTTCATTTTGTCATTCCATTTCATTTTTGAAATTTTTCTTCAATTTTTGTCCTTTTTTATTTTCTTACTTTTTATAATTTCTTGTTTTTTTTTTTCTTTTTTTTGTGCTTTATTTATCTTTTTTCTTTTGCTTTAATTTTTTTTCTTTCTTTTTTTATAGTTTCATAAATTTTTATTAAGTTTTGAAATTTTTTATTTTTCTATCTTTTTTTCTTTTCTTTTTTTATTTTATCATTCTCGGTTATTTTTTATTGCATTTTTATAATTTTTCATTAACTTTTTCTCCTTTCAAATTTTTCTTCTTTTTTTTGTGTGCTTTCGTTCCTTTTTTCTTCACTTTTTTCTTTGTTTTAAAATTTTCTATAAATTTTTTTTCTTTTTGTTTTATTTCATATTTTTGCCTCTTCATTTTTTATTTTTTTTCTCAAATTTTATTTTATATATTTTGTATTTTCATTTTTTATTTTTTTTCTTGCTTTTTCTTAAATCTTTTTGTTTGCACTTTTTTTTTTTATTTCTTCTTTATAATTTTAAAACCTCAAACTTCTTTTTTTGTGCACATTCTTTTATTTTTATTTATATTTTTTATTAACTTTTATTTTATTTTTCATCTTTCGTATTTTATATCTTTTTCCTTTATTTGTTGTATATATTTTTATAATTTTTCATTAATCCTTTTTTTCTTTTTCTTTTAACTTATTTGTTGATTTACTTTCATTTTTTTCTTGCTTTTTATATATTTTGTTTTTTTTATTTTTTTTCTTGCTTTTTCTTATATCTTTTTTTTCACACTTTCTTTTTATTTCTTCTTTACAATTTTAAAACCTCAAACTTCTTTTTTTGTGCACTTCCTTTTGTTTTTATTTTATTTTTTTCTTTAAACTAAAAGTTTTTTCTATTTTATATGTCAAATTCTTATTCATTTTGTCTTTTTATATTCTTTTCATTTGCTAATTTTTTATTTTCTTACTTTTTTATCTTTTTCCATTTTTTGGTATTTTTTGGTATTTTTTTTCTTTTATATTACTATTTTTTATTTGTTTTTTATTCGTATTTTTAAAAAATTTTATAAAATTTAAAATTTTTTATTTTTATTTTTTGAATCTTTTTTATTTTTTCATTTTCATTTTTTTTGTTCTATGTTCTAATTTTTCAATAACTTTTTCCCTTCGAAATTTTCTTTCTTTTGCTTTTTTTTTTTCATATGCTTTCAGTTTTACTTGTTTTAATTTTTTACATTTCTTTTTTCTTTTTTTATTCCAAATCTTTTGTCTTTTCATTTTTATTCTTTTCTTATTTTTTTCACAAATTTCCTTTCATTTCTTATTTGCATTTTTAAATTATCAGACTTTTTTTGTGCACTTTCTTTTTGTTTTTATTTATATTTTTTATTAACTTTTATTTTATTTTTTTATCTTTGATTTTTTATATCTTTTTCCTATATTTGTTATATTTTTGTTGTTTTTCTTTGTATATTCTGAACTAAAAGTTTTTTCTATTTTGTATTTGAAATTTTTATTCATTTTGTCTTTTGTATTTTTTTATTCGCTAATTTTTAAAATCTTACTTTTTTATTTTTTGCTTTTTTGGTATTTTATTTAATTTATTTTTCCATTTATTTTTATTTATATTTTAAAAATTTTTATAAAGTCCAAAATTTTTTATTTTTATTTTTTGAATCTTTTTTATTTTATTATTTTTCTTGCTATTTTTGTCCTACTTTGTAATTTTTTAATAACTTTTTCCCTTCAAAATTTTCCTTCTTTTTACTTTTTTTTCATATGCTTTCATTTTTACTTGTTTTAATTTTTTCGTTATTTTAAAATTTTTTATTTTTCCGTTTTTTTTTTTCCAAATCTTTTGTCTTTTCATTTTTATTCTTTTTTTTTTCACAAATTTCCTTTCATTTCTTATTTGCGTTTTTAAATTCTCATACTTTTTTTATTTTGCATTAAATTTTCTCTTTTTTAATTTTTTGTCGCACTTTTTATATTGTTTTATTATTAGGTCTTATATGTTTTTCAATTTTTTTGTTCCTTTTTAAACTAGTTTTTTTTCATTTTCTCATTCCATTTCATTTTTGAAATTTTTCTTCAATTTTTGTCCTTTTTTATTTTCTTACTTTTTATAATTTCTTGTTTTTTTTTTCTTTTTTTTGTGCTTTATTTATCTTTTTTCTTTTGCTTTAATTTTTTTTCTTTCTTTTTTTATAGTTTCATAAATTTTTATCAAGTTTTGAAATTTTTTATTTTTCTATCTTTTTTTCTTTTCTTTTTTTATTTTATCATTCTCGGTTATTTTTTATTGCATTTTTATAATTTTTCATTAACTTTTTCTCCTTTCAAATTTTTCTTCTTTTTTTTGTGTGCTTTCGTTCCTTTTTTCTTCACTTTTTTCTTTGTTTTAAAATTTTCTATAAATTTTTTTCTTTTTGTTTTATTTCATATTTTTGCCTCTTCATTTTTTATTTTTTTTCTCAAATTTTATTTTATATATTTTGTATTTTCATTTTTTATTTTTTTTCTTGCTTTTTCTTAAATCTTTTTGTTTGCACTTTTTTTTTTTATTTCTTCTTTATAATTTTAAAACCTCAAACTTCTTTTTTTGTGCACATTCTTTTATTTTTATTTATATTTTTTATTAACTTTTATTTTATTTTTCATCTTTCGTATTTTATATCTTTTTCCTTTATTTGTTGTATATATTTTTATAATTTTTCATTAATCCTTTTTTTCTTTTTCTTTTAACTTATTTGTTGATTTACTTTCATTTTTTTCTTGCTTTTTATATATTTTGTTTTTTTTATTTTTTTTCTTGCTTTTTCTTATATCTTTTTTTTCACACTTTCTTTTTATTTCTTCTTTACAATTTTAAAACCTCAAACTTCTTTTTTTGTGCACTTCCTTTTGTTTTTATTTTATTTTTTTCTTTAAACTAAAAGTTTTTTCTATTTTATATGTCAAATTCTTATTCATTTTGTCTTTTTATATTCTTCTCATTTGCTAATTTTTTATTTTCTTACTTTTTTATCTTTTTCCATTTTTTGGTATTTTTTGGTATTTTTTTTCTTTTATATTACTATTTTTTATTTGTTTTTTATTCGTATTTTTAAAAAATTTTATAAAATTTAAAATTTTTTATTTTTATTTTTTGAATCTTTTTTATTTTTTCATTTTCATTTTTTTTGTTCTATGTTCTAATTTTTCAATAACTTTTTCCCTTCGAAATTTTCTTTCTTTTGCTTTTTTTTTTTCATATGCTTTCAGTTTTACTTGTTTTAATTTTTTTCGTTGTTTTAAAATTTTTTACATTTCTTTTTTCTTTTTTTATTCCAAATCTTTTGTCTTTTCATTTTTATTCTTTTCTTATTTTTTTCACAAATTTCCTTTCATTTCTTATTTGCATTTTTAAATTATCAGACTTTTTTTGCGCACTTTCTTTTTGTTTTTATTTATATTTTTTATTAACTTTTATTTTATTTTTTTATCTTTGATTTTTTATATCTTTTTCCTATATTTGTTATATTTTTGTTGTTTTTCTTTGTATATTCTGAACTAAAAGTTTTTTCTATTTTGTATTTGAAATTTTTATTCATTTTGTCTTTTGTATTTTTTTATTCGCTAATTTTTTAATATCTTACTTTTTTATTTTTTGCTTTTTTGGTATTTTATTTAATTTTTTCTTCCATATTAATATTTTATCTTAATTTATTTTTCCATTTATTTTTATTTATATTTTAAAAATTTTTATAAAGTCCAAAATTTTTTATTTTTATTTTTTGAATCTTTTTTATTTTATTATTTTTCTTGCTATTTTTGTCCTACTTTGTAATTTTTTAATAACTTTTTCCCTTCAAAATTTTCCTTCTTTTTACTTTTTTTTCATATGCTTTCATTTTTACTTGTTTTAATTTTTTCGTTATTTTAAAATTTTTTATTTTTCCGTTTTTTTTTTTCCAAATCTTTTGTCTTTTCATTTTTATTCTTTTTTTTTTTCACAAATTTCCTTTCATTTCTTATTTGCGTTTTTAAATTCTCATACTTTTTTTATTTTGCATTAAATTTTCTCTTTTTTAATTTTTTGTCGCACTTTTTATATTGTTTTATTATTAGGTCTTATATGTTTTTCAATTTTTTTGTTCCTTTTTAAACTAGTTTTTTTTCATTTTCTCATTCCATTTCATTTTTGAAATTTTTCTTCAATTTTTGTCCTTTTTTATTTTCTTACTTTTTATAATTTCTTGTTTTTTTTTTCTTTTTTTTGTGCTTTATTTATCTTTTTTCTTTTGCTTTAATTTTTTTTCTTTCTTTTTTTATAGTTTCATAAATTTTTATCAAGTTTTGAAATTTTTTATTTTTCTATCTTTTTTTCTTTTCTTTTTTTATTTTATCATTCTCGGTTATTTTTTATTGCATTTTTATAATTTTTCATTAACTTTTTCTCCTTTCAAATTTTTCTTCTTTTTTTTGTGTGCTTTCGTTCCTTTTTTCTTCACTTTTTTCTTTGTTTTAAAATTTTCTATAAATTTTTTTCTTTTTGTTTTATTTCATATTTTTGCCTCTTCATTTTTTATTTTTTTTCTCAAATTTTATTTTATATATTTTGTATTTTCATTTTTTATTTTTTTCTTGCTTTTTCTTAAATCTTTTTGTTTGCACTTTTTTTTTTATTTCTTCTTTATAATTTTAAAACCTCAAACTTCTTTTTTTGTGCACATTCTTTTATTTTTATTTATATTTTTTATTAACTTTTATTTTATTTTTCATCTTTCGTATTTTATATCTTTTTCCTTTATTTGTTGTATATATTTTTATAATTTTTCATTAATCCTTTTTTTCTTTTTCTTTTAACTTATTTGTTGATTTACTTTCATTTTTTTCTTGCTTTTTATATATTTTGTTTTTTTTATTTTTTTTCTTGCTTTTTCTTATATCTTTTTTTTCACACTTTCTTTTTATTTCTTCTTTACAATTTTAAAACCTCAAACTTCTTTTTTTGTGCACTTCCTTTTGTTTTTATTTTATTTTTTTCTTTAAACTAAAAGTTTTTTCTATTTTATATGTCAAATTCTTATTCATTTTGTCTTTTTATATTCTTTTCATTTGCTAATTTTTTATTTTCTTACTTTTTTATCTTTTTCCATTTTTTGGTATTTTTTGGTATTTTTTTTCTTTTATATTACTATTTTTTATTTGTTTTTTATTCGTATTTTTAAAAAATTTTATAAAATTTAAAATTTTTTATTTTTATTTTTTGAATCTTTTTTATTTTTTCATTTTCATTTTTTTTGTTCTATGTTCTAATTTTTCAATAACTTTTTCCCTTTGAAATTTTCTTTCTTTTGCTTTTTTTTTTTCATATGCTTTCAGTTTTACTTGTTTTAATTTTTTTCGTTGTTTTATAATTTTTTACATTTCTTTTTTCTTTTTTTATTCCAAATCTTTTGTCTTTTCATTTTTATTCTTTTCTTATTTTTTTCACAAATTTCCTTTCATTTCTTATTTGCATTTTTAAATTATCAGACTTTTTTTGCGCACTTTCTTTTTGTTTTTATTTATATTTTTTATTAACTTTTATTTTATTTTTTTATCTTTGATTTTTTATATCTTTTTCCTATATTTGTTATATTTTTGTTGTTTTTCTTTGTATATTCTGAACTAAAAGTTTTTTCTATTTTGTATTTGAAATTTTTATTCATTTTGTCTTTTGTATTTTTTTATTCGCTAATTTTTTAATATCTTACTTTTTTATTTTTTGCTTTTTTGGTATTTTATTTAATTTTTTCTTCCATATTAATATTTTATCTTAATTTATTTTTCCATTTATTTTTATTTATATTTTAAATATTTTTATAAAGTCCAAAATTTTTTATTTTTATTTTTTGAATCTTTTTTATTTTATTATTTTTCTTGCTATTTTTGTCCTACTTTGTAATTTTTTAATAACTTTTTCCCTTCAAAATTTTCCTTCTTTTTACTTTTTTTTCATATGCTTTCATTTTTACTTGTTTTAATTTTTTCGTTATTTTAAAATTTTTTATTTTTCCGTTTTTTTTTTTCCAAATCTTTTGTCTTTTCATTTTTATTCTTTTTTTTTTTCACAAATTTCCTTTCATTTCTTATTTGCGTTTTTAAATTCTCATACTTTTTTTATTTTGCATTAAATTTTCTCTTTTTTAATTTTTTGTCGCACTTTTTATATTGTTTTATTATTAGGTCTTATATGTTTTTCAATTTTTTTGTTCCTTTTTACACTAGTTTTTTTTCATTTTCTCATTCCATTTCATTTTTGAAATTTTTCTTCAATTTTTGTCCTTTTTTATTTTCTTACTTTTTATAATTTCTTGTTTTTTTTTTCTTTTTTTTGTGCTTTATTTATCTTTTTTCTTTTGCTTTAATTTTTTTTCTTTCTTTTTTTATAGTTTCATAAATTTTTATCAAGTTTTGAAATTTTTTATTTTTCTATCTTTTTTTCTTTTCTTTTTTTATTTTATCATTCTCGGTTATTTTTTATTGCATTTTTATAATTTTTCATTAACTTTTTCTCCTTTCAAATTTTTCTTCTTTTTTTTGTGTGCTTTCGTTCCTTTTTTCTTCACTTTTTTCTTTGTTTTAAAATTTTCTATAAATTTTTTTCTTTTTGTTTTATTTCATATTTTTGCCTCGTCATTTTTTATTTTTTTTCTCAAATTTTATTTTATATATTTTGTATTTTCATTTTTTATTTTTTTCTTGCTTTTTCTTAAATCTTTTTGTTTGCACTTTTTTTTTTTATTTCTTCTTTATAATTTTAAAACCTCAAACTTCTTTTTTTGTGCACATTCTTTTATTTTTATTTATATTTTTTATTAACTTTTATTTTATTTTTCATCCTTCGTATTTTATATCTTTTTCCTTTATTTGTCGTATATATTTTTATAATTTTTCATTAATCCTTTTTTTCTTTTTCTTTTAACTTATTTGTTGATTTACTTTCATTTTTTTCTTGCTTTTTATATATTTTGTTTTTTTTATTTTTTTTCTTGCTTTTTCTTATATCTTTTTTTTCACACTTTCTTTTTATTTCTTCTTTACAATTTTAAAACCTCAAACTTCTTTTTTTGTGCACTTCCTTTTGTTTTTATTTTATTTTTTTCTTTAAACTAAAAGTTTTTTCTATTTTATATGTCAAATTCTTATTCATTTTGTCTTTTTATATTCTTTTCATTTGCTAATTTTTTATTTTCTTACTTTTTTATCTTTTTCCATTTTTTGGTATTTTTTGGTATTTTTTTTCTTTTATATTACTATTTTTTATTTGTTTTTTATTCGTATTTTTAAAAAATTTTATAAAATTTAAAATTTTTTATTTTTATTTTTTGAATCTTTTTTATTTTTTCATTTTCATTTTTTTTGTTCTATGTTCTAATTTTTCAATAACTTTTTCCCTTTGAAATTTTCTTTCTTTTGCTTTTTTTTTTTCATATGCTTTCAGTTTTACTTGTTTTAATTTTTTTCGTTGTTTTATAATTTTTTACATTTCTTTTTTCTTTTTTTATTCCAAATCTTTTGTCTTTTCATTTTTATTCTTTTCTTATTTTTTTCACAAATTTCCTTTCATTTCTTATTTGCATTTTTAAATTATCAGACTTTTTTTGCGCACTTTCTTTTTGTTTTTATTTATATTTTTTATTAACTTTTATTTTATTTTTTTATCTTTGATTTTTTATATCTTTTTCCTATATTTGTTATATTTTTGTTGTTTTTCTTTGTATATTCTGAACTAAAAGTTTTTTCTATTTTGTATTTGAAATTTTTATTCATTTTGTCTTTTGTATTTTTTTATTCGCTAATTTTTTAATATCTTACTTTTTTATTTTTTGCTTTTTTGGTATTTTATTTAATTTTTTCTTCCATATTAATATTTTATCTTAATTTATTTTTCCATTTATTTTTATAAAGTCCAAAATTTTTTATTTTTATTTTTTGAATCTTTTTTATTTTATTATTTTTCTTGCTATTTTTGTCCTACTTTGTAATTTTTTAATAACTTTTTCCCTTCAAAATTTTCCTTCTTTTTACTTTTTTTTCATATGCTTTCATTTTTACTTGTTTTAATTTTTTCGTTATTTTAAAATTTTTTATTTTTCTGTTTTTTTTTTTCCAAATCTTTTGTCTTTTCATTTTTATTCTTTTTTTTTTTCACAAATTTCCTTTCATTTCTTATTTGCGTTTTTAAATTCTCATACTTTTTTTATTTTGCATTAAATTTTCTCTTTTTTAATTTTTTGTCGCACTTTTTATATTGTTTTATTATTAGGTCTTATATGTTTTTCAATTTTTTTGTTCCTTTTTAAACTAGTTTTTTTTCATTTTCTCATTCCATTTCATTTTTGAAATTTTTCTTCAATTTTTGTCCTTTTTTATTTTCTTACTTTTTATAATTTCTTGTTTTTTTTTTCTTTTTTTTGTGCTTTATTTATCTTTTTTCTTTTGCTTTAATTTTTTTTCTTTCTTTTTTTATAGTTTCATAAATTTTTATCAAGTTTTGAAATTTTTTATTTTTCTATCTTTTTTTCTTTTCTTTTTTTATTTTATCATTCTCGGTTATTTTTTATTGCATTTTTATAATTTTTCATTAACTTTTTCTCCTTTCAAATTTTTCTTCTTTTTTTTGTGTGCTTTCGTTCCTTTTTTCTTCACTTTTTTCTTTGTTTTAAAATTTTCTATAAATTTTTTTCTTTTTGTTTTATTTCATATTTTTGCCTCGTCATTTTTTATTTTTTTTCTCAAATTTTATTTTATATATTTTGTATTTTCATTTTTTATTTTTTTCTTGCTTTTTCTTAAATCTTTTTGTTTGCACTTTTTTTTTTTATTTCTTCTTTATAATTTTAAAACCTCAAACTTCTTTTTTTGTGCACATTCTTTTATTTTTATTTATATTTTTTATTAACTTTTATTTTATTTTTCATCTTTCGTATTTTATATCTTTTTCCTTTATTTGTCGTATATATTTTTATAATTTTTCATTAATCCTTTTTTTCTTTTTCTTTTAACTTATTTGTTGATTTACTTTCATTTTTTTCTTGCTTTTTATATATTTTGTTTTTTTTATTTTTTTTCTTGCTTTTTCTTATATCTTTTTTTTCACACTTTCTTTTTATTTCTTCTTTACAATTTTAAAACCTCAAACTTCTTTTTTTGTGCACTTCCTTTTGTTTTTATTTTATTTTTTTCTTTAAACTAAAAGTTTTTTCTATTTTATATGTCAAATTCTTATTCATTTTGTCTTTTTATATTCTTTTCATTTGCTAATTTTTTATTTTCTTACTTTTTTATCTTTTTCCATTTTTTGGTATTTTTTGGTATTTTTTTTCTTTTATATTACTATTTTTTATTTGTTTTTTATTCGTATTTTTAAAAAATTTTATAAAATTTAAAATTTTTTATTTTTATTTTTTGAATCTTTTTTATTTTTTCATTTTCATTTTTTTTGTTCTATGTTCTAATTTTTCAATAACTTTTTCCCTTTGAAATTTTCTTTCTTTTGCTTTTTTTTTTTCATATGCTTTCAGTTTTACTTGTTTTAATTTTTTTCGTTGTTTTATAATTTTTTACATTTCTTTTTTCTTTTTTTATTCCAAATCTTTTGTCTTTTCATTTTTATTCTTTTCTTATTTTTTTCACAAATTTCCTTTCATTTCTTATTTGCATTTTTAAATTATCAGACTTTTTTTGCGCACTTTCTTTTTGTTTTTATTTATATTTTTTATTAACTTTTATTTTATTTTTTTATCTTTGATTTTTTATATCTTTTTCCTATATTTGTTATATTTT
Organism: Durio zibethinus; assembly: GCF_047325235.1. NCBI lineage: Eukaryota > Viridiplantae > Streptophyta > Magnoliopsida > Malvales > Malvaceae > Durio > Durio zibethinus. The sequence continues at coordinate 296,224 of NW_028322712.1, forward strand.
TGTTGTTTTTCTTTGTATATTCTGAACTAAAAGTTTTTTCTATTTTGTATTTGAAATTTTTATTCATTTTGTCTTTTGTATTTTTTTATTCGCTAATTTTTTAATATCTTACTTTTTTATTTTTTGCTTTTTTGGTATTTTATTTAATTTTTTCTTCCATATTAATATTTTATCTTAATTTATTTTTCCATTTATTTTTATAAAGTCCAAAATTTTTTATTTTTATTTTTTGAATCTTTTTTATTTTATTATTTTTCTTGCTATTTTTGTCCTACTTTGTAATTTTTTAATAACTTTTTCCCTTCAAAATTTTCCTTCTTTTTACTTTTTTTTCATATGCTTTCATTTTTACTTGTTTTAATTTTTTCGTTATTTTAAAATTTTTTATTTTTCTGTTTTTTTTTTTCCAAATCTTTTGTCTTTTCATTTTTATTCTTTTTTTTTTCACAAATTTCCTTTCATTTCTTATTTGCGTTTTTAAATTCTCATACTTTTTTTATTTTGCATTAAATTTTCTCTTTTTTAATTTTTTGTCGCACTTTTTATATTGTTTTATTATTAGGTCTTATATGTTTTTCAACTTTTAGTTCCTTTTTAAACTAATTTTTTTTCATTTTGTCATTCCATTTCATTTTTGAAATTTTTCTTCAATTTTTGTCCTTTTTTATTTTCTTACTTTTTATAATTTCTCGTTTTTTTTTCTTTTTTTTGTGCTTTATTTATCTTTTTTCTTTTGCTTTAATTTTTTTTCTTTCTTTTTTTATAGTTTCATAAATTTTTATTAAGTTTTGAAATTTTTTATTTTTCTATCTTTTTTTCTTTTCTTTTTTTATTTTATCATTCTCGGTTATTTTTTATTGCATTTTTATAATTTTTCATTAACTTTTTCTCCTTTCAAATTTTTCTTCTTTTTTTTGTGTGCTTTCGTTTCTTTTTTCTTCACTTTTTTCTTTGTTTTAAAATTTTCTATAAATTTTTTTCTTTTTGTTTTATTTCATATTTTTGCCTCTTCATTTTTTATTTTTTTTCTCAAATTTTATTTTATATATTTTGTATTTTCATTTTTTATTTTTTTCTTGCTTTTTCTTAAATCTTTTTGTTTGCACTTTTTTTTTTTTATTTCTTCTTTATAATTTTAAAACCTCAAACTTCTTTTTTTGTGCACATTCTTTTATTTTTATTTATATTTTTTATTAACTTTTATTTTATTTTTCATCTTTCGTATTTTATATCTTTTTCTTTTATTTGTTGTATATATTTTTATAATTTTTCATTAATCCTTTTTTTCTTTTTCTTTTAACTTATTTGTTGATTTACTTTCATTTTTTTCTTGCTTTTTCTTGTATCTTTTTTTTCACACTTTCTTTTTATTTCTTCTTTACAATTTTAAAACCTCAAACTTCTTTTTTTGTGCACTTCCTTTTGTTTTTATTTTATTTTTTTCTTTAAACTAAAAGTTTTTTCTATTTTATATGTCAAATTCTTATTCATTTTGTCTTTTTATATTCTTTTCATTTGCTAATTTTTTATTTTCTTACTTTTTTTTATCTTTTTCCATTTTTTGGTATTTTTTTTATTTTTTTTCTTTTATGTTACTATTTTTTATTTGTTTTTTATTCGTATTTTTAAAAAATTTTATAAAATTTAAAATTTTTTATTTTTATTTTTTGAATCTTTTTTATTTTTTCATTTTCATTTTTTTTGTTCTATGTTCTAATTTTTCAATAACTTTTTCCCTTTGAAATTTTCTTTCTTTTGCTTTTTTTTTTTCATATGCTTTCAGTTTTACTTGTTTTAATTTTTTTCGTTGTTTTAAAATTTTTTACATTTCTTTTTTCTTTTTTTATTCCAAATCTTTTGTCTTTTCATTTTTATTCTTTTCTTATTTTTTTCACAAATTTCCTTTCATTTCTTATTTGCATTTTTAAATTATCTGACTTTTTTTGTGCACTTTCTTTTTGTTTTTATTTATATTTTTTATTAACTTTTATTTTATTTTTTTATCTTTGATTTTTTATATCTTTTTCCTATATTTGTTATATTTTTGTTGTTTTTCCTTGTATATTCTGAACTAAAAGTTTTTTCTATTTTGTATTTGAAATTTTTATTCATTTTGTCTTTTGTATTTTTTTATTCGCTAATTTTTTAATATCTTACTTTTTTATTTTTTGCTTTTTTGGTATTTTATTTAATTTTTTCTTCCATATTAATATTTTATCTTAATTTATTTTTCCATTTATTTTTATTTATATTTTAAAAATTTTTATAAAGTTCAAAATTTTTTATTTTTATTTTTTGAATCTTTTTTATTTTATTATTTTTCTTGCTATTTTTGTCCTACTTTGTAATTTTTTAATAACTTTTTCCCTTCAAAATTTTCCTTCTTTTTACTTTTTTTTCATATGCTTTCATTTTTACTTGTTTTAATTTTTTCGTTATTTTAAAAATTTTTATTTTTCTGTTTTTTTTTTTCCAAATCTTTTGTCTTTTCATTTTTATTCTTTTTTTTTTCACAAATTTCCTTTCATTTCTTATTTGCGTTTTTAAATTCTCATACTTTTTTTATTTTGCATTAAATTTTCTCTTTTTTAATTTTTTGTCGCACTTTTTATATTGTTTTATTATTAGGTCTTATATGTTTCTCAACTTTTAGTTCCTTTTTAAACTAATTTTTTATCATTTTGTCATTCCATTTCATTTTTGAAATTTTTCTTCAATTTTTGTCCTTTTTTATTTTCTTACTTTTTATAATTTCTCGTTTTTTTTTCTTTTTTTTGTGCTTTATTTATCTTTTTTCTTTTGCTTTAATTTTTTTTCTTTCTTTTTTTATAGTTTCATAAATTTTTATTAAGTTTTGAAATTTTTTATTTTTCTATCTTTTTTTCTTTTCTTTTTTTATTTTATCATTCTCGGTTATTTTTTATTGCATTTTTATAATTTTTCATTAACTTTTTCTCCTTTCAAATTTTTCTTCTTTTTTTTGTGTGCTTTCGTTTCTTTTTTCTTCACTTTTTTCTTTGTTTTAAAATTTTCTATAAATTTTTTTCTTTTTGTTTTATTTCATATTTTTGCCTCTTCATTTTTTATTTTTTTTCTCAAATTTTATTTTATATATTTTGTATTTTCATTTTTTATTTTTTTCTTGCTTTTTCTTAAATCTTTTTGGTTGCACTTTTTTTTTTTATTTCTTCTTTATAATTTTAAAACCTCAAACTTCTTTTTTTGTGCACATTCTTTTATTTTTATTTATATTTTTTATTAACTTTTATTTTATTTTTCATCTTTCGTATTTTATATCTTTTTCTTTTATTTGTTGTATATATTTTTATAATTTTTCATTAATCCTTTTTTTCTTTTTCTTTTAACTTATTTGTTGATTTACTTTCATTTTTTTCTTGCTTTTTCTTGTATCTTTTTTTTCACACTTTCTTTTTATTTCTTCTTTACAATTTTAAAACCTCAAACTTCTTTTTTTGTGCACTTCCTTTTGTTTTTATTTTATTTTTTTCTTTAAACTAAAAGTTTTTTCTATTTTATATGTCAAATTCTTATTCATTTTGTCTTTTTATATTCTTTTCATTTGCTAATTTTTTATTTTCTTACTTTTTTTTATCTTTTTCCATTTTTTGGTATTTTTTTTATTTTTTTTCTTTTATGTTACTATTTTTTATTTGTTTTTTATTCGTATTTTTAAAAAATTTTATAAAATTTAAAATTTTTTATTTTTATTTTTTGAATCTTTTTTATTTTTTCATTTTCATTTTTTTTGTTCTATGT